>NC_040913.2:87106014-87406532 GCF_004126475.2 Phyllostomus discolor | reverse complement strand
GAAGCAAATGAGAAAATTATGCAACGGCCAAAATTGGATTCACACGCAACCTTTCAGGGACCAACACAGATATGAGGTATCATTAATTAATTATCCATGTACTCAGAAATTAACTCCCAACCCCAGTAATTAAGCCACTTCAACCCCCAGCCCGCTCTCGCCTCTGCTCGCCAGCCTAGGACGCAACCAAGGAAAAGCAGGATCGGAAACTGAAGCTCCCAGCCTGGGGGTCCGCGCAGGCCCACCTCGCCGGACAGCTGCCCAATTTCCGCTCCATCTGACATCTCTGAAGTGGCACTCCTCCCGTGTCCGCAGGGTTTCAGGGTTCCGTTCAGCGGGAAGATCCATTACCCCTCGAAACCGTCAGAAAGCAGCTGGGAGCACAATACAGTTGCGTGATTTTAGACAGTGTGGAAGGTTACGGGAGCCTCGGGAAACATTTACCCCGTTTGTGTGTGAACCAAAGCCTTGGCCCAATCCTGGCGTCTCCACAGAGCGGCAGCATTGTCCAAAACTGGAAAACAAACGGCATTCGTGTCAGGAGCATTGGTCCCGCTCAGGGACACCAGGCGGGAGGGCAGTGGGAGGCCCCCCCGCCCCCCCACTCCCACCCCCGGGGCAGGCCGAGGCTGTGATGCACACAGTGTGGTCATCCCAAGGTGTTAGCATCCTGAGAAGGAGGCAGGGAGTGCAGGCTGCAAGGCTGGCCTGTCCCGTGACTGGGGAAGACTAAGATGAAGGACGCTTTGATGTTTGTGTTTAAGGCTTTTGCTCAATAATTCAGTAAGAAGATCCATTAACCTATGAAGCCATCAAAATGCCTCCGGACTAGAATGAAATTACACGCCTTCAGGATGGTAGATATTATTAAAGACTTGGGGAATAGTTACCTTTTTTGGTTAATTCGCATTTCCCCATAATCCAAGGAAGGGGTGAACAAGCGAGCCCTCCAAATAGAGCAGAAAATCGAGGTGGGTGAAATCTGTAAGTAGGACTTTCTTTCTTACTAGACTGTTGTTTGCATTTTCTTTTAAAAAATTGATGTCCTCTGGTGATGTCTCTAGGAGAAGAAAAGACTGTTTCCGACAAAGAGTTCTGCTGCTTTAAAAAGTGCTAGCAACGCTTGGATGTGAAGAACCAGAATGTAAAATCGTTGAGGTAAATGGATCGGTTCACTGGAAAGAAAACCAATCAGACGTCTGGAGCCCTCAGCTCTGCTTTCAGCACCAGGCAGGTCCGCAGGGACAATGCTCTGGCACCTCCAGAAGGCGGAGGGTGGGAGGGAAGGGCCATTGGTTACGAGCGTTGGGGTGTAGGAAGGGTGAGACGCTGGAGTAGCGAACATTTCAGAAATGAGAGAGATACAGTACAAGAACTGGCGGAGGAGACAGGATGGGATCCTGGGCACTGAGGAGACAGAGCTAAAAAGCCCAGGGACATGAACTAGAAAGAAGAATGCAGTCAGAGAAAATGAGGGCAAGGTCGCGACGGGACCACGTCAGTTTTTGGTTGCTCTGCTGTCGGCAGCAACTGCAGTGCCATGAGAAAAGTGAAGCCATCCACTCAAAAAATAAAAGTTAGCTAGCAGACGCAAAAAGAAAAAGATACTTCATGGTACATTGTAGTTTTTTGTGCTTGTTTCATTTTTGATGAATATTTTTAGTAGAAGATTCAGAAGGATGGCTTTATTAATGAAATATTGCTGATGATTTCCCCCAATCACAAATAATGAAGGAGAAGGCGCCCCCAATATCGGAAACCACTGTGGGGAAATTCAGAAATTATACAGCTATGGTCCACTATGGCTCTCCGACCCTATAGGAGCTGGTGGGGATGTAGGCAATGGGGTGTGTGTGGGACCAGGGGGCGGTGCTTGGTGCATTGACAGCTTTGACACCAACTAGGATTCTAATCGCCAACCGTGCCAATGTGAGGAGGGGGGTTTCCACATCACCAGCTCAGTTCTCAGACACACCAGCTCAAGTCACCTCAATTCTGACACTGTCCACCTGCAGTCATCATGACATTGCCCCAGACACGGAAAAGAACAAAAGTCGCCATGTCTACAACGGCCAAGACCGGAGCACACACAAATGCAGCACCCCGTGGGAGCAGACCCTCCGAGCACAGCAGCTCGGAAGCCTGGGAGGCCTGAGCCTCTCAGGCAGACACCTCGGCAAAGGGTTTGCACAGGCCGTCCTTGAATCTATATGGATTCTTCGTAGTTTTGTATCTCAAGTAACAATGACACTACGCATCTGCCAGCAGATACATCATTTTAGTTCTCTTTTTGGTCTTTATGCCTTTTGTTTCTTTGTCTTTCCTTATTGCAAGGGCTAGGGTCTCGGATAGGAATGGAGAGGTTGGACGTCCTTATTTCGTTCCTGATCTTAGGGAGAGAGCATCCACTATTCTCCCATCAAGTATGAAGTGAGGCCCGTGTTTTTGGTAGATTCTCATTATCAGTCTGACGGAATGCCTTTCTCTCACTGTTTGGCTGATAGTTTGGGGGTTTTCTTTGATCACAACTATTGAATTTTTGCTAAAAAATTTTTTTGCCTCTATCAAAATAGTCATATGATATCTCTCTTCTATTCCATAAATATAATAAATTATACAAATTAATTTTTTAATGTTAAATTGACTTTGCATTCCTGAGACAGAAATCTGCCTGGTCATGATATCCATCCTTTTTATGTATATCACTGGATTTGATTAAGATCTTGTCAAGAATTTTTGTGTTTGTATTCACGAGAGATCTTGGCCTCTGATTTTTTGTGTAGTGTTTGTTGAGTTTTAGAATTAGGGCCATGCTGATCTCATAAAAAAATTCAAAGTATTTCCTCAGACTCTCTGTTCAAAAAGAATTCATTTTTTTAACTATTTGATAGAATTCATCAGTGAAATAATATGAGCTTGTAGTTTCTCTTCTGAAATTTTTAATAATGAATTTAATTTCATTTATATATATATATATATATATAGGGCTATTCAAATTTTGTTTTATCCTATGTCAGTTTTTAAGTTTCTCAAGGAATTTGTCCAATTTCATCTAGATCGTTGAATTTGTTGGCATAAAATTGTTTGTAATATGACTTTATTATCCTTTTAATGCTTGTAGGATCCGTAGGGATAGCCCCTCTTTTGTTCCTGATAGTGATGATTTGTATTCATCCATGTCGTAGCATATATCACCACTTCGTTTGTTTTCATTGCTGAATAATTCTTCAGTGTATGTATACACCGCATTTCATGCATCTATAAAAAAGAACACTTCAGCTCTTACAGTGATGCTGTAAACATCCGTGCACAAGTTCAGGTGCGGATTCCTTCGGCTTCCACATCAGTTTGCTACTCTGACCCCAGCTCCCACCCACATTCATCTCCTCCTCACTGCGTAATTCAGTGAGAGGCTCCGGTCCCTGGGAGACAAGCAGGTCCTGCAGCCAGAGCTGGGTCAAGCCGGGGGCGAAATCTAGAAACTCCCCAGACCCCCGGATGCTCAGGCAGCCTGACCCTGGGGCCCCTGAGCCGCTGCAGCAGGTGCAGAAAGGGACCCAGGAGCTGCAGAATTTTAGGACTTGCTGAAAACTCTTGCTCAAGAATTCCTGTGTCGTAGGTAATTATTCGATGTATGCACGTGTCGTTAAGCTGTGGGGCGTGCCTGCTGGATTAGCTCTGCACATGTGCACCCACACGCTTTCCTCCCTGGAAACCCTTAGGAACAGCTTGTTGAATTCCACTCCGGAGGAAGTGTTCACCCCTCGCACCCGTCCCCTCCTCCGAAGGACAGAATGGCAAGGACGTACTTTCCTTCCACACCTGGGCCACTCGCCTTGCCCAGAACCACGCCTGAAGCCTGCACAGTTTCCCCCTAGTACATGAGAAGTGGGCAAGCCCCTCACTTTTTATTTTCCTTTTAACGGGCGTGTGGGTACAATTACTGGAAGAACTTTATGTACGGTAATAGACCAGGTCTCGAATGGGCTTAATGAGAGAGGAAGGAGCAGGAGGAGGTTAACTATGTGTGAATTTATGGATGTTTTGGTGTCTGGAGCCCATGTAAATAATACATCACCTCCCTGTAAATATTAGCTCTGCCGGAGTCTAGGTCTTTAAATGCAAATTACCAGGCGCGCCAGGGAGTGAAGAGATCCTCTGCCTTGAATGATCCTTCCACACCAACTCCGGGGACGCTGGACTCACCGGGAACTCCGGGACTGCACATCCGTAAGAAGCTGGTTTTCCGAGTTGCATAGTCTATAAAGGAAAACAGAAAAAGAACCTTGTCCATAAAACACAAAAGCTAAAACACTCCAGCAATTAATCGTTTAAGAGCAATTACAGTCATTGCTACTGACCTGGAGGCTCCGGGCTATTAAACCTTCAGTAGATAATATTTCTTAAGGTAATAAAAGTGGATCCTTCGGCCAAGGGTGTTAGGACTAGAGGCAAGGCTTGGCTGGGGACACACGAGCCACGCGAGTCCTGCTATGCACATGAACCCTGCCCGACTCTCTCGCCCCTGTGGGCCTCTCTGAAAACACCACCGGCCTCAGCTCCTCCCGCGGGGGCTGCCCCCTGGCCGTCCCCGGGCCGCCAGGCGCCACGCCCAGCTCCCTGGTCCGCAGGTGCGACCGTTCTCCCAGTGACATCACTGACGAGCGCCACGTCTGTCCGAGCTGTGGTGGGGCGGGGCGGGGTCAAAGGACAGTCTCGCTGCCGGTTTTGAGACTCCACTATATATAGAGACCCTCCGCTGGGCACTCGATGCACAGTGTCCTTCATGCTGATGTGGCCCAGTGAGGTAGAAATCAATCCCCCCATAAGATAAAGGAGAGTGTGAGATCTGTAACATTCTCCAAGACTCCATAAGTAATAGGTTGCAGAGCCAAGGCTCAAAGCCCATTTAATTCCAAGGAAATCGTTAGAAAAACTGTGATCCAGGTAGAAATGCAAACTGAACGTAACACATGATGCATTCTCCTTTTCCCACAAGCACCATATGGGGGCAGTCCTGAAGGGCTCGCCCACCTAGAAGCCACTCCTGGGAGGCCACCCAGAGGAGCCCTGATTTTAGGGGTCAGAGAGGAGGGCCGGTCGTCTAGGGTGAGTGCCCTCATTCTATCCGACAGTGACAAGCTTGCCTTGACATGTCATTTCCAGGGAATGCACATGGTACACACATTCACGTGTTGATGTGCCCAGGACGCTGCACAGAGTGTCCGTGTGTTCGTCCGCTGCCGTGAGGCTTGTCTTTGAAACGTGTCCCCCAGAGTCGCCTCCGGCAGAGCCATCAAAGTCCAGGTGGGTGTCCTGCCTTGGGTCCTTGTCACTCCAGCTCGGGGGGACGAGGAACAGCCAGACTTTACTGACTCAAATCCTGCTCACCTGGGAAAGAGGAAAAAGACAATATATCGCTTTCTTTGGTTATTCAACACGCCTGGCTCATGAAACAAGAATTACCATTGGGACGTAGGGGGGGGAATAAACTGAAGGGGAGGGGCTTGTGTTTCGGGTGAACCTTGTACTTAAAACGCAGTCCCCCCAGGCTGTTTTGTTTTTCTCTCCTCTTTGAGAGAAAAGCTGGACTTAATCTTCCCGGATATTGGAGGAGAGTCAGACCCTGCAAATCTAAGCCATCGGCAAATGTTACTGCCTGTTGCATAAAAGTTGAACAAAACGAGAATGCCCACAGTCTGCAAGTCTGCAAACGGACCAGCCATCCATGGCAGGCGTGCCGCCAAAGTGCGCCGGCAGCCCGTGACCGCCCCTGGCAACCGCCCCGGGGGGCGGATTTCCGTGTTTTCAGAGTCAGAGGGGCTCACGTGCTCTACAAAGCGTTGGTCCTGCCTGGGGCGCCTCTCTCACGCCTCCATGCAGAAACCACTGGACATGGCATTCACCCCAACACTTCAGTGGCCCTCTGGGAAATAAAACTCTCATGACTCACCTGTAGGCGAGGAACGAGGGCCCTGGGGTCCCACGTCTTTCGACGGTGGACACGTGGAGCCTGGCTGCCCCTCACGGGTTGCATCTTGCTTGTTCTCAGCAAGACAGTGATCGCACATTCAGGTGGAACGGGAGGCTTCAAAGAGCAGAGGCCGGGCAGGGACACCGCACGGAGCCCAGCCCCACCCCAGCCCTCTGCCCCCTCACGGTGACCCCCTGCCCGCAGTGTCAGCGGCACACCTGCCCTAGTGGCCTGCAGCCTCTTTGATGCCCCCTCTTTGGCCCGACCTGACCCGGCCTGGCTCCTGTCTCCCGCTTTGGCATATTCACCCAGTTTTCCGTATCCTAAAAGCCTAGTTCTGCTGAAAGTAAGCAAGCACCCGGGCCCTCTGGCCGGAGCCCAGGAAAACCTCCCATCCACCCACACAGCGGCTCAGTGACCCGAAGGCCCTGACTTTTAGGTGCCAGAGATGGAAGGACAAGTAATTAATTGTAAGACCGGATTAAGCCGTCTCTCCCGATGCAACGGAGGCAAGCGGCCAAGGCTGCTTCGCCCTTCATGGTTGTTTGCATCTACATGAAAGTCGTCACCACTTTCATCAATGGCTAATTAATTAGTATTTCCTGCATGCTTATCAGTGGCAGGGCATGATATTAAGTCTGCCTGGGGCCTTGCACAACACAGAGAATGGGAAAGTCCTGGTCTCGTTGAGTGTCCGATAATAAGCAAGACGCGGCGATTAATTGGCTGCTATTTGCGGAGTGCCTCTTGGGCAGCAGCGCTTTGCTGGGAGCTGGTATAGCCCAGCTCAGTAGCTACAGGAGAGGCCCTTCACGGTCGGGGCTGTCTCCCCAAGCCTGGGTCTGGCTTTGGAGGGCTGCCAGGAGGTCGGGGAGTGTTTGCTGCAGCCCCCCAACGAGGGGCAGCGTCCACTAGCAACCCTCCACAGTGTCCAACCAGGGGCACTTCATCGCCCACCCCGGGGGGGTTTTGAACATATACAGGACCATTCCTTATTTGCTTCTGGTTATTACAAATTAGCACTTAATATCTGTGGGCAGGGAGGCTAACAGTGTGTGATGTGTCAGACAGTCCGTCCCAACCAAGAGCTTTCCCACTCGGCATGCCCACAGAACCCCTGTTCTCCGTGAAATAAGCATGGATATGAAGGGGCGTGTATGCACACGCATGTACACACATGGACGTTCTGTCCGCCTGGTAGCGTTGTCAGGCCCCAGCTTCCCCAGGCTACACCGCGATGCAGCTGTGATGAGCTTAGAGGTTGGCAACCAGGTTCCGAGCCGAGCCTCCCGCCTTCCTGTGCTGGTGCCAGACACTCACCGCTGCATCTCGGTGCCCTCCGTTTGTAAGACGGAGAGCAGCCAGCACAGTGCAGGGAGTACGGGGACACACTCATGCCTGAGGACAAGAGGCTGTGATTTTAAAAAACAAACAAATAAGGCTTCAAAAGTGAAAGTACTAAAAAGCATCATAACAAGAAGCAATCGTGTGTCATTGGGACTGCAGGGTCTGAAGCGGAGAACTCAGGACTGGGCAGGGGGCAGTCAGCGTGCAGCTGCCATGAGATGTCACCGGCTTCTCAGGCCACTCACAGCCGGTGACCGAGTGCGGTGCATTCACGGGGGTCCGGGCAGCACCAACACCAACACCTTTACTTCTGCTGCACCGCACTGTTGCATTTCAATTCTGAGAAGCTGCCGAGTGCGGGGGGCAATGTCAGAATCAAGGACATTTGGGCCACACTGTGAGCAAGTGAGTGTTGTGATCACTCATGTCAGAGAAATGAATGAAACTCACGTTTTCCAAATACGAAGTGACTTCCCCAGGATCATACAGTAGAACCGCTCCTGGGTCCAGACCGCAATGCCGGGGCAATTTTGTGCGACGGGTAAGAGCTGGGCCTTTGAGTCCAACAAACTTGGGCTCTACAACCATCAGAGAGCAAGCAATGCGTCTGCCACGTTGTGCAGTCTTCTCGGGAAACCTGAGAATGTCGGCCAAAAACAACTAGCTGTCCGTATTCATGTTTCCAGACGAATATTACAAAGTGTCAATTATTCCCACATTAACTTCTAGGTTGAATTCTATAGTCAGAACATATCATAATGTCAACAATCCAATGTTTAAAAGGATTAATGAGGGCAGACACGTGTTAAATGATGTTTAAATAGACATCTATTAAATACATGCACATAGTAATAACTTGAAAATGCGATGCCCATGCAGCAGTGGGCAGACTAGTGGAAGAGAGCGTGGTTATTTGATACGCAGTGCTGAAAAAATATTGAAGGCCCATTTGGAAAGAAATTATTTATGGCCACTATTAATTTGACCACTATTTTCGGCATAAGAGAAAACAAATTACAAGTGAATTAAAGCAGTAAAAAAAAAAAGGCACAATGAGAAAATTAGAAAAAATGGCTACATATTTATATGACCTGTGGCTGGTAAAGGACTTTAAAATCATCTCTCGTGATGAAAACGATCAGTACATTTCACTACATAAAAATGGAAAACTTGGGAACACAAGATTAATTTAGGGTGCCCTACAATGAACTAGGAAATGACAGACAAGGGGTTAATGTTCCTTCATTCATTCACCAAATATTTACTGAGCACCTACTGTGTGCCAGGCACTTCCTATGTGCTGGGCATGCAGCAGCAGATGATGTGGATCTGTGCAGCTCCTGCAGCTGCGGGTCAGCCAGCGGCCGGCCGCTCTGTCCGCAGCCTCAGCCGTGCCTGGCCACTCCTGCAGCCCAATCAGGGTCCCAGGCTCTGGAGCCAGTGCCCCGTTTGGGATCTTGGCTCCTCCACTTAGGATGACCTTGGACAGGCGGTTTCAGAGTCTCAGTGTCCCCCATGTCTCAGGGCTCCTCATCTGTGGAATGCGGATTAAAGCAGTACCCACCGCCAAGTGCAAGGGGGAGGACTCCGTGCGTTAACTCGGGTGCAGGGCCTGCAAGAGCGCCTGGTGTACAGAAAAGCACCCAGTAAATAACCGTTTTCATTGGCCTCCAGAGGCGGTCTCCAGGGACGGCCAGTCGTGCTGGGACAGGAGGAAACCCCGCTTCCCACAGGCACGTGGGAGCCATATTCTCTGTTCAGGTCCGTCCCAAGTCCAAGTTTTACAGTGGCTGCCCTCGCCCTCGTGAGGAGACTCCTGGGTGAGACAACAACGCCACGTGCACAGTCCCGGGAGGACTCAGAACGAGCGGTCCCTCGCTTTCCACCGCCCTCGTGGACATGCCGGGTCATAGCTTTTATGTCCCGGTGCATCATCGCACTGCATCCTTTCCTGCTGGCGTTTCACGAACTCATTTCTGGTGGTTCACCAAGTTCTCGTGAACCCCCACTGTTCCTCTCTCAAGCCAATGGGAAGCAATAAAAAAGATTTGACAAAAGACCTCCTAAATGGTGAATGAAAGGCAGAGATCTTGTTCGCATTCCTCCCACTGTCTCGTCGGAAGCTATCCCTTTTATCACACACACATTTATCCTTCTGCCTTTGCCTCTGCCAGCGGCTCCCGTGGTAGATGCCACCATCCCTGGGCAGTGTGTCACTGAGCTCGGTCCTGTCTCAGCAGTGGCCCCAGGCAGCAAAACTACGGTCCTCCAAGGTGTGAGGCAGAGGTGAGGTTCATATTCCAAATGGCTGATGTGAAATTTGAGGGTCTCTCAGGTCCTCGGCTTGGGAGCAAGGCCATGAATCACTAAGATTTTCGAAATGTCTTTATCACACCTACTCCCTATAAAGCAGCTTAGGATGCAGAAAGCATTGCATGGAGAATTTTAACTCAAGTATAACTCTAGTGCTATTCTGGTCCACAAAACCAAGATGTATTTGAGAGCGCGATAAAAACATAGCTACTGGCCATACATAGGGATTTTTCAAAAGCATAGACTGTACCAAAATCCTTGTTTTCCAATTTGGAAATTCTGTCTAACACCAGCCCTCTAGGGTTGCAAGCAAGAACATTATAACGAACAAAAACTCGTGTCCAGGTGTATTAGCACTGTTACAAAGCATAGACGAGATAACACGTATGTAACATGATACGTTATATCAGCAGCCCTGCCGCTTGGAACAGGACCTCCTGTCAGAGACTTTGCTTTCATTGTCACGGGGCCCAGTTTCGCCTTGTCTTCCCCTAGCCCAGTGCTCCCTTTCAGAGTCCACGCTGACATGAAGTGTTCACATAAGGACATTTTTGCCTAGAGAAAAATAGGTAAAAGACTATGGGCTCAAGGAAGTCCCACTGCGACAACCTGCAGCTGGTGACATCACAGAGGGAACAGGCTGGCTCGGACAGCAGCGCCCGTGAGGCCTGGACGCCAGAGACAAGCCGTCTTATCTAACAGGACAGCCACCACTCGGCGACGGCCAACAGCTGTCATGCAGCTTGAGGAGTCCAGTGACCCAAGATCTTCCAAACGGTCACCACAAGCCAGGCTGGCTGTATGGGGCAGCCTAGCATAACCCTTGACGGAGGGTCTTCCGTGACGCCACATCCCAGACCTAGGAGAGGAGGGGGTTTCCAAGGACTAGTGACAGGTCGCCTATGAATGAACACGTAAGTCCATTTGAACACCTGGAGTTCCCCGAAGCACAAGTTAGATTCGTCCTGGTAAAACGTGTCGGGTTAAAGAAGCCGACACTTCCTACTTCCTTCCTGTTCCTCTTGCCACTTCCTGTGCCTTCACTTTCTTCCCCCAGATCAGTCAGCTCTCTCCCTGGTCCCGATTCATCACATCTTGATACAAGCAACTCCTAATCACCTAAGCTAATAGTTTATATTTGATCGTGAAAAGCATTATTCTATTTGCTTAATTGACTGACAACATCATCCTTAGGCAAATACTAAAATTAGTCCTAAGGAAGCAATGCCACCCCATTCTCACGCCCAGCAGGGACTTCCTTCTGTCACAGAAACTCCCCGCTGCTTTTCTTGTCTACCCGGAGATGACAGCCACTGCTATTTTGGGACGGACCGAAGGACACCTGCCCCGGGTGGGGGCTGACCGGGGAGTGGGCTTCTGCCTCATCCCCATCTGCTCCTCCTAAACGTGTCCATCTCGCCGTGTTCAAGAGCGAGACAACGTCTTTTTCATAAACACAGAGTCCTGTGCTTGAAACAGATGCACGGACAGCTGGAGAATCCCTGTGGGCTCAGCACGCCCAGTGTGAATCCTAATTACATTTCCTCAATGACGTCTCTCATATAGCCACAGAATAAGTGAGGCAGGGGCAGCATAAAATCTAAGAAGTGCAACGAATACTCCGAAAGTAAAGAAACATCCTCAGGGAGTTAGTGACTCATTAGGGTCTGTGTGGTCCTGGGAACACAAAGACGAGGGAGCTGTTACCAAGCTGTCGTATTAAAATAATAATAATATGGGAGCTTTGACCTCAGGGGTAGGGTAGAGTCTAGAACACGGAGCAGACGGGTGACCAGGGGATTTCCAACTTGCCACCATAACATGGTAGTAAGAGGATGAACAGCAGGAGAGAGACGCTGAAGGGTAGGGGCAGGTCGCAGAGAAAGTTCTGCTACGGGAACAGGGCTGTGGAGTAGAAGAGTGGATCAGAAAGACCAGGCGGGGAAGGCACTTGGGTCCTGGAGAAGCGTGTGTACTGTAAAGCCATGGGGACAGTTTCTGGTGTGTCTGCCGAGGGGACCCTGGGCTCCTGAGGACGCTGGGGCAAGCACCTGGGGCTGGGCCAGGGGCTGCAGGTGAATGCGAGCAGGGGAGGGATGCAGGTGGGCAGAGGGGAGAGAGGGCAGGCAGGCAGGTGAGAAGGCTGCAGAGGGGGCGGAACTCAGTTTCCGTGTGGGCTGAGTCGCTCGAGGTCAGTGAGCAGCAGCCGCGTGAGCCAAGGGGGTGAGGAATGAGGGCGATCGGGGCGGGACCCGGGGGCAGAGCCTGCAGTCCAGCACCACCCAGGCCAGGTGGGGAGCGGAAAGAGGCCGGCCGGATGCCCACTGAGAAGGCATCGAGGATGGAGGGCGGGCCGTGAGCGCAGCGGAAAACCTGGGACACACACAGGCCCTGAGGGTCCGGAAGGAGGGGAGGCTGAGGGCTGTAGACTTACGAAGCCACAAATGGAGCTGCTGGCCTTGCTCTGACCGGGACAGCCGGGCCGGAAGGAAGTGTCAACTGCCCAGCCATGCTCCCCCTGTCCCTGCCCCCAGCCCGGGTCTCCTGAGCGCGCACGGAAGGCCAGAGCATCCCAGACAGGTGGCAGGTGCTCCTGGGCCAGGCGGCTGCAGACCTGCTCCCGGGGCCCTCTGGCAGCTGCTTGCCCTTGAAGCAGCTGGCTTCGACCCAGCAAAGCCAGGAGATCTCTATCCTTATCCCCCGTTTGTTAGTTATTTTAAGTGTGTGTGGTCGGGAGCGGGGGGGGAACGATGTAAGCATGTGTGTTTCATTTCTTATATTAAAAAAAGCACACTGAGCGAACTGGGAGAATTAGCCAGCAGGCTGGGGAAGGAGTCAGCGATCTCAAAATTCTAGGGGCAACCGAGACTCCTAGCGATGACAGGGAGGAGGAGATACCCCCACAGTTCCCGCAGTCCTGCCTGCCCTGCTCCCTGCAGCTGGCCTTTCCCTGGCAGCCCACGCAGCTGGCAGAGCCTGAGGCTGCTTCCCAGCCCCCACCCCTGACCCCAGGCCACACTGCCCTGCTCGGCCCACCAGCCAAGTGCTGGGATGGTGGACAGTACCGTCGTGAAGGTCCTTAGGAGACAGGCGCACGATGGGTGATAACGTGCTATTTAAGGTTCCCCAAGCCTGTGCTCTGCGCCAGGCACAGTGTCAAGCGCTGTGGGTGCCTCATTTACTACTCAGCTCATGCCTCCGAGGGGGTTTCGACTGTTATCCCCATTTTACAGGGAAGGGGATGGAGACACAGAATGGGGAAGGGACTGGCCCAAGCTCACACAGCTCAGCTCGTTGGAGTGTTGTCCCCAAATGCCGAGGTTACAGGTTCAACTCCTGGTCAGGGCACACGAGAATCGACCAATGGTTGCATGGATCGGTGGAAAAACAGATTAATGTCTCTCTCTCTCTAAAAAGAATCAATGAAGAACACCTTGCCAAAGCTACTAAAACATGGGACCTAGATCGTGTGCTCTCCCACGGCCAGAGGACGCTCACCCCACTGTTTCCTTCCTCACGCATCCCCTGCCCAACTTCCCCCGGGGGTGCCCACTTCCTCCTTCTTTTTTTTTAATTTTAAAAATCCTTTTATTGATGTTTAGAGAGAGAGAAATATCAGCATGAGAAAGAAACATCGATTGGTCACCTCCCATAAGCACGCCAACTGGGGATGGAACCCACAACCCAGGTATGTGCCGGGACCAGGAATTGAACCCCCAACCTTTCGGTGTATTTCCTTCCTCTTTGACGAGCCAGAGTTTTCCTTCCTTTTTGACTAGCTAAATGTCACCCATCCATCAAGAACCCACTGAAAATCCCACAAACTCTCCCATTCCTCTGGGCTAAGATGTCTCTGAGCAGCCCGAACCACCCCCACGACACTTTCCACAAGCTCATCCAGCCAGAGTGTGATGGAGCTGAAGGAGATTCTCGGGAATAATTCCTGCATCCCAAGTGACATCCCTGGACACTCTTGTCCTTTTGGGTAGAAGCTCTTCCATGACAAACGTCTGCCCCATTCTCGGTGCTTGATGAACCCCCGTGCGTGGAGGTCGCTCTGAGCCCCTGCTCCGGCGGAGGCGGGGGGGGGGGGGGGGGTCTGTGTGGATGTGAGAGAGAAATCAACTCAGTGCTTGTGAAGGGAGGTGGCTGTGCGGGAAAGCGAGCCTCACTGGTCAAACGGGCGGCGGAGAGGCCCCCGTGGTTGCTGCAAAGGGGCCCCGCTCCCCCTGCGGCCTCGGCCCACTCGGTGCATTTGTGTCCTTCCCGAACTCTGTGACCGGCGGGCGCCACCCCACAGACGTGCTGTCACGCTCCTCTCTACAGAATGGCCGTGGGGGGCGCCGAGCCACTCAACATCGGTCTGAGGCTGAAACCAGCTGGGCATGACCCCCGCAGGGGCCTGGCAGCGTCGGGGAGGCGAGGGAGTGGCCTCCGTGGAAGACGAGATGCACGGATGTCCACCTTCGTCGGGACGTCTCCCTTCCTCGTGGCCAGCCTCAGAGGAGAAGGCCCGGTCTGGCTGGGCCGCACGGCTGAGGATCTCCAAGACCGCTGAAGCGCAACAGAGACAGAAGCTGAAACGCATTCCAGTGATGACAATCCACCTCTCACGCCGACAACGGGGGCCGGAATTCGGCTCCGTCCCTGCAACACAGGCCCGCGGGCCGGGCCCCCCAGAAACACTGACTCCTTCGCACCGGCTCACTCACCTCTTTCCTCCGGCCCCCCCACCCCCGTGGGGGTGTCCGGCTGCTCGGAGCCCCCCCGAGATGCCGGCACTGAGTCTCCCTGCCCTCCCGTGCGGCCCCCCGGAAGGGGCATTGTCCAAGCTACCGGCAGCCTTGCTGTCACCTGCGAGCTCGGCCATGCTGAGGGAAAGCGGCCCTGGAGGACTACGCTCCTGTCAAAGGGTGGGAGAAGAACGGTGGACGTGAGTGAGGTCACGTCCCTCTGGGCTCCGGTCCAGGGACTGTCCCCACTCAGCCCCAACTTTAAAGGATGGAGGCTGAGAGTAACCAGGGGGCCGGGAAGGCGGCAGGAGAATGAATGGGGAAAGCCGGCATCCCAGCGATGCTGTTGGAAACCACAGCCCCACACTCCCTGATGCCCCGTCTGCGGAGAGGGGGGGTCCCCATCCTCTACTCTTGAACTTGAGCTCGGCAACTGTTGAACCCGCGGCATGCAGCAGATGCAATGTCAATGTCAGGCGGGCTTTGGGACAGTTGTCATGCAGCCACAGGTCAGCGTGCCCGGAGGAACTTCAGGGAGGCATGCAAGCCCTCCCCCAGGCTTGCCTTGCAGCCGCACTTGCACAGGGCCGTGTCTGCCCAGTCTTACGCAGATGGTCTTTCACAGGCCAATCCGCATGGCATCTTCAAGGAAAAACAGCCTATTTCTAAATATGCTTTTATCTCTGCTTTACCTAAGAAAAAGAAAACAGCAACAGTCCCCATTAAAAGCAAAATACAACCGAAGACACTGAAATAGAGGACAGACGGACAGTGACCAGAGGGGACAGGGGAGGGAATTTCAGGGGAGAATGGGAAGGGTTTACAGGAACAAGTATAAAGGACACATGGACAAAAACTAGGGGGAGGGGGGTAATGGGAGGGAAGTGGGGAAGGTTGGGTGGGTGGGCTGGAATGGGAGTAAAAGGGAGAAAACTGTACTTGAACAATGATTAAAATAAAAATTAAAAAAAATAAAAAATAAATAAAAGTGGCTTTGGAAGTGAGGGTTGGCCCACTTCCCTCAGAGAGTCACTTGCGCCTCGATGACCCAGTGTCCTGTTTGGACCCGTCCGAAGCAGAAGCCAAGGCCTTGCCATCCCGGCTCCTTCAGCGCCACCCGGTGGCATCGGGGCGGAACATCCCGCCTGCTCCCAGGGCCTTGGTGAAACGGCCCTTTGTCTTGGGAAGGTGCTCTTCCTGCCGAAGCAAGCCGGGCGTTGCAGCCAGGAGAGGAGCAATCCTGAGAAACAAAGCCCTGATTTTTTTATAGCAACAGTGGAAACCAGACCTCACTTCCTTCCTCCAGGATTAGGGCGTCATTGACGCTGGCAGGGTCGGGATCTTGCTCCAGGGTGGACCCGCCCAGGCAGGCCGGAGAGATACTTGAGCTCTCTCAGGGGTTTACTGGAGCTTTTTCTGTTTGGGTGATCAAACTGTTACAAAGGACTCTCTTACGGATGTTTCTTTGCCTTTCCTTTTCTTCCTAAGTTTCTTTGTTTTTGTTTTGTTTTGTTTTGTTTTGTTTTGACTAGCTCGGACACTGAATTTCCCTTTGAGAGCAAGTGAGCTCCAGGCCATGTAATGAGTGACACCTCAACTGCCCTGCGCCCTCCTTTTGGGGAAACCTCGTCCCCTTTGCCACCAAGGACCCTGCCTTTTAGCTGAGGTGACTGATACAGCTGGTGCCACAGGATGAATTCAATTTCCCCTAGAGGGAGTCAGGAGAGACTTGAACTCTCTAGTTACAACTTTAACCGCTTAAACCTATCAATTCAGACTCAACTCTTTAGTACCTGAATTCTCCTATCCGTCCCGCAGTTAGTTTTGTCTTATTTCTGTAGGGTTAGATTACAAACTAAAACAGCCTAAGATAACGCAAACTACACAATTTTGGGAGAAAGACAGGCCTCTGCCTCAGAGCCTGTCCCCTCTAGGACGGCCCAAAGAAGAATGACCCGGCCAACGTCTGCCAGGCCGGCCCGACCCTAAGCTGCGCCTGGAGTTCCTTCCCACCCAAAACATCGCATTTTGGGAAAAGCAGGCAGCGGCAACTCGACAGTCCCTGAGGAAGAAGCCCCCCAAGATCCAAAGCCAGCCCGCAACCACCTGTCTGAAAGCCCGTCTTTTATTTCAAAAATTCTCGCCCACAATTCCATGCGCTCCGGAGGCATTCGGCTTCTCAGCCACCCAGGTCCCAGACTGTTTACCTGGGCAAACTCCTCCTGCGGCCCCTCCTTCTCCTCCCCAGGGATCTGATCAGATTTCTCCGTACCGTTTTGAGCTGAAAGCCATTGAGCATGGACTGATGCAGGAAGAGTTCTCTGCCCACCCCCCTTACCCCCTACAAGCAGGGCCAATGTCCCCCTCTCCGGTTCCAGGATGAACAGAGCAGCCCGGCTCACAGGAGGTGCTGGGGCCGCTGGGAGATGAGCCACAAACCTCGCTAAAACCCCTGTCTTCTTGTTTCCTTCTCCCCGCCCCACATTTATCATCCCTGGAAGCCCCGAATCCTGTCTCCCGTCACTCTGCACAATTTATGTGCCTCTGTTAGAGTGGTCTGTAAGCCCCATGTCTAATCACGTCTTTAGGGTCTTTCACCTCTTTTTCTGTGAAGCCAGGTGCACATACATTGTAAAATATTTTTAGACTGCATCTCCTTTCTCTTGTGCACCTGTCTTGTGACAGTTACACTCACAGGCTCCTGCTACAGGCTCTAAGAGGAGAGAGGAAAAGGGGTTTTCTCCCCTCCCCTCCCCCCTCCTCTCCCCTTTCCTCCTCCCCAGGGGCCTCGGGTGGGGGTGATGGGACAGTGCTTGTTCTTCTTACATGCGGGCACCTCTCAAATCTCTACCCACTGTCGACCTTGAGGGAACTTCTCCAAGGCTCTTACCACTCTGGCACCTTCCACCTCTTCGCCTCCAAAGACCTCAGACTATGTCCTCTGCCCCTAAAGAAGTATCTCCCACAGTCTCCACCACGAGGCGAGAGCCAAAAGTTGGGATGGCTGAGGCGGAAAAACAACAGGGAGAACAGCGGCACTAACACCATGAATCAAAACCTCCACTCATCATCCTGTAAAGCCGCAGCACATGTCCACAGTAAGCCCTGCGTGGGTAGCAATGATTGCCATGGAAGCTAGAAGCCGGATGTGGGACACTCCGTAAGTGCTGTGCTCACACTCTCTGGTTGCTTTGGGTGTGACCCATTCCTAAGTCCCTTTTGTGTTACCCACCCACGGTGCCCTGGGTGCTGCTGACCTGGCTGTGGGCCCTGGGGGCCCAAGGTCTCCTATGTGCCAGATCCCGTTGTCTCGGGGCCTAGAGAGAGACAGGAACTGAACAGACGCAGTGTGGAAGAGCCTGGCTCCTGGGGAGACCTCCCTGCAGACTCGGTTTCAGCCACAAGAGAGCTATGCCCCAGCAGGGAGAGCCGTGCTGGGCCAGGGGCCTGGGGCGGCTGGGCTCCCTGCTCTGCCTCTTCACCGTGGCATTTAAGGGACATCCTCAGGTTTGTCACTGATGATGGGGGCGGGGACCAACAAGGTCACAGATATTCCGTTGACACTTTCTGAAAAGAACCTCTCTGAAAAGATCGTTCTGTTTGGGGTAATTCTGTGTTTTCGGAAATGCCAGCTCCAGAAGGTGCCACAGCACAAAAGAGGCATAAACTCGGAGACTGCAACTTTCTGCCCTTGAACTTGCATTCGTCCGTGGTGCACGCCAGGGTCAGCCATCTCTTCTATCCACCCCAGCTTCCCACCGCGCACTGGGTGGGGAAGAGGCGTGGCGGGGAGAATCTTTCTGGGTGGCTCTTTGCCTGTCTCTCTCCCCTCCCCACCTCCCCCCCACCTCCCAGCAGCATCCCCCCACCAGCAGGAGGGGGGTGCAGGGGACGGAGATGGCAAAGAGCATGGAGCTGGCACCTCGGGAAGGTGGACTGCACGCTGCATCATCTCCTCAGCCCTTGCACGAGCCTCCGGGGTGAACACGTTCATTTTACAGGTGAGGAAACTGAGGCTCAGTGACGTGTCCGCTTTGTGCCCAAGTTCACACGGCTACGATGACGCAGCACTGGACTCCGCTGCTGGTCACGGGTGAAGCAAGGACGGAACTGCCCCTGCTCGTGTCTTCGAAGGGCAGTCCCGGCCCAGGAAGAGGACACCTGCCTGAGGAGCCCAGCTGTCTGCAGAGGCGGGGAGGAGGCCACGCCCCAGGAGGGTGCAAGGCAGGTAAGGGCAGGTCAGCTGGCCCCCGTCGGGCCCAGCACAGGAAAGAGGGGCTTTCGCCAAGGCAGCCGGCCGACCTGGCCACAGTCGAGTGGGCACAGCGAGAGAAACGGAAGCAGCAATGTGTTTCTTCCCAGCTCTCTTTAGGGGTCCTTTCTGCCACCTTTGGTTTTTTTGTAGAAGGAAATTCTTTAACAGGATCATGGTTGCCACTGACTGTACAGAAAAAAAAGAAATGTCCCCAGTGTCTCTGTTCTCTACGGAAAGGTCACAGGGTGACCAGGAAAAGATCCAGCCTTGACAAGATGCGTCTGGAAACTTCACAATGCTTCCCAGCCTCTGTGAATCTTGCAAAATAGTCCTTTACCCCGCTGGGAAAATCGGTAGTAGAACTCTCTGTATTAAGGAGGTGGTAAAGTGAAGAGGCTGGAAGCCAGAGTCATTCCGGGCTGGCTTCATGGCAGAGCACCTGGCGCCCCTGATTGTGCCGTGGAGGGCCGAGTCCCCGCACCCCCGCGTGACCGGAACGGCGTCGTTGTTGTTGACTCAGTCGGCATGTTCTCCGCACGGAGCTGCAACCTGGCCCGAAGTAGTTGTTCATAAATCATCGTAACGAGTCTCAGATTCTGTCTACAAAACGAATATCGGCAGGCTGCAGTTCACCGGGCTGAAATTACCTAGACCCTCCTGAGCATTTTTTTAAATGTCCACGGTCCAGGCATCATTCCAGAAACATCCTCCTTGGCGCCCTAAGGCGGAGATCCGAGAGAGCCTCCCTGGCGGGTTTAGCTGGGAGATTTCCTGGTCCCTGGGACCATCCAGCTGATAGTCGACCCCGGTGTCCAGAACCCTGGCAAAGCCTGACTTTGTATGTTCCATGTGATAACAACAAATTTTACCACCGAACTCAACAATAATGACAACCTCGGTCAAAGGGCTGGTGACACCAGGATAGCTTTCACAGACACCTGGCAGGTGTTGTGCCTGCCACATGGCAATCTGGCGGTAGCTCCTCGTGTGGTCACGTAAAACCACATCAGAGTGGCATTTTGCTGGTAAACCCAGAGGTGGAATTTAGGAGAAACCTTTATGGAATTCAGCTACAATGCCCACATATCGAAATGAGTCGTGTTTACTTGGTAAATGCAACGACACTTCCTTTCTTTCTCATACACATTTTTCATATTCTCCACTACATATTTTGTTTAGGCATCGTATCTGAAATCAGGTTCTAGATGAAGAGGCTGGCGAGTGGCCATCACCAGTCAGTGGGCTCCGTTCTCCCGTCCGCCCGCCCTCCTCGCCCACACAGCCCAGGGAGTCTCCTGGATCCGGCGGGCAGGTACGGCTATAAAGCAGGGAGAAAGCCTGGCTGGCATAGCTCAGTGGATTGAGCATGCCAGCTCAATCCACTGAGCTATGGGCTGCAAACCAAAGTGTCACAGGTTCGATTCCCAGTCAGGGCACATGCCTGGGTTGCAGGCCACGGCCCCCAGCAACCACACATTGATGTTTCTCTCTTGCTCTCTTTCTCCCTCCCTTCCCTCTCTAAAAATAAATAAATAAAATCTTTTAAAAAAAAATAAAGTAGGGAGAGGCTCTGATGGCCTTCCCGCCCTGCCCCACTCCACGTGGGGCCAGCGACTGCCACAGCCCCGTCAGCCTGCTGGTGATAAAACCTTTCAAATGGAACCTCCTCTCTGCAAAGACAGAGCAAGCCGGATTCACAGTCTAATTGCCTTGCATCTCGGAGCCGTCCTCCCTTGTCTCCAGACAGGCTGGGAACATTATTTCCAGAGCCAACCAGGAAACCACCCTGCACCGTGCAACTCGCAGACGCTGCCGCCTCTGAGCGCCTCTCGCCCGCGGCCCCGCAGCGGTGGCCGTGGAAGTGATTCAAGGACCACGAGGCCCCCGCTCCATCGCCCCGCCCCTCGCCCCTCGCCCCTCGGCGCTCCTTTCCGTTCCAGAGTGCGGCCCTGGGAAGGGCGGACCTGCGCTGGCTGATTCTGCAGAATTCTGACAGGCGAGCGGAGGTCGGTGGAGCTCGCCCTCAAAGCCGGCTGGGAAGGTAGAGACGCCATCTGTTTCGTGCGGGGAACATCTGGGCACAGGATGGTGTGCCCGCCAGGCCAGGAGACCACCCCCAGGCGGGATTTCTAATTGCCCCTTTTCTGCGCTGTTGTTTTTACACAGATTCACTGAATCCAGATCAAGAGGTTGTTATTAATAGTTTATGCTTTGTGATTGCTCCGGTGCACTGAAAAAAAAAAAAAAAGAAAGAAAGAAAAGCTTTCCAGTTTATTCCTTAAAGTCAATGTAACTATAACCACGCAGAAACGCCATTCCTTTAACTCGACCCTTTCTCCTTTCCAGTCTGTCCACTCCCTTCCTTAATCATTGGCCTCTTAGGACCTCAGACTCTGGTCAGCATGAAACTGTCTTGAGGACAAAGCCTCAGGTCTGTTGACCGCAGAGGCAGAGTGTCAGTCAAGCCGGAGAGAACCTCTTGGCGTCAGGGGTGTTTCCGCCCCAGGCCCTGAGGGCAGAGCTGACCCTGCAGACCACGCCCCCGTGAACTGGACAGAACGAGGCGGGGGCTGACCTCAGGACCTGATACAGTAATCGCTGACCGCCTGCCCTGGCCCCAGCCAACCAGCAGAGGCCGCCACCCCAGGTCCTTTAGCCGCCGGGAGTAATAATTTTTCTCCTACATGAGCCACCCCCTGGAAGCCATCCGGGAGCCAGTCTCGGGACACGGGCTCACCTGTGACTCCGGGCTGGGTGCCATTTCCCCAACGAATAAACCCTTTCTCCCTCCGCTGCAAACTCCTGTTCCCATGTGATTGGGCGTTGGTGTCCGCAGGCGAATGACCCCCGTTTAGTGTCATAACCTCACCGAGGCACCACCATGTGACACACATCCTGCCACGCCTTCACCCACATGGAACCAATGTCGTTTACAGTCCATGCACACATTCTACATAGAACACTAGCAAAAGGATATTGAGCAAGAGTGAAAAGCCGTGCAAACGGGTCCCAAGCCCAAGTCTCAGGGGCACCCTTCCATTTGCGGTGCCCCCTGCGTGCCCCCTGGGGCTGAAGTTCTAGGGTGGGCAGTGGTGGGGAGAGCCTTCCATCGCCAACCTGAGGTGCTCTGGGAGAAGCAGGAGGGGCAGACTGGGAACTTCGGAGCATCAGAGAAGCGTCTCCAGGGAGAAAGACGGTCACGTCGGTTCACCCTTTACCCACAACAAAAAGGGGTGCAGAGCCGCCCTCACTGGGGCGAGCACCGGCTTCTGGACCCCCTCCCTCTCCCTGTTCAAGAGGGTCGGGAGGAGGGGGCTGAAACAGAAATGAGGAGCTGAGCCAAATAAAAAGACACACCGTGCTTCAGCATGAGAAGACTCAGTTGTGTAGCATGGCGGTCCTTCCCGAATTAATTCCCAGCTGTACTGATTTTTTCTCAACACCTCAGTTGAGGTCCCGGGTGGCAGCGCATGTTGGAGGCAGTAATGGACTGTGACAAAAATGAGACTCACATACTAGGCTCTCAAGTTCACCTGGAAGACATTTTTGAAAGATAAGAGTAGAGACTTGTGCTGTCATCTATGACGATGTGTATTTTTTAAACTACCATAGGAGTCGCGTGGTTTCGGGAGAAATAGGCAGAGATAGGAGAGGTGCAGAGGAGGAGGGGGAGGCTGTGGGAAGATGCAGCCAGAGGTTGGAGTGATGCAAAGGATTCGCTGGGCCACCAGCAGCTGGCAGAGGTGAGCACAACCTCTGTACCTGCCATTCCCAGCCATTTGCCACAGGCCCCAGCCCAGGGGTGCCTGGAGGGAGCAGCGGCAGGGCCTTTTCCTGCACTGCCCCATAGGGGGCAGCCTCATACTTAGGAGAAACCAGTTTTGCTTTATTACCAAACATTAAGTTAGCCTAAGACACTTTAGTTTGTATTCAGTCAAGGCTTTGCCCCTTCCTCCAGAAGACAAACGCTTGTGATAGAAATTATATAAATTTTGTCCCTGGATAAAATACCTAGAGATGTCTTTGTCACTCAAGGGCCAAGCCTCAAGCAGAAGGCATGTGGCGGGGGGGGGGGGGGGGCTCCACCCACAGGGCCCCCCTGGCCGCCACGAATGAGAATAAGTCTACCAAGACATGATCTGCTTGGGGAGGAAAGGTGGCCGATCTCTCAGAGGAGAAGGGGCAAGAGCCTTTTCCTCAATGGGCTTTTATTGGGTTCATTTTGCCCAAGAATTCAGGTAAAGCTCATCAGTCATTGTCAGGCAGTAAGGATCAAACGATGGACAGGATACAAGGAAATACAAGGGCTTATTTTGAATCAGGGTCTGTTAGCTAAAGGGCTACAAAACTTTGGGGAACAAACTCATTTCCTGCTCAGACCCTTATCAGAAAATTGAGGGCGTTCTTAGCAAAGCAGGTTTCACAGGATTTTACATATTCTTTCTTAGGCCCGATCGCCCCAGGGAACCCGCCCTTTCCAGCACACAGCTGCACCACCCTCTGTCATTGTTTAAGGCTTAAGTCAGGCAGGGGAAGTAAGGCAGCCAAGAGATTAGGAGACTTCTTGCAGGCAGAATGATGACTCAGACTATACCAAAGCCAAGGGGCGAGAGTCCATCACCCCCTTTTGCTGTAGCCCCCCAAGTCCTTCCCTGGGGGCTCCCCATGATCGTGCCAGTCTTAGGTCGTTCCTCCCTTGAGGAATCTTACCCGTCATTGGCTAACCAGTCATCTGCCCAGGGCCAAGCAGGGTGAAGTAAAGGGGGCAGAGGCGGCACCCTTGCCAGGGAGATTAGCTTTGTCTCCTTAGTGGTTTAAGGTCCTAAGGTCTTTCCCTCAGCCTTAGCCATGGGGGAGTGACAGCTTCTGACACCAGGCAGGGCGGTTTCCGACGGACATGGCTTTCTGACTCCGCACTAGACTGGTGTTTGAGTCTCAAAGTGTGGTGCTCGTACCTTCTGAAACCCGGGACCCAGAGCCCATGCCCAGATTGTCTGAATCACAGCCTCTCAGGGTGGGACACAGGCATGTGCATCCTGAGAAATTTTCTCAGGTGGTTTGCACACACACACGCAAGCTTGAAACCCGCCGCACCTGTGACGTGCCTTCTCGGCTCCGAAGTGCTTAACCCAGATGATAGTCGAGGCTCTATTACCCTGTTGACCGCGGCTCCAACCTGCCATCTACAAGACAAAGAAAAACCTTATCTGCCGCTTGAACTTGTCTAACTTTCCCCGAAACCCGGAGATCTGAGGGGCCAGAGAAACAACATGGCACTGTTGTGTATCAACCCTTCGCCTGCAACAGGCCCCGCCGGCGTTTTCTTTCACTCCGGCGCTAAATGGGCCACGGAAGGAAGGACCTGGGAGCCAGAGATTGTTGTTTCCCTGTCACTCCACATGCACGAGCAGGTTAAAACGTTTCAAAGAGCTGCAGATACCTCTCGTCCTCTCTTTACCCTGTTCTAAATCAAATCTGCCACTGCCCCAGGCCCAGCGTATTCTGAGTCCTTTGAGCTCTCAGGTCTCCAGAGGTCCGAAGGTCGCAGAGCCCGGCCTCCGAAGCCAGTTTGCTGGGTCACCGGGAAAGCCTGCCGGCCACCCAGGGCCCCAGTGCAAACAGAAGAGCTCTCCTGGACACCACCGGGTGCTCACTCAGTGCGTAGCGCTACTTCCCTGAACGCCCCCACAGCCCCACGGGCTGGCTTCATTCTTTTCATTCTGGAAGCGAGAACAAGGAGGCTTGGAGACGTGGAGTAGCTGTCTGCAGGTCACAGGACTGGAGCGGGCGTGGCTGTCCTGGGACCACTGCTCCGTAGCGTCCTGCCTCTGCTCCCAGGGCCACGCTCCTGCACCCCAGCGCGAGGAGGGGTTCGGGGTGCCCCTCTGGGCTCTGTGCTAGAGAACTGGCTTGCTTCCATCTCACCCCTAGGCTTAGGGAGGGGGCTCCACAAACATTGGTGAATGAACCACGGTCCTACATAGGAGGGGTTGCCTGCCCTGAACTTGGGCAGGCATTTCTCACATGGGCTGCCTGACCCCTGACTGGACTCCCTGAGACCACCTGCCCACAAAACCCCGCTGCTCTGCCTCACTGTCCGGGGGGATATTAGTCCTATTGGGAGCCCCTCCTTCCCCCCCCACCAAAATGCCTGTTTGCTGTGTGCTATCAACTGAACATAGGGGTTCCCCTCCTCAAATGTGTATGTTAAAACCTGCCAGCACCTTGATCTTGGACTTCCCAGCCTCCAGAACTGTGAGAAGTAAACGTGTTCTTGAAGCCCCCAGTCTGTGGTGATTTTGCTGCAGCAGCCCGGACAGACCAAGACAGACACCATGCGTCATTTTCCAGGCAGGGAGGCTCCAAACATCTTGTTTGCATTCAGCCTGCGAGACCAAACTTCCCTGTGGCCCCGGGCAAGTGAAGATCTCTTGCCACCCAGGGGCCCGCCTGCCCCAGGGTGGGAGTCTCCCTCAGAGGCCGGCCTGCTCCTCTGCACCCTGTGTGGCTGTGGGTGCCACCCCATCCCTAATCACCCTCACAGGTATGGCGAGACCCCAGATTATGGACACGTATTCGGGGACGTACTGCATCAACAGATCTGCAAGCTTTTATGATTCTCTATTCCTTCCCGGCTGGTCATCCCAGTGAAATTATTGCAAGTAATAAAAAAAGCACTAACCCTCCCATGTCAGAGATACGGAGCAAGGCACTCAGCAGACTAGAGACTTCAGATAATTTATGGAGGGTGGAAGGGGTCGGAAGCAACGTGGGCAAAGCGCCGTCCAGAGAGAGCCGAGCTGCCAGCAGAACTTGGGGGTGTGCGGAGCTCAGCAGTGACTGCAGGAAGGAAATGAGAGGCGGGCAGACTAGTGAAATGAAAAGATATATGTTTTTCTTACAAAAGGGGCGCACGCGCCTTGTAAAATTCAGTTAATATTGAAATGCCTCAAGTAACGTGAATGAATAGTCTTTGTCGCCCACCCTGCACGGGCTGGAATACACCTCCTGACCCCCTGTGTGTATTCAGTAATTACTGTTAATAATTCCTGTATCTCCTTCCCCGCCTTTCCATTAACTGTTTGAAACGCATACAAATACATATGTATTTATAGATGGTTTTAAAGATAACGTGGGGCCAGTCTGTTCTTATGTTTTAAAATGCAGGGTTTATTGTTATTCAGGTTTGGTGAGGCCAACAGACGGGAAAACTCAGCCAGTTTGTTGCAGTTCCCAAAAGGCGGGGCCACGCCAGGCCACCCAGGACCACTCCGGGCAGCACCACTCGGGGCAGCACCGGGGTCCAGGGGCAGAGGAGGGAGGGGAGGGCATGAGAAAAAGCCTTCCTTGTGGGTTGTGTGGGAAGATAAGAGCACAGCGGGGTGAGCAGGCGGGGCAGGTTGCGGGTTAGTGCGTGAGGGCCCGAGAGACAGGCTCTGGCCCCAGCTGCCTGCTACCTGGCCCTGCAGTGACACGGGCAGGGGACAGTGGCTCAGCCTGTGAGACCTCAGTGAAGGAGGCAGCCTGGTGGTCTGGGCTCCAGATTGGCCGGCCTCATGGGACTTCAAGGACACAGGCCCCCTCGGGGTGAGTGAAATGCCAGAGCAAAGCCAATAATCCCTGCGTTGGTTACCCTCCGGGCCCCAACAGACCCCACCTGCCGCCGGCACAGTCGCACCTAGACACACCCGTAAGGTCAGAGAGAGGGAGCCCGGCGGTCCTCCCGCCCAGGCTCTCCAGGTTCCAGATGCAGAAACAGGGTTTGGCTCTTCTTTCTTCGCTCCTTGTCATTGGACGCCACACACTAGTGGGTCCCTTTCCGTCAAAGCCGCCTCCTGTGGCCACAGGCTGCAGCCCCAAGGTGACTGTGTCGAGGGCATCTAAAAGGATAGTGGCCGCCTGTCCTCAGAACTCCCCCGTGAGGCCAGAGCCTCTGCGACCTGGTGCCTGAGCAGGGAGCCAGGCTGCCCTGGGCCCCGAGGGCCAGGAGAGGAAAGGCATGTCTTAGAAGCCTTTCTGCGTGGGCGGGGCGGGGCCCCGGGGGTCCGAAAGCCTGGGGTCTGGAAGGATGGCTTTCTCTGCCCCCAGGCACAGGCTTGAGGTTCCACTGACTCCTCAGGGGGCTCAGGACCCAGTCTGGGGTGTTGGGGGGATCGGTGACACGGGCTGTGAGAGAATTCACGGAGAGAAGAAGGTGCAGAGAGTAAAGGGTTAATTTTTCCTTTCCGGAGGGAGGGAAAGGGCTGGGTGTGGAGATGTGCCCCGCACCAGCCCCAGCCCCAGCCTCAGCCCTGAGGGGTCGGGGCTGAGCCTTTATGGGTGGGTAGGGGGAGGGGATTGTAGAGCAGGGTGTTTTGGGGAAGCTGTAACTTGTTCCCGTGTCGTCTTTGGGTGCAGGGGCCAGTGGCAGCCGTGGTCTGGTCGGTCCTGTGTCGTGGGCTCCCGGAGCCTCTGTGCCTTCAGGCGCAGATAATTTCCTAGTCCTGGGGATGGAGGCTCCTCCAACAATGAGGGTCACGCATGCTTGGGAATCCAGCCACCTCCGGGACAGAGAGCCCGAGAAAGTGGCTTTTGTCCTATTAAGGAGACTCCAGTGCCATCCTCCAGGAATACGTAGCTCTTCCCACTGCTGCTGCCCCCACTGCCCTCGCCCAGGGGAATCCAGACTGTGAGAGAGGCCAGGAGGGACGAGGGGCCTCAATCTGTGCTTCTGAGGGAGACTTCGTTTGGGGTGAGACCCTCTGCTCTTGCTCGAGGGCCCCTTACACCCCGTCTGGCACTGGCTGCCACGGGAAGTTCCCGAGTCTTTAAACGAGTCATGGAAGCAGAGTGGGGAACGGACTGATGGAAGCTAATAAAGAACCGAAGCCCAGCGCCATCAGCAGCTTCCTGCGGACTCGAGCTGAGAGGCAGGCGCACGGGGACGGGATGAAAGTCTCTCCTGAACCCAGAGGGACACTGAGACACCCAAGAGCGAATTCTATGGACAGGAATGTGTCGGAGTTCCCAGAAAAACTGCATTAACATCTGAGGCCACTGAAGTTCGTGCTCAGCTGCGTTGGGAGAGAGATCACTGCACCCAGAGAAAAAATGCCCTAATGCGGTAAAAGCGGATGTAATGTCATGCACGGTATTCTGGAACAAAATCAGTGGAATAATGGACTTTATATTTCCAGACTGCTTTTCTTTTGTGAGGATTCCGATACCAGAACACTCGGCCCTATTGTTTTGCCGTGTTTCCTTTATGAGAATTCCCCTTTCATATGTTCAAGCCCTGCTTCTCACTTAAGAAAAGTCTCAAGCAAGACGGTAAGAACGAAGTCCCTGAATGTGCCAGTCCCCCCGCAGGAAGGGGGCTGCAGTAGAGGTCCCGGCAGCTCTGTCCTCTCCCCGAGGGGCTCCCAGGCTCAGCTGTGGGGTTTTGGGGCGTGGGAGTCCTCTGCACCAAGCGCTCAGGGAGGACACCACACATGGGGCAGCTGGTGCCCCCTCAAAGGGCCGCGCTGCTTGCTCGGGGCCATGTACCCTGGGTGGGTTTGCTCTCCGCTTTCTCCCTGCCTTCGCGGGCACCGTGAATCCCCAACGTGCCCCGGGGCAGGTGGCTTCTTTGTGTCTGACTCCGAACTCCAAGCTGGCTAGTTGCTAACTTTTCTCTCCAGGAAACCCGGACTGGAGAGAAACAAAATGCCGGCCTGAAGGCGAGGTGGACACCGCTGAGTGGGCTCCGCTTTCTAAGGGATCCAAAGCCCCCAAACCAGGAAGCCGCCCCAGTGGTCCCTGGGGGTCTGCCAGCAGCACCCCTTGAGTCTGGGATGCCAGAAGAGAACGGAAGTGACTCCCTGATGGTTTTTTTAATGGAGATACTATTTAGGACATCTCCTCTCTCAGAACCAGTAACTAGAGCATTATGATCTCTGTGATTTGAACACAACCAAAGGTGACATGGGCCACCGTCTTGTCGGGCCACAATCTTGTGACCCGAAGCCACTGAGGCAGCCAACGTGCCCGCTGAGTCCCCACACCCCCAGCTCCCCCCACAGCGCTAAGCCGAAGCCTTCTGCTAATGTCCACCACCACCCACGTGTTTTCTGAACCGGGCCATCGGATGCCCCCACAATAATGGGCAAATTCGTGGCTCTGGAGGTAATAGGACTATGTTTTTTTCCCTTCCCTATTTCCTAATACTCGTTTCATACGGCAGTGATAATAGGAACATTCAGATCCTCTTAAGCTCCGGCTCAGAAAAACGCCTGTGAGTAAAGATCCCCCACACGCCGCACTCTGCATCCAAGCCCCGTGGAATCAGTTCTCCCACACGAGCCAAGCCGGGCTGAAATCAATGGGGTAAGCTCCTGAATTCGATTCCACGGGACTCGATGCGGTAACAGTAATTGGATGGCGCCGCGCCCTGACGCTCCTTCCAGGAGATAGAGACAACGCACCTTCGCTGATGCGGGCGGGGGGGGGGGGGGGGGGGGGGGGGAGGATGCTCCGCTGAGGGTGGGTGGCTAGGCCTCACCCTGCCCCTCGGGTGCTGTCTGGTCAGGAGGAGCCATTATCAACCCCTGCCCCGCCCCGCCCCGCGTGGGCCTGGCAGCGCTGCCTCAGTGAGGTGTTTAAAACTGGCTTCGGTCCTGAGAGCTGGAACACTTCTTCTGTTTCCATCTTTACATTAACCGCACAGTGTTACTGCTACCCACGGGGTGTTGAACATCAAAATTGCCTTCCCTGGTGAGAAGAAAGGCACTTACTTTGTTTTCGTCCTTAAAATTAACTGAGGTTTTTTGAAAACTCATCCTACTCAACCGACAGTTGCATAGGAGGGGAGAAGAGAAGATGGGGTTTTTTAAATGTCGCCTTTGGTCGCCTATCAAAGGTTTCCGGCACATTCTAAATGTTTAGACCACTTAGCCAAACTCTCTTCTATCCCTCTGCTTTATTTTCCCCCATGATACACATATTTTTTATTTATTGATGAGTGAGAGAGCAACCTTGATCTGGTGTTCCACATACTGATGCGTTCATTGGTTGACACTTGCATGTGCCCTGACTGGGGATTGAACCCACACTGTTGGTGTATTAGAATAAAGCTCTAACTAACTAAGCTACTTGCCCAGGGCTAGATTAAGGGTTTAAGGGATTAGGAACAGATATACAGAAGTGCTGGTGGGGAAAGTTCTAACTGAAGGAACTTGGAACTTGGCTATTTATGGTAAAGGGGTGTCAACACCAGATCTTCCTGAGCAACGGACTCTCTGCTCCTGAAGGTCATGTCCTGGTCCTCTGGGTCTGCATGTGTGTGTAGTGGGGGGAGAGGGGTGGCAAGAGTTTGGTTTTGGGTGCAGCTGGAGGTCAAAGTTCTCTCATTTGTGTGTGTGTCAGCTGCCCAAAATGAGGGTGTGGTCTGTTGTCTCTGAAAGCAGCTCAGCACCCAGTTAAACAGGACTGGACCATCTGGAGCTGGTCTGTGGTTATCCAATTACACCTTTGTGTGCTGGAGCCTAGGTACAAAGAAACACAAATTGCCTACCCTGGTTTCCAAATTGCCCAATAATTAAGTGGATTATTACTGTTGCAATCTTAGTTTTAGCTCAGTTCCCATTTCTTTTGCAGCCACTACACCTTGTGAGTTAATCAAAATTGCTGATTCATTAAACTTCACCAAAGAGAAATTCTACAGCAGAAGTCAGTAAACTACATGACTTGGTTTCTTTCTTTTTGTTGTTGTTGTTGTTTTTTTGTTTATTTTTCCATTTATATTAACCAATTGACCTTAGGCAATCATTTAACTGCTCTGACCTCAGTTGCCTCATCTGTAATATAAACATAGTCTTAAGGTCCCCTTTCCAGCTCTAACTTTCCAAGATTCTGAAGAGCCAGGATCAAGCTGTTATTTTATGGGAACCTAAACGCTACTTCCTCAAATAGTAACTCTTCCCTGATCTCTGTCTGTATCTTTCTCCAAGGTTTAACCTCACCCCACCCCCATTCTGGGGTCGGGCACAGGTGAAGATTTTCACGGAGGGACGGAAAGTACATATGTCATCATCTCATTCGCATTCGGAGGAACACGAGGACTAAAGAGACAGCACTGTCTTCAGGAAGGCTCTTCCTGTGACTGAGGGAGTGTAAGAAGTGTTATGAAAAGATGTCATCAGTTTGGCTACTATGCGGACAGAAAGAAGCCATCCTGATACCAGGGTCTCCCACAAAATTGTCTTATGTCACGTGAAACCGCTTCCCATCATCTTTCCTGGCAGCGGTGACACTTCTGTTCTCCTGGCTGTCACCTCCATTTCCTTTGATCTGCAAGTTCTTTGATTTACTGAGTTTGTGATTTTCCTTGTGCGAGGTGGGGCCTACGCAGAGGGCTTACCATCCTTAGCTGCACCCGTGCATGGCTCAGCTCTGCACAATCAAATACTTGTTCAGGATGTTTATTTAAGGCATTACGTATATGACCCAACAGACCCAATGGATTCTTAACAGAACCTTGTGACACTGGCAGAAACTCTCAGAAGTAAATTCTGACGGAGGACATACGCCGTGGGCTACTAGGAACCCACGTGGGCGGAGCCACCACGTAGGAGGAGCTTGCCCAGGATGGAAGCTAACTCAGCGAGAGCGCAGAGGGGAAGAGAAAAGCTTCCACGCGACAGCGTATTTTTGAGCTCCTGGAGCCCACAGTCTCCTCCCTGGGCTGTTGGTAACAGCCAATAAATTCCCTTTTTGTTTCAGCAAAAGCTATTTTAAGTCACAGTTTTTGTCCCTGCAACTGAAACTAACCAAACTACAACCGGTGAACCTGTAGAGAAAGTCCGCAGTTCTCTGCATCCTCACAGCAGCGGGCACGGAGGCGGCTTTCTATAATCGGGGGGATCGCTGTGCCACAAGGAAAAAAGGTTACAGACACACCTCTGAGACGTTGCGGGTTTGGTTCCAGACCACCACAATGAAGCAGATACAATTCCTCCATTATTCCGAACCTGTATAACTTTTAATTAAGTAATTCCTCTCCTTTTTACCAAATTCTGGCACAGAGAGTCACAGTCCTGAATATGGTGACAGGCGGGCGGTGGGTGTGGGGGAGGTTGTTTCCATAACAATACCACAAAAAAGGGAGTCACATGAATTTTTTGGTTTCCCAGTGCACATAGAAGTTATGTTTACACCAATGTGCACACCTTCACGAAGAAATACTTCGTGCTAAAAAATGCCAACCGTCATCTGAGCCTTCAGCAAGTTGTGATCTTTTTTGTGGTGGAGCACCCTGCCTTGGTGTTAATGAAAATGCACTACCTGCCGACCAAGTGCGATTACACAAGGTCTGCCTGGGCCGTGGAATCATGTCTGATTTTCATTTACATGTTGACCTTAGAAACTAACCCCCATGAAAGATCACATCACACTCTTATTTCACTCGCACAGCAGCAAACAAATGCACTGACATTGATTTACGTTGAGGCTTAACGTAAAACAAAACGGTCTGTGCACAGCCAACACCTCCCTCCCTTACCACCCCCAGCGGTGGATTTTCACAAGTTAGCTTCTCATCTTTTCTCTCCGAATCCCTCCAGGCCAGACAGGGTCTTAGGAATCAGTCCCCTTCTGATGAGAAGGCCTTTAAAAATATTACGTAAATGCTATCCTTCCCAACGTTGTGGTCCGTGGTCTATGCCCTCAATCTTTATATGCAAAGTCAACTTTATAGGAATGAAAAAAAAATAAATACATGGATCTTTTTTGTCAAGTACCTGCTTCTTTCTAGTAACAACTTGAGCTAATACAAACCTGAAGGCCACATTGCTCTTATTACAACTACAAAATAATTTGACGTTCAGGCTCCATTTCTCCCCCTTCAAGGCATGGAAGCCCATGTGGAAGGCTACCTACAGGGCAACAACAACAACAAAAAACCGAGAACATTCTTGGTTTAAAATGCACAAATATTATCTAGGTATGTAATCATAGATTCTTTTACTTGCTAACTCACCCTTGCCAAAGAATTCATGGAAGCAAAGACCATAAAATTTTCCAGTATTTTAAATTACTGGATTTCTGCATTCTTTCATCCCTCCAAAGTTTCAGCAATTTTCCCTGAAAAGAAGAGCAAAACTGGACGCAAATATCCAAACTTCAAAATTTCTTTGTGCCTAAATTTGTATTGTTTCTTTGGGCACAGCAGCAAAGTAGACAATGTTATTTTCACATAATAGCTGAATTTTGATAATTCCAGCAAGTATACAGGGTAGGGCAAAACTACATTCACATTTGTGAGTACATGTAACAGTTTATTCTTGTATATATTCTTAATTATTGTATTATTTTCCATAAGAACTGTAAACCTATTGCCTCACCCTGTATAAATTACGTGGCTTTTTAAAACTGTTAATCCTATCTAAGCGATCATTTTTTCTTGATTATTCTGATTCAAGCATTTTAAAATCACATCCATATTTAATGACAGGACCTTTTTTATTTCATAATTTATCATTATTATATCACTTATTTTAGCTTATTAATCATATACAGGGGCTGCCACAAATAATGCTTTTTTAAATTACCAAATATTTATTACATCATAAGCATGAAATTCTGTAACATAGCAATATCACACTCAAGCACACCATACATGTCAGTTTAGGTGACATGTTCAAATTGAAACTGTAAATTACTACAGCCATATTATTTATTACCCTACCAACCACACGCAAGCAGGCATTTCTTCTGCCAGGCCCTGTATATGCAATTGGAAACATATAACAACAAAGCTGGCAGTAAATGTAAGTGGGGACATTCTAAAGTGGAAAAAAATGCAAGAAAAAAAATAGCTCTAAAAAGAAAGGTTTGGGGCGGTGGAGATAAACAGGCACTTTTCTACGCCGACTCCTGGCTATCTGACCGGCTGGGGGTTATTGTTAAAGGAAACACGACAGAGGCAGACCTTCCTCCGCGGGGCGTTGTCACCGACCAAAAGCCACCCCGGGAGGCAGCAGGATTGCGGGGCGGAACGAGGAAGGCGCACCGAACCCGACCCTGCAGGACGAGGGCGAGTGTCAAAGGCTGTGTTCCGCAGGGCAGTATCGATCCGGGTTAATCGTTAAACTTTATTATCTCTAGTATCACTAGTATCATGCTCCCACACATTCCTAAACGCGCAGCCACCGAGAGCGCCCCAAAATGCTTCGCTGGTCCACACTCAAGCGGCGCTCCAAACTGTGTCCGACACAATCAAAAGATGGAGGCGAGCTGTTACTTTGGCTCCGCTCGAAACCCGCGTCCGGGTCGGAGACGCACGGCCCCCGGGGCGCCGCGGCGGCAGAAGCGGACTTCGCCCGGCCGCCCTCCGCCCCGCGGCCCCGCCTCCCTCGCAGGACTCCGGGCGCCAGAGCGAACCCGGAGGGGAGGGCGGCGGCGGCGGAGCCCGCGGCGTCACAAAGCCGAGCCAGAACGCCGGGGGCGGTTCCGGGGTGCGCGGCGCCCCGGGAATGCACTCGCGGCACGCCCTCCAGGGGCGGGGGTGCGAGCACCGCCTCCCCCTCCCGCCCGGCCCCTCCTCCCGGCAGGGCCTCCCGCCGCGGCCGCACGTCGCGGCAGCCGGCGCGCCGCGAAGCGTTCTGGGAGCGCCCCGCCGGAAGGACGCACCGGCGCTCGGCGGCGGCGAGGTTATAAAAGGGAAGGAGCCGGCGGCGGGCGGAAGTGGGCGGTGCGGCTGCTCCGGGCGCCGTTGTTTGGGCTCTGGGCCTCCCGCGGGGCGTTCTCCGGGGGCCCGCCGGTGCAGGCCGCAGTGACAGGGCCGCTCGCCCGGCGCCCCCGCGTCGTTCCCGGTGCGGCGTCCGCTCGCGGCCCCCGCGACCCCGCAGGCCCAACATGGCGCAGGAGGTGTCGGAGTACCTGAGCCAGAACCCGCGAGCGGCCGCCTGGGTGGAGGCGCTGCGCTGCGACGGCGAGACTGACAAACACTGGCGCCACCGCCGGGAGTTTCTGCTCCGCAACGCCGGGGACCTGGCCCCCGCCGGCGGCGCCGCCTCCGATGACACGGAGGGCGCCGCGGACGCCGAGGGCGGGCGCCGCAGTCGGCAGCTGCAGCAGCTCATCTCCTTTTCCATGGCCTGGGCCAACCACGTCTTCCTCGGGTGCCGGTGAGTGAGGGGGCGCCTCGCGGCGGCCCCGCGGGCTTTGTGTGCGGCCCGGGGACGGCGGCCCGGAGCCGTCCGCGGGGAGGGCAAGCCGCGCAGCGCGGGGACCCGCGGGCCCGGCTGCCCTCCGGGGCGAGCGGGGCGTCTCTGCCGGAAGCCGACTGGGTGCGCGGCCTGTCGGGGCGCCCGGGCCGGGTCGGGGTCTCCTGGTGGAGTTGGGGGCCGGCGGCGCCCTGGCGGACGGACGCGGAGTTTATTAAGGTTGACACGCGGGGACCTCGCCCCCCCAGACTCGGGGGCACTCGGGGCTGGGGTTCCGGGAACCTGCTCCTGGCGGTTGGTGCCCTTTCTTCATTGCAACCAGGAAACGCCGTTCCCGGGGCCTGTGCGCGCGCCAGAAGTGGTGACTTAGACCCGACACTTCTTGAGAGTGGCTTTTCCTTCTCTTCCAGGTACCCTCAAAAAGTTATGGATAAAATACTTAGTATGGCTGAAGGCATCAAAGTGACAGATGCTCCAATCCATACCACCCGAGACGAACTGGTTGCCAAGGTGAAGAAAAGAGGGATATCAAGTAGCAATGGTTAGCAGATCATAGATGTGAACATACATAGGAGCTTAGAGCATAAGTTTGATAAAATTAGGAATTACTGTTATAACTTACTTTTTTAAAAAGACCTGAGATTTCTGTAATGTTAATCGCGTTGAAATGTTAAACCTAATTTATGTGTCTGTGGTTTTAGGCTCTGAATTTGATAGTTTTCTTTAACCACTTTAGATTTTGAAGTGTCAAATGTCTATGCTTTTGATTTTTTTAATACTAGAAATTCATGATGTTACTCCATGCTAATTTAAGAAATTAATGAAGCTATTCCGCATGTTTTTAAGAAACTGCTGATCCTGAAATATTTTTGCTGTGTGCTTTTTGTATGTTCTGTATATTTTCAGTTATACGAGGTTGACTTAGTCACGTATGTGTTTTCCTTCTTTTTAGAAGGGGTAGAAGAGCCAACGAAAAAACGAGTTGTAGAAGGAAAAAACAACTCTGCAGTTGAGCAAGAAGATCACGCAAAAACTTCTGCCAAACCAGAACGTGCGTCAGCTCAGCAGGAAAACAGCCCAGCGAGTGCCGGGTCCTCCGCCAAGTCGGAGAGTGGCGGGAGCTCCACACGGAGCTCAGGCACTTCGAGTCAGAGCAGCTCCACGGCCGACGGAGAGCCATCTGTCTCCAGCCAAAGCAGCAGCAGCGTTTCTTCTCAGGTAACCGCGGCAGGGTCTGGGAAAGCTTCTGAACCGGAAGCCCCAGAGAAACGAGGGTCCGCGTCCCTGGTCTCTGCGCTGTTGAAATCCAGTGTGAATAGTCATGTGAGCCCGCCCGCAGATGCCGGTCAACAAAGCGGATCGCCTAAAAAGAGTGCTTTGGAAGGCTCTTCAGCCTCAGCTTCTCCCAGCATCTCAGAGATCGAGGTGCCCTTGTTGGGCTCCTCGGGAAGCTCAGAGGTAGAGTTGCCACTGTTGTCTTCTAAAGCTAGTTCAGAGACAGCTTCCAGTGGGGTAACTTCCAAAACCAGTCCAGAGGCAAGTGTTTCATCATCAGTTTCTAAAACCAGTTCCTCGTCAGGCACATCCTTACTAACTCCCAAGAGCAGCACGTTAGCAAATACATCAATGCTGACTTCCAAAAGCACTTCGCAGGTAGCGGCGTCACTGTTAGCTTCCAAGAGCAGCCCCCAGAGCAGTGCATCTCTTGTTTCTAAAAGCACTTCCTTAGCAGGCATGTCGCAGCTGGCATCTAAGAGTAGTTCTCAGACTAGCACATCCCAGTTGCCTTCTAAAAGTACTTCCCAGCCAAGCGAAACGTCTGTCAGATTCTCGTGTTGCAAGTTAACCAATGAAGATGTGAAACAGAAGCAACCTTTTTTCAACAGACTCTATAAAACGGTGGCGTGGAAGTTGGTAGCTGTTGGTGGCTTTAGTCCCAATGTTAATCATGGCGAGCTCCTAAATGCGGCCATTGAGGCTCTGAAAGCAACGCTGGATGTGTTTTTCGTCCCACTAAAAGAACTGGCAGATCTGCCTCAAAATAAGAGCTCTCAAGAAAGTATTGTTTGTGAATTGAGATGCAAGTCTGTGTATTTGGGCACTGGCTGTGGAAAAAGCAAAGAAAATGCAAAGGCAGTTGCATCAAGAGAAGCATTGAAGTTATTTCTCAAGAAAAAGGTGGTGGTAAAAATATGTAAAAGGAAGTACAGAGGCAGTGAGATAGAAGACCTAGTGCTCCTTGATGAAGAATCAAGGCCCATAAACTTACCTCCAGCATTAAAACATCCTCAAGAATTGCTATAATATGTGCAAAATAACACTATACAGTATCTGGTATTGTCAGAGAAAAACTGGCTTTTGTATAATGTAAACACAGGCTTTCACAACTTTTATATTGCTTTTTTTCCAGTTTTGCAGAAAACTTACATTCTCGTCCTCACACAGTAGAACTTGTAAATAATTAATTAATTAATGGCAGTACACATTAAAAAGTATGCATTAACAGCATACCAGTATGCTGTTGTATTTGCTCAAGAAAATACTGTCTTCTATTTTTAATGATACATTAGGTACGATGTGTAGTTCTATAGAGTCTTAAAACTTTTGTACTACTGTTGATTTGATGAAAATGTATTGGGTTGTCTGCCATGCTTTTTTTCCCTAGTGGAATCATCCTCCCACATTAAGCAAAGGGGACCATAGTATTTACGTGTCTGAAAGTCTGAAGCTTAAGGTTTTAAGAATGTTGCCCATAATGTTGAACATGTCTGTTAAAGAATAAAAGAAAAAATAGTTGCCTCGGACTATTTTTATGAGAAGTTGTAAACATTTTTTTGATACAAAGCAGTATAAAGTACTTAAGGTTATTTTATTCTGAAGTTGTTTAAAATTCACCATGATTTTGACCGCTGCAGATTCTTTAAGTGGGTTAATAATTTATGTTTTGAGGTAAAATACAATTTACACTTTTTCTTAAAAGACATAAATGTGGGTTTCTATATTAAGCATATTTTGTGACTACTGCTATTAACAGATTGATTTGTTTAGATATTAAATGCTTTAAGCTATTTTACCTTTTCAAGAAGTTGTGTTTTTTTTTCTCCCGTGAGTCAGAACCAATTCCTGCAAGTGAGTGTCCCGCTGCCGGTCATCATAAATGAGAGCCACGTCATTTTTCATAGCTGATTTTCTACACAACTGGAGAAGAAGGTGCGGTTTGCAAATCTAGAACCGCGTGGTTTTTCTGTGTTCACATCTTAAGAAAATACTGCGATGAATAGGGAGCCACACTCAGCTCTTTAATGAGCCTGTTCAATTGAATTATGCTTATTCGTAATGAAATGGAATCCTGTTTTTGTCTTCGGTGACTCTAACTGTGTTACTTTACCACAGTACATTGTGTTTCGTTTTTCTTCAGACTCGGGCCCAATGTTTGTTATCGTTGCGGCTTTCCTTCTGGCTTTCGGGATGCCGCACCCTGAGCAGTGCTGGGGATAATGTACAGAGAAAAATCGAGAAATGACCTTTCTCACACGCCAGTTGTATTAGACTAGGAAAACTGAATGCGCGGAGCACAATTTAAGTATGTAGGAGTCATTTCTATTTTACGTTCTAGAAATAGACAAGGATACTTTATATGCTTGAAACCAAGAGTAGTTTTATTTCAGCAGATAACCTTTAGAAATTACTAACGTGAGGGTGTTAGATGTCAGAGAGAGGTCCACGTTCTGGAAGTGGGTTGTGAGAAGCAATGACGTGAGTGCGTCAAAGCACTCTTAATTACCTGGCTTTCCTTAGCTTTGAGTGTGTGACAATGATTGTCAGAAGGGCCAGCCCAATACTACAAAGGGTAAATTTCTATAATATATCTAATTAGGCAGTTTGGTGACTTGCTAAATTGGCTTGTTTCAAGTTAACAGAAAGGTTACTGAAAATATTTTAAATTCTAGTAACATTTGGGTGTGGTAGAATTGGAGGACGCTGCTTAGTATAAAAACAAATATTGTTTAACTTGTAAAGATTTATATGCTATAAACTTATTAAAAGTTTATAAAATAACCAGATTTTAAAGAATCCATGATTTAAGAAAAGTGCATATTTTGTAATTCAAGAGAGTATAGTGCAGAAGAAAACAAGTTTTGGGATCTGTTGTTCTTGAGAATCTAGGCTCCTTCTGGGAATTGAACCTTTGACTTCATCTGTAAAGTAGGACTAACAGCTGCCTCAGAGAGCATGGGCAAAAGGATACATTTAAAGTTCCCACTGTAGTGCAATGTACCTTAGTTTATTAACTGCTCATGTATGTGTTCTGACTGCCTCACAGCCTTCTGGCTAGCTATTCTCCTTTGGCCCACTTTTCAGATGGAAGAAACTGAAAAAGGGTTTGGTCAAAGATCGATTTCAACCAGGATTCCCCAGCCCAAGCTTTTATTATGTTGCATTTGTTTACCATTGTCACTTCTCCGAATGCTAAAATTTTTGATACTTCACCTAAGACTGGTTTTCAACACGTTTATTGTTAGTGTCCACAACATCTTTCCAAACCCTCATTTCCTCGAAATGAGTCATGTTGATAGCTCTGTTTATTAAATGTTTCTCCTTAGAACTTGGATGACCTAAATAGTTAACCAGGGAATTATCCCATATGAGTGCGATTGAAGTTAGATTATTAAGATGGGAGAAAGAATTTTTAAAAATCAGTGAGGCCAGGTGATGTCCTGAGACTGATTTTTCTTGACAGTGCTAAAAATCAGAATTCGTTTTTGTTTAATGGTACAGTTAGAAACTTGACTTTGAAGAATGGTATCATGTGCTTTTAACCCAAATTTTGGGGTCTGTTTATATAACAAGTCCAATAGTTACTAATTCAATGCCCACAAACATTTACTGAGGTCAAAAAATAGAACTATAAGCCCTGCAAGAACTCACCATGTGAACAGCTACCATTTACTAGATCCCTGCAATAGGTCGATGATTTACATGTCTGTCTTAAGCCTCCAAACCCTGTGAGGTGGGTTGGGATTAATGGCTTGGTTCTAATTTGAGCCATTGAGTGTGAACACCAATGAGACATGCTGTTCAGTGATACTTGTTTCCAATGTTCCAGAAAATAAGTGTAATAACACTGAGGAAAATTTGAGAAATTTTATTTAGGGTGTTTCTAAAGAAGTAAACTTTAAGGGAAACTGCTCAAATACGTAACTGAAATAATCATTGGAAAATATTTTCTAGAACATTTCTATTTGTAGAATGGAAAGAGACAATTTGCAGAGGCAATGATGTAATCAGATATAGTCAATAGTTGAAACAAATAATCCTCATTGTTCTTTACCATTTGATTATTTGTTAAATATTCTTCTACACTAGCTAAGGAAAAGATGGTTCTCAGGAAAGCAAAGCTAACGGAGGTCTGTTTAGGCCTTTCTAGTTTACCTTAGCCACGTGCCCTGTGCTGGTGGACCTTACTTCATGAGGGAGTTACACACGTGCTCGGTAACCTGCAGTTTGGAAACCAGTGTGGGGTAAAGCATGTGCACCCTTCTGTCCGTGTGTTTCAAAATTCTGAATGCAATTAATGAGAAATGTACATGAAATAAATTCTACTTCGAATATACTCATTTTCCCTGTAATTCACATTCGTTGCTGTCAGTCCACTATTATGGCTCGTAAGAACAGGAGAGAAGGATGACGTGACTTTATAGAAGTCCCTACCAGGGGTGGTAGCAGGTAAGTGAAGATCCACTCATCCAGCCCTGGGAGGTCTGGAGACGTGTGAAGAAGCAGCAGGGATTTGAGGTGTGGGCTCTGACCTCGGCTTTACAGCATGAACTTCACCTGTGTCAGAAGTGCCGCGGTGGAAGCAATGACAATTTTCATTTGATGGGTTTTCCTGGGTTGCTGCAACTACAAATAATGCATCACTCTGTAGGCGGTTTCAAGAGAAAAGCAAAGAGGCTTGAGCAAGACATAGCCAAGTCATCACAGCCTTAAATACCGAGCCATTGAGGTGCACAACAGCAGGGGGCGCCGTTCACATGTAATATAACATCATGGATAGATACAATGATGTCCCTGGAAGCTCTGGAATCCCTGAGAGTGCTGGACGGGTGAACGTACTAGAAAAATCTTACTTAAAAAGAAAATGTAATTTGAAATACACATTGGTGGTTCTGTGAAGCATGGATAGCTTATACATTCTGAAAACTTGGGGGTAGCTTACACTCAAGTTATTTTTTGATGCTTGGGGACACTTTATACTTGGTAGCAAATTACTTTTTTCCAACATTGTTCTATATGGAGAATTATTTGAAGACAATAGTGTAAAATCAAATGATCAGGTGAAGTGAGGCTGCTTGGGTTAGGTTAAGGATTTTTTTTTTCTCAACCAGCCTGGGGGGAGATTTCAAGAACCAGGCAGATAAAGAATGATGCCAGCTCAGGTATGGAGTAACACAAACTGGCTGCTTTGTGCTCTCTCCTGCAGGTAATAATGTCTCTTTCTTACATCAGGTTGTGCTTCAGTGCGTTTGATGGAAACCCATCTTTTTGCTTGCTCAGTTTCCGTCTTTTTCTTTGCTTCATTAATTTTTTCTTGGTGGTCGCCTTTTGCAGATGTGAGCTACCATAAATGAGTAACGATTTTAAGGTTTTTGCTTTCTGAAACTGGGGAAGATAGTACTTCAGAAGTCAGACATCCTATAAATTTCAGCAGGAGGCAGTTCTGGGAGAACAATGAAAAGCAGAAATTGCAGACCCCTTCGGATCTCCATCCGGATAAAGAAGGGGAAAGCGACATGTAGGAAGTAGTATCGCATCAGCCCAGCTCTGTTCCCAGGAAATGGATCTTTGAACTTTTTGTTGACTTTGCTGGGTTTTTAGAATTCAAAATTCCATCCCTTTTTATTTTAGGGGAATCCATGCCACCAGGCACCAAAGCCAAACTTCCCTTCTGAGCCTCTACCTACCACAAACTAAAACATCAACACCATATTGATTTTCTATTGCTGCTATAACAAATTACCACAAATTTAACGGGGTTTAATACAACTCTGTAGGTTAGATCCAATGTAGGTCTCCCTGGGCTCAAATCGATTTATCGGCAGCTCTGTGTTGCCCCCTGGAAGCTCAGGAGAATCTGCTTGCTTCTCTTCCCCAGCCTCCAGAGGCTGCTGCGTTCCAGGGCTCGCGCCCCTCTCCATTCGTCCGCAAAGCTAGTGGTGGTGAGGCGAGGCCTGGGACTGCCTCGCACCGATCCTCCTGCATCACATCTCTCTTTGACCCTGACGTCTGCCTCTTCCCTTCTGACACTTTTCCTGCCTCCCTTTTCTACTTACAGGGACCCTGGTGACGGACTGCATTGGGGTCCGTGGGTAATCTCCCTGTTTCAACAACATCTGACCAGCTTTATCAGTTCTGCCTGCAACATTAATTCTCCTTTGTCATGTGACACATTCACAGGCTCTAAGGATTAGGACAGGGACACCCTTCGGGGTCCGTGCCTGCCACAGAGAGGCCTGAATTCACCGCTGCTGCCGCCTCCATTTGTTTTTTAAATCGAACTATCTTTGAAGTGTAGGCTTTCGAACCTCATCAATGATGAGTGCCGCCGACTGCCTTGCTTCTGAGCGAGCTACCGCGTAGAAGGTGGTAGAGCTTAAAACTGAGTTCTGCAGCGCAGTTCAATCATTGCCGTAGGACTTAAACTTTCAGTGCCGTCAGATCACAAGTAGTCTCTGCCATGCAATCCTCAAAGTCTAACGAGGGAGCCTCCTGCTACTCCCGGTAGCCTTAAATAAGAAAGACTTAAGAGTCAAGAAATATTTAGAAGTAAAACCTCAGCTGCAATAGCAAATAAGCTGCTGAGGGTTTCCAGACTTCTTTTGGGGCACAGGAGAGGGAGTAGAATTGCAACGTGGCTGTAATGAAGCTGCAGGGTGTGGGAATAGCTGTGAAATGCGTGCTCCACGAGCAACTTGATTTACTCATCACCACCTGCCCAACGTCGCACGTGTTAAATACCGGCTTCTCACTGCCGAGAAAAAGACATCTCAAATGTATCGCTCTCAGGTATTGTTGGGTGAGTAGCCAAAGGCCACATCCAATTATTAAAACATTGATTGTACATTCTTCATAGCCATAACAATGAAATCCATCCATGGCATTTAAGAAAACCACATTAAATACCTAAAATTTCAGTGCAAGTGTCCTAAAGAGGTCAAAGGGAAATGTCCATGAGGAACGTAACCGTGTTTCACGGCAGGTAAGATGTATAATTCCAAAGTCAAGGATTCTTTTTAAAAAATCCCAATTTTATGTATTTCAAAAATATATATATTTCATTAGTCTACCACTTTCAAAACATTTTTAAGTGTTCAAAGGCAAATACAGAAGATAATCAACTGAATTTGAGAATAGTATGCATAATCAAATCATTTGGAAACATAATATTGTATAATAGTGTATCCTTTTTTCTTTTTAAAAACATATATATATATTATATTTGTGCTTGTTAATTTTGTATAACAACTTGCGTGGGCCACGAGGACGCCCAGATTTTGGTTGAAGTCCTTCCTGGGGGTGGGGGGGTGGTGGCGGTGGCGGTGGTGGTGGTTGATTAGCGCTGGAATCCTGGACTCCGAAAGCCCGTGGCTGGCCCCGCCCCGTCCACAGGAGGCCCGCACAGAACAAAGGGGCGGAGCTGGGAGAACGGGCTCCGCGGCCGTTCAGGCTGGGACGTCACGCTGGGGCATCAGACTTTTAATCTTGTGCGGTTCTACATATTATTGTTCAGGAAATCCTAATTTTCCTTTAGAGGTACTTTTGTCAAACTTGCTGCAAAACCTCTCCAAAAAAGTAATTTTATCTATTCCAAGTTCTCAGGTTTTTGTTTCTTGGGTTGTTTTGTTTTTTGCTACGGGTACTTTTTCCCTTTCCAATGCTTATCAGCCAGTAACTCTGATGAACTAATATTTGTTTTACTCTTAAGTTGCTAGGTATGCACTTACTTCATGACTTGGTATGTGACCTCAGGCAAGTTGCTTGAACTTCTCTGGGTCCCGGTATTAACTATCACCTGTAAAATACAGCTGGTCTAGAGTGAACCTATAATCCAGTTCCTCAACCCCTTCCCCAGCTCCACAGTTGTTATAAATTAAACCACCATCAGCAGCGGTGGCTTGCCCAGCTACTCCGTAAGGCTGCCTGCTGCCTGCTTTCTCTTCCTTTGGGGAAATCATTGATCTAAGATGACGTTTAGCTATAAAATGACTGAGTCCAAAGTGATCATGAGATGGAAAATATCTGAAATCGTGCACACCTGAAATGCATTATTTTTTCCTCTTCTTTTCCCTCACCTGACCTCTGTGGGTAGAGCACTGTGCAGGGTTCCTGCATAAAATCACCTATTTGCGAGGTTGCTAGGAAAACAGCAACAAAAAAGAACATAATTTTAAGGAAGGGTAAAGTCTATGCCTCCACAGCTTTCAATATCTTCCCTCCCTACTACTCTTGTGTATTCATCTGACGAAATCAACAGGAAAAGTCCTAAAATTAAGGGTAGCATCTGACAGGCATTGAGCTAAACTTTAATCTCAAGCTTTCAAAGAGGTCAAAGCTTCAGTTTACATATGGCTTAGCTACTTCAAGATGCTAGGGTGTTGTCGGGTTCACTGATTACCTGTAAAACTGTTTTAAGGTAAGATAGCCCACTAAGATACGGTGGTATCCACAATGTGTTGGCGTCTCTTTTAACACACTTACGGATCTAGTCATTACATTATTTGTGCAGGCTGAATAATTTATTGAATTTTTGACACACATTTAAGTTTCAGCAGCAAAATTGGACAAGAGGTTGAACTTTGAACATACATCTTTCTTCCCTAAATTTTAAACCCTTTCCCCTGCTTTTAGGGAACATAATTGCATAATTCAAACTCCTTCAATATTGTGACCTAGTTCCTCCTCTGGAAGTTATAAACAGCTCATGTAACTATGGTAACTATCCAGGGAAAACGGAATGTTTTTCTGGTCAGCAATATGCAAAGTATACCTTGTGTTTATTTTTTCTCTCTCTGGGATAACCGAAGTAGATAATATGGGTTTTCCTTCTTGGCTGTCGGAGAATTTTATTATAGTGAATTTTCTCTTGACTACAGCCACCGTCATTCAGCCCCCTCATTAAACATCTTAGGATCACATTTTGCTGTTCGTAGTCATTCTCAATGCCAAACAGCACCATAACCACAGTAGGACTGACTGTATACCCAACTGTAAACCTGTGTCGTCTCCCTCATACACTAAATGTGCAGGCTGGCATTGCACAGAAATCCAATGTGTTCTATTTTGAGCACTTGGTGTTATCTTAACTTTGTCCTTTAATCCTAGCCAGTGTCCTTAAAGCAAAAAATTAAAATGGGATTTCATCTTGGAGGTATACTTACACTGTGAAGAGGTATCCCCAGTTTGTAGTAATTTTTGAAAAGCTTCATTTTAGCTCTATCTTCTGTATTTTCCGCCTACAATTGGAGTGTACTACTTACACAATAACGCAATTAAACGCTTTAAAACTGAACTCAATGGAAATGCAGTTTGTTTGTTTTTTTAAATTACCTTGTTGTACTAATGAATTAAGTGTTAGGTTTTTTTCAGTGCCATTTAAAATGCTCCACTAGACCTTCTAGAACAACGTATACTCTAAATTAATACAAAGCCCCAGATCTTTTAACGATTTATGTAGTTGCATTAGGTACAATTATCTTTCTAAGTGATCTAGCAACTGGTGACCTTTTAATTAGAGTTTGTTTAAAGTGATTTTCTTGAATTTCCCCCTACTTTTAACAGTGCTTTTCAACCATTCAGATATCTTTCTTAGAAAACACTACTATCTGCTTCACCGAATAAATAGGGGATTAACTGCCTCTTACTGGGCTAGACAAGACCTCACTAACAAAATGCAAAGTGTATAAGTGGCTTGGATCCTGTTGAACAAACTAAGTGTAAAAAGTTATTAGTGAGACAATAGGGAAATTCGAATGTCTGGATATTAAATGGTAGTAATATTTTTGATAGAATAATGGCATTGTAGATGTTTTTAAAATTATCCTTTTATCTTTTATCCTTCCATATTTAAAGTATTTACAGATAAAATGATGACAATCCAGCAAGGGTAAGGGGGTCATAGATGAAATAAAACTGGCCATACAGTGATAAATGCTCAAGTTAGGTGAATAGTACATTAGGATTCATTGTACTGTTACCTCTATTTTTGTGTTTGAAAATTTCTTTCTTTTGCCCTGGCTGGCACAGCTCAGTGGATTGAGCATGGGCTGCAAACCAAAGTGTCGCAGGTTCGATTCCCAGTCAGGATACATGCCTGGGTTGCAGGCCACGGCCCCCAGCAACCGCACATTGATGTTTTCTCTCTCTCTCTCTCTTCCTCCCTTCCCTCTCTAAAAAAATAAATAAATAAAATCTTAAAAAAAAGAAAGAAAATTTCTTTCCTTTTTTTTTTTTTTCCTGCAAAAAGCTTTATTGTTTCCATTTGGTCCAATGCATGGGAGAGGGCCCCAGGGTGGGGTCTCAGGGTTATCAGGCTCAGGCGAAAGCCGGACACCAGGGAAATGCAGAGGGGCCCCCGGAAGGCCCCTGGGCTCCAAAGGTTCCTAGTAGTGCCTGAGGGTGAGACTCTCAAAGAGGTACTCTCCCACCCCAGCCTGGGGGCCGCCCAGCCGGCAGATGTCAGTCAGGTGGTCGCCCATCTCCTTGAGGAGCTTCACCACCTTGTCCAGGAAATGGTTCTCCAGGAAGTCACAGAGCTGAGGGTCTGTGCAGGTGGGTAGAAGCCAGGGCATGCAGATCCAAAAGGGCCTGGTTCAGGGTCTTCTCCAAGGCCAAGGCTGCTTCCATGGCATCCTGAGTTTTATCCCACTCACTCATCTTGGGAAGGCTCTGCCACGTCCTGGAGAAGAAGGCGGCCACCATGCTGGTTCTGCAGCTTTAAGAGACGCTCAGAGCCCTCCCGCTTCTCTCGGAAGATGTGGCCCACGCCCTGCAGAGCCCCGGCGTCCCGGTCGAAACAGAAGCCTAGAGAGAGGTCGGTGAATTCCCTGTATGAGGGAATTATATAGATCTTGTAAGACGGAGGCCTCCTGGAGCTGGGGGAGCATTCCCTTCCTGTATAAGCGGAGGTCCCTCCCTCCCAGGTGTCCCCCGCTGAGTGTGTCTTCAGTGTGGCTAGGTGTCGGTGCTGATAGGGAAGGCAGGCAGAGAGCCCGTGTGGCCGGAAAGGCAAGAGGCCGCTGGCTCGGCCTCCCTCTCTGCTCTGTTGTTCCCTCCGGCCCCAGCGGGCTGCGTGCAGTGATGTGCCCACAATGAGTAACAGCTGCCTGTCACTGAGTCCGAGGGTTAGGCTGGCATGCTCGATGGAGGACCCCCGCGTGGTGAGGAGGCCCCGGTCTCCCCAGACGGCGGCACGAGGATGATGCAGACTGTGGTAGGCAGATTTGGAAGCAGTGTCCATGTTGATTTTTAGGCCCCTTCCTAGTTGTAGGGCCTCGATAAGGGTGCTAAAATTCAGCTTTCTGGGCCGAGGTGTTGGGTGCTAAGGGGGAGCTTTCAGCTGTGTGAGTGGTAGTGACTGCTGTGTATCCTGCCCTCTTTCGTCCATTGAGGGTGTAACTGCTGCTGCCTACGAACCAGCTGTGATCAGGCAATGACAGGGGAGTATCAAAGAGCTCAGCGCGAACTGGGGTGGTCTGTTCTGGGACTACAGTGCAAGAGTGCTCAAGGGGAGGCTGTCAGAGGGGTCTGGAAGAAACGTGGCTGAGTTCAGGGCCGTGTAGGGCAGGAGCGTGGCCAAGGAGCTGTTCAGGAGTAAGGTCTGATACTGAGTAATGTGGCTGGAGGTGAGGACATGGCAGGCTCTGCTGTTAGGGACGCCAGCTCCCTGACGCGGGTGGGACTTGGGTGGGCCGGGCACATGTGAGTTTGCTAGACTCAGGTTCGAGGAGGGCCGTCGTGGCTAGGGCCAGGGGACAAGGAGGCCAGTCTCTGGCAGGATTGTCTAAGGTTTTGGAAAAATATGCTGTGAGCCCTGGCTGGCATAGCTCAGTGGATTGAGCATGGGCTGCGAACCAAAGTGTCGCAGGTTCGATTCCCAGTCAGGGCACATGCCTGGGTTGCAGGCTATGACCCCCAGCAACCGCACATTGATGTTTCTCTCTCTCTCTCTCTCTTTCTCCCTCGCTTCCCTCTCTAAAAATAAATAAATAAATAAAATCTTTAAAAAAATATGCTATGGCCCTAAAATCGGGCGGTATGTTTGCTAGAGAACCCCTAGTGCAGCGGCTCCCTCTCATACACGGAGAGACGGAGAGGCCTTTCAAGGTCAGGCGGGGCGAGAGCAGGAGCAGAGAGGAGAGCTTCCTAAGGGGCATTAACAGCCCGGTACAGAGGCGTCTTCCCGTCTAAGGGCTCTTGTTCTGGATCCTGTAGTGCCTCAGAGAGAGGCTTTGCTATGAGGCTGTATTTTGGAATCCAGATGAACCCTGGCAGTATCCAGTGAACCCTAGAAAGCTCCAAGTTCCCTTTTTATGTGAGGTGGTTACAAGGTGGTAATAAGTTTCTTATGCCGTGCTGCGATGGCATGCTGTCCAGGCGAGAGGACGAAGCCCAGGCAGGCAACTGGGTGCTGACTGATGGGCGCTTTGGTGGGGGGGACCTGAGATAGCTTCTGTTTGCTCGGTGCATGTTAGCGGGGGAAGTCCGAGGTTAGGGCTGAGTGAGCCACCCACACCCCGGAGGCGAGGGCCGCCAGGGAGTAAGAGAGCGGCTAGGTCCTGAGCTAGGGCTCGTCCAAAAAGATGGGGGGGGGGGGCTGTCCCGGAACCCCCGTGGGGGCGAGGTCCACGTCAGTTGTTGGGAGCGCCGTGTGTTGAGCAGCCCAAGGAAAGGCAGGGATGTCCGGAGACCGCGGTGAGAGAGTGATGGTGAAGAAGGCGTCCTTGGGGTCTAGGACCGTGAACACGTGCGTGTTGGGGGGAGTGGTGCTGAGGAGGGCGCAGGGGTAGCGAACCACAGGACGCAGGGGCGATGGCCTCACTGCGCATGCGCAGGTCCTGGACTAAACCGTGCAGGCTGCCTGCCTTCTTGACGAGCAGGACAGAGGTGCTGCAGGGAGAGTCTGTGGGTCGCAGCAGGCCACAAGGGAGAAACTTGGTACTGAGGGGCTTGAGACCCCGGGGGTCCCCTGTCTTGAGTGGATACTGCCAAGGGCAAGGGAGACATGTGGGACCCTTCATGGGGACAGTGGCGGGTTGTGCGGGATGCACCTTACCAGGGACACCAGTGTTCCGAACCTCAGGCAGCGTTGCGTCCGAGACCTCAGGGGGTGTGTATCAGAAGAGACGTTGAGATTGAGGCAGTTCCTAAAAGTCCAAGGAAGGCGGCCAGGGGGCGTGAAAGGATTTGGGTGCCTAACGTAGTCACGTGACCCTATCCCAGGAGGTGGGTGGGACAGCTGGAAATTGAAATGAGCGAGTGAGTGAAGAAAACCTGCTGATCTCCCAGGGTGCAAAGGAGGCTGGGGGTTTGTAGAGTGACCTGCGGCCTTCCCTCCACCCCTAAGAAGGAGAGAGGAGGGGAAGAAAAAGGGCCTGGAAACTCAGAAAGGGCAGAGTAAGTGGCTCCGGTATCAACTAAGACATCGATGAGCGCACCTGCAATGCAGCATTACCCAAGGCTCCGCCAATTTGATGAAGCAAAGCGGAGCCTGGTCTGATGGTGAGCCGTCAGTCCGCAGTGTGGGGGAGACCGAGTCCTGTGGGTACAGAGGGAGCCCTCCGAGGGTGCCTGCTGGTTCCAGAAGGGGGGCCTGGTCCCCCTCCTTGAAAGAGCACTCCTCCTTCCAGTGCCCCACCTCCTTGCAACGTGGGCACAGTCCGAGGATGCCGCTTTTCCTCAAGGTATTCCTCGCTCTAGTGACCCTCCTGTTTGCAGGGAAAGCATGTCAGGGCCCCCGCGCCCATGAAAACTGTCATTGTTTTGGGGGGGCCTTGGGTGTGTGCCTCCCTGAACCTGAAGAGCCCCCTCTGTTGCTGAGGTCGTCCTTTGGAAACCTCCTGCTCCCGGGACCATTGCCGGTCTCACTCTCTTCTCCCCCCACCTACCCCCATCGCTACTGTTAAACCCCTGAAATCTACGTCGAATTCCGATTGTGGGGTCCGAGGGCCCTTTCCTAGCTTTTGGAGTCCCGGCCGAACATCGGAGGCCGACTGGGCAATGAAGTGCATTGCAAGGGGAGACCACCTTCCCTAGTCGGGATGGAAATTGGTGCAGAGGCCAAGAGCCCCTGAGTCTGGAGAGGAAAAAAGCAGGGTTATCATCTGCACCCTGAGTGATGTCCTTAGGTTTATCATAGTTGATGGGCCTAGCTATGGCCTGCTTCTTACCCCCCAAAAGGCAGGGAAGCCTGTGGTCCTACCACCACGGTCAAGGACGCCTGCCCTACAGTCCAATGGGGATCTTGGTCGGGGACGGCTGGGCGCCAGGAACGTAAGTATTGGGTTGTCTCCACTTCAGGTCACCCCTGTATTCCCTCGCCTTGGCCCCAGTGTGGCCTCACCCCTCTGCATTAGTGCATGCACGTGGGAAAAATGATGGGAACATCTCACCGTAAGAAGTCCTAGGAGAGGGTGATGGTCAAATTCCTTTGCAAATCTAGCTGGGTTAGCAGCAAAGCTGTCAAGCTGGCTTCACTTTGGGAGAACTCTGATCCAGAGAAAGGCATATGGGCTCAGATACTGCCCTCGGTCGAGCAACCTCACTAAGGGGAAGTGAGTGGCTGGGCTAGAGGGGCCCTGAAAGACATGGCTGGGAGGGGCATCGCCTAGGGAGGGAGGGAGGAGAGGAAGACTGGAGGTGGAGCGGCAGGGGGAACAGACGGAGGGTTTTTGCGGCTGATCCGAGGAAGGGGGAGAGGGACAGCAGGGAGAGGGGGTGCCGAGGCCCAGAGGGCAACATCACCCCAGTCCTGGGAAGAGGGAGGAGCTAAGGAGGCAGGAGTGAGGAGGAGCATTTGACAGGACAAAGATCAGGATGGCGATAGGTCAAAAAGGACCTGAACATAAAGGACTTCGGACCATTTTTCAAGACGGTGACAAGAGGTCAAGCTGGAGAACAGTGTTATTGTTAAAAGATCCATCTGTGGGCTAGATCTCCCGGTCACCCAGCTTGTACCGAGGCCAGGCTGCATTGCAACGGAAAATCAGGTGCTTGGACTTGAGTTGGTAAGTCCCAAAGCCTTCAAGTTCTTGAGGAGACATCCCAATAGGGTGTCCTTAGGTGGGGTCAGTTGTGCACTGCCCATGACAACTAGAAGAAAGAAAAGGGAAGTGGCGAGAACCCCATCCCACCGAGTCCTCCCAGTCCCAGATGAAATGAGCTGGCCCAGACACAGTCTACCTGTGTCTGGGCTGGAGATTCTCTCTAGTGGGGAATGCCCTGAACCGTTCTCCAAAGCGGCTTTTGAGATTGGTATGTGTAGGGAGCACAGCATACACACATAGCTCATCAATCAATGTCCAAAGGCCACAGCTATAGAAAACACTATTATAGAGAACTGAAGGAACACAGAGATCTGTCTCAGGTCAGGCTCTGTTAGACACGCTGACACAGATGGTTATTAAGGCACCGTTCTCGAGCTCAGGAGTTCACTCCCTGTGCTTTGAACTTAAACATCTGGTTTATACCAACAGGGCTACACAAAGCAAGGCAAGCCTCAAAGGACACAATGCGTTTTTCAGGCCTGACTTCCCACGGGAACCCTTGGTGCTAGCACCAGGTCATGCCTGCCTCCTGCATTCCCAACTTCCCAGTCAAGTCTTCCAGGCTTCTTTCAAGGTCTCGCTTACGTGGGGCTACAGTCTCCGATCCCACACAAAGTGGTCCCCAACATCTCCCTCTTTCTTGTTACGGCAGACACAGTGCTTAAGTCTGATAAAGCCTGCTACTTGCTTCTTGGGTATATGGTCTCTGGAAAACAATCTGTATATACATGGGGGAGCTCCATCCAACAGAGCTCTCCTGGCTGCTGTGGATGAGCGTAAATCTACCAACACGTGATCTGCTTGGGGAGAAAGGGCTGACCAATCTCTCAGAGGAAAAGGGTCTCGAGGCTCTTTGTCAGTAGACTTTTATTGAGTTTAGCTTACATAGGGATGAATATCAAAGAAAGGAGGTATGGTTTACAGGTAACATTTCTGGGATCCCAGGGGTCCTTTTGCATCAGGGTCTGGTAGACAGGATGATGCCAACCAGCCACAAAACCTGGGGAAACAAACTTATTTTGTGCTTAGACCCTAAACGCTGAAATAGAGGGCATTCTTAGTAAAGCAGGTCTCACAAGATTGAATGCATTCTTTCTCAGGTCTGATGACTCCCAGAAACCACCATCCCGGCACAGGGCTGCACCACCCTTCAGCATTGTTTCAGGCGGGAGAAGCAAGGCAGCCAAGAGATTAAGAGACTTTTTACAGAGTGAGGATTCAGGCTTCAATAAAGCCAAAGGATGAGGGTCTGTTGTCCCTCCTCCATAATCCCTTAAATCCTTCCCTGATGGCCCCCTCGAGACTGTGCCTGTCTTAGGTTGTTCCTTCCTTGAGGAATCTTACCCGTCATTGACTATCCAGCCATCCTCCAGGGGCCAAGCAGGGGGAGGTAAAAGGGACACAGGCTGCTCCCTGCTGGGAGGATAAGTTTTGTCTCCTTAGTGGCTTATGGTCCCAAGGTCCTCTAGCTGTGGGGCCTTTTTGCCTGTTGGCGGGGTTACAGCTCCTGAAACCAGGCAGGGCGGTTCCCAACATATATACACCTTAAGGCACAAAAGACTACAATGATCAGGAGGCATCTCGTAGCCCCCATGACCCAAACACACAAATTTAGTGTGTTTTTGGATTGAGCCATTGTAAGTTGTCATGCAGGGTCTGAAAGACCTTCTGTTCAGTAAATCGTTTCGTGTCCTGGAGCTGTTGATGTAGCCCAAGCTGGAGTTGACTGATTTGCCCCGAGATTAGTGGAAAAAACCCCTCACAAGCGATGTCGGACCTCCTCCCATGAGTGCAAGTGGAGTTCCACTGCAGAGGGGTGACACACAGCTCAGAGAGGCCCGGGCCACAAGGGAGTTGTTGACAAGTGACAAGAGCATCCTGTTGTTTTCCCAGCCATCTCACTGCAGACTCTATGGCTGAGAGCCTGGCAAGAATCTCCTGGTCAATATGTGCTTGTTGGATCATTTCCTGAGTTGTATTGGCAAGGAGGACATCAACAGCGTGAGTGGTTTGGATGGACTCAACCAGAGCGGTGGTAGCCACTGCAGCAGAGGCAGCCATGAAAGCAGAAACAATGCGAACTATGCGAGTCCCTAGGAAGCACCACACCCTCACTTGAGAGCACGGTTGAGGGCGGTTAGGCCTCCTGGATCTTCCCATTCATGGGTAACATTAACTGGTAGCCACACTTCTGTTTGTCTGCAAATTACAAAAACCATAGCGAGATTGAGTTGAGTAACATTAGTGTGGGTAAGACAGTTGGCATAGATAGAGCCAGGGGAAGTGTAATACTATGTATCATAGAATCATTATCATAGGTCAGATGAGGCGTCCCTGGAACGGCTAGGAAAAGATAAGCGTGAGTACACCTGGTCACCCAGTAATTGCTAATATTCTCTAAAACATGATAGGCTTTTCTGGACCTCGCCTCTTCAGTATATTGAAGACGTCCCAGGAGGCATTCTTTGAAAGGGAGTCCCATTTCCCAAGCGTTAGTACGCCAAGGGCTAGTGTGATTTGAGGAAGTGACTCTTATAATAGGGGCCCCAGTCCCCCCACTGTACTACCCCAGACATATGTACCCCTTGTACATAGTACAAGGTTTGGCAGTTTTCAGCTGTTAATGGGGTGTTAGGAGTATCAGTGAGTGAGGCCAGTTGATCTCTAAACATTGACCAAGTAACAGACTCAGTCGTTTTTGTCTTTTTACAAAGGGGTACATCCGGGGAGCTGTCATGGTCTCCATCTCTTCCTCTTTTAAAGCCTATGGTTCCTATTAAGGAGACATTAGCTTGAGACTCCTTACTGTCAAAGGTATGTGCATACCACCTGAAAGTCACAGAGTGTCAGGTGAGGTGGAAAAACAAGCAGGTAAATGTTCTGACACATAGACAGTACTTTCAGGGACAAATAGCCAACACTGTCTTTCTTCTAAAGGTCCATCCAGTGGAAGCCAGACACCTCCCATCCACTTGGTATCGTTACTAGATAAAGGAGGCTCTGACTTCCACCACGTATAGAGCTTAAATATGGGTGGGTCAAGGATATGACCCCAGGAAATATGCTGAGTTCCAGCAGTGAGGCCCAAACCTCCAGAACAAGCTAACAAGACAAGTATCACTATGGTTCTGATGGAATTAGAGGATACCACTGACCAACAGGCTAGAAATAGATGTTCAGGAGTGTTCTGTGCCCCCACATCGTTCACGACCTCTTCAGCCCTGTTACTAAGGGTCTTTAAGTCTCCCCAGGTCACCCCCTTAAGTTCAGGGGATGGATCGGTCCCATGGCCTGCTTCCCCTGACTCTGGCGATGGGTCCGGACCCGCTGTCAGCACTTGGTCACGGCCATCTGGGGCAGCTGGTTGGTCAGGTGCTCGAGACGCCGGATCCTCTCGGTGTGAGTTGTCCACAGGTGTTCACGGGGTTGGTCTCCCATGCTAAGGTTCCACTTTTTTGGCGGGTAGCCACAAAGGACCTGTAGGGGCTGAAACACAAGCATATCCTCCTCCCCACGTCAACAATTCAACTGGCCGCTCCCATTTCCCTTCTCCCAAGGGATCTCTGCACAACACTAAGGGATGGGGCCCTTTATCATCTACTTTTTGTCAACTGAAATGTTTCTCAATCGGTGTGTTAACAGACTTATCACAATTAAGAAATTTTTAAGTATACATGCCTATCATTATCAAATTTCTAGGCAAGGTTTCCTGGCTCCCTTTTTTGTTCGTTAAGAAGAGTTTTAAAGGCACGATGGGTGCGTTCAGCAATAGCTTGGCCTGTGGAATCATGCGGGATGCCTGTTTTGTGTTGAATTCCCCATCTTTGTAGGAAACGCTGAGTAGACCAGGCTGTATACACTGGTCCGTTATGTTTTAACTTGTTGAGGACGGCCTAGACGGCTAAAAGCCTCCAGCCAATGGGCCTGGATATTCTTAGCCAATTTGCCCATAAGGGTGGAAAGTATGTAATACTCTGGAGAAAGTATCAATAGAGACATGAATAAATTTAAACTTATCAAAAGTGGGGTAATGGGTGTCATCAGTCTGAGATTATTTGTGGCTCTAAACCTCTGGGATTAACTCCAATAAAGGGCGATGCCTTACCCAAGGCCTGACAATCTGGACATTCTTTGATAGTTTGTTTGGCCCGAGAATGTGGGAGTTTGAACTCTTTGCGAAGTATGTGACTATTCTGATGAAAAAATTGACGGGAGGTAACAGTCTTTTGAAAGGTACCTACTATGCTTACTGGAGTGTCAGCTCGGGCATTGCTGTTGTTGTGGAAAAATAACTCACACTTGGGAGAGATGGTGGAGCACACTCCTTTATTACGTATGCGGGCTCAGAGGACAAACTCCCAATTCTGAGCCCCGAACTTTATTCCCTTGGGGTTTAAATAGCCCCGGGCTTCCTACCTAGGCGGCGAAGCGAGGTTACAGAAGCTAAATGCTCAAGTTAGGTCTGGCTACCTCGTATGGGAAACAAAGGAACAAAGCGCGGGAGGAATTTGCAGGAGCTACAGAGCACAGAAGCTTATCATGGGGGTTTTCTTTTTCTGCCTCACTGTCAGACGTAGGACCAGGGAGACCTGTACGGGAACACATATGTGTATGTAATAACTAGAGTATGTCCCCTTCTATCTGGCAAGGTTTGCAAGGTTAAAAACAGACCTGAGTCAAGGACGGTCACTGGATCCCTCTAGGAGAACCTGGTCTGTATGAAAGAGGGTATACACAGCATAGCTAGAGCTACCAACTAGATTCAAGGGTTTGTGAGGCCACTGCTGGAGAGCCAACGGCTCGGAGGGCTGGGCTGGCTGAGTGGAAGGAAGAAACACGGTGCTTCCACTCCTCCCTTCCCTGCCAGGCGGCGGCGGCTCGCCCTGTGTTTCCCGAGCGCTCCGTGCAAACAGTCCTTGCTCTGGGGTAGGGGTCTTACTAGTTTTTTCTTTCAAACGAATATTAAGAATGACGATGTTTTGTAATAATCTGCCCGAGGGCAGGCTAATTTCTACTTTGCCCACAAAGCCTGTGATGGCACACTGAAACGCTAGAGACTGACCGGACAGCTGTCATATACAGAGCTGGGTAAGCGAGACGTGAATGATAGCTGGATCGTGGCTGAAAAGTTGCTGCGTCCCCTCAGGTCCTTTAAGGGTAAGATGGCACAGACCTGTCATGTCGGTGGTAACAGGACGCTGAAGTCGGCGGGAGAGAAGGAGCCATTCTGCCATGCCTAACTGAGGTGAGAGTCGACCACTTAGTCCTGTGGGGGTACTTAGAGTCGGAAAGCAGAACAGCCTGACGGGAAACTGGCGGTCAACTCTTGTGAGCTGTCTTCTATCGATATGTTGATTGACAAGGTCTAGTTATTGGAGAGCCTGGGGGCTAAAGTGCTAGGGGCATTGAGATCAGAGTCACCTTTCAAGGGATCGAATAAACGAGTAAGCTGATGGGTGGGGATTCCTAGCCTAGGTCGAATCCAGTTAATAACACCCAGCGGCTGTTGGAGGTTGTTACAGGTTGGGTGTTCCAGTGGATTGATTTGGAACGTTTGAGGCTGAACTGTCCAGGGAAAAAGAATATGCCCCAGGTGTTTCCAAGGTTCAGACTGGTGGGCCCTTCCAGGGGCAATAATTAAGCCTGCCCCTGAGATATGGTGTCTTTTAGGTAAACATAGGTCTTGGCAGGTATCTCAGAAGATGGGGCAGCAGTTAGAATATTGCCCATATAATGGTACATTATAGAGTTGGAGAACCTTTCCCGGGCAGGCCGTAAGGTTTGGTGGGAGAGATGTTGGCAGATAGTTGGGCTATTTAACACGCCTTGAGGCAGGACTTCCCAGTGGAACCTCTGCCGATGGTGGACAGTTGTTAGGATCCGGGACAGAGAAAGCAAATCACGTTCTGTCCTTTCCAGCCAAAGGAATTGTAAAAAAGCAATCTTTAAGTCAATGACTACAAGTGGCCAATACGTAGATAAGCAGGCTGGATTTGGGACTCCAGGTTGGAGAACACCCTTTCACTGAAATACCTCATTAATTTTTCTAAGATCACGTATAAGCCTCCATTTTCCTCATTTTTTAGGAACTACAAAAAATCAGAGTATTCCACGGACTGCTAGATGGCTCAATGTGTCCTGCTTCTAATTGTTGTTCTAATTCAGTTTTTTCCCCTAATTTCCCCGCTTTTAGAGGCCACTGACCCACCCACACAGGTGTATCTGAAATCCATGTGAGGGGCAGTGGAGGTATCTGAACAGTGGCCACCAGTAAAAAGGGAGAAGGGTGATTTTCGCTCCACACTGAACAAGAAGGTCTCGTCCCCAAATATTAAGTGGAGCTGGAAGGACACAGGGCTGACTTCTCCCTACCTGTCCATCACAGCCACAGCACCTGAGTGGTCAGTCTACGTGGTTCAGAAACGCCTCATGTGCCAGTTATGGATATGTCGGCGTCCGCTAGTGGCCAATCTGGAGGCCAGTATTGGCTACAAGTTACAGAGACATCCGCTCCCATATCTAATAGGCCATGGAGGGCTTTTTGTCTGTGACTGTTACTTCTAAAAGAGATTTATTTAATTTAACGGAGGCAGTCCAAAAAACAGATTGGTTATTAGAACTACCAAAACCTCCTTTCCCCTCTCTTAATATTTCGAGTATCTGGCACTGTATAGGGAAGAAGAAGTTGGGCTATGAGAGTTTGGGCAGGAATGACATAATATCCAAAGGCTCTGATCATAATTTTGATTTCTCCCTGATAATTAGAACCAACTACTCTGGGCTGGACTAAAATCCCTTCAGCAGTAACGCTAGGTCTTCCTAAAATCAAGCCAACAGTGCCTGCAGGCAATGGTCCCCATACCCCCGGAGGAGCTGAGGCTTTCATCCTGTTCTCTTAATAGGAGTTCCTGGGTGCTGACCAAGTCCGAGTCTGCCCTTCCCCTTGTGGTGGCACGGAGACCGGTGACTCAGCATGTTCCTGAGTCCCACACAACGGGTTGTTATTGCCTGCAAAACTCCTATGGGAGTTTGGGGCACCAGGGTTCATGGCCCCCTTCCCCTTTCCCTGAGGTGGAAGTGGTTTGCCATCTTTATCATATTTGGATCTGCACTGATTGGCCCAATGTTTGCCCTTGCCACACCGTGGGCAGTCTTTACTGGGCAGGTGTTTTGGGTTATTCTGTTGTTTATTTTGGCATTCCCAACGGGTGTGTCCCGGTCTGCCACAATTAAAGCATTTAACTTGCCTCTTCATTTCAGCCACTAGCAATGTGGCTTGATAGTGTGCCATGCCAACACCTTGGCAAGCCTTGATAAACTGACTGATATCAGTGGCGGTCCATCTGAGAATTCTGAGCATAGCCTTGCAATCACTATTTGCATTTTCATAGGCCAATGGTAATAAAAGGGCCTTGATTGCTTCCCGATTCTCAATCTGTCTTTCCATTGCTCTCATCAGTCTGTCGACAAAATGTCCGTAATCCTCTGTGGCTCCCTGCCGCACATTAGCGAAGGAGCCTGCGCACGGGGCTTCATCTTCCGGAACCACCTTCAGGGCACGGAGAGCGGCCTGGGTGCACTGGTAGAAAGCCTGAGGGTTCATTTTCGCCTGCCCTTCAGCCGATTCATACTGACCAGTCCCAAGAAGCATGTTAAGCTGCACTGGGTTTCCGATTTCGTGATTCTCAGCTGCCTGGTGGTGGCAGCGGTAAGTATATTCTGAATGCCACACAGCGAACTGGTAGGGCTTGAGAACAGTCCTAGTTAAGGCAATCCAATCACGAGGGGCCATCCGAAACCCTTCAGCAATGGCTGACACCAGTCCCATAGTGTAGGGTGACCGAAGCCCATTGTCTTTAATGGCCTCTCTGAAGTATTCGTATATTTCAAAAGGCAAAGGTCCATACACTGGCTGCATGTACTGTTTAGCATAAACGAGGTACTCGGACAGAGTTTCCCAGGAGCCGTCTTCCGCAGCCTCTTGGAAACACTGCCGCACGAAGGTTAAGTCCTGGTTAAGGGCCAGTGGCGGGTTTTTGTTATTAGGTTTCGCAACCACGCCCGCCGATGTCCTACAGGTCCCTTCTTTTGTGACTGAGCTTTCCTGATTGCGAGGGTTTCCAGTATCACCAGGGGCGAGAGCTGCTCTCACTAGGCTCCAGGTTAATACATCCGGATGTCCTACAGGGGTCCCGTTCTCCTGATGCCATTTCAGTTTCTGCCCTACTTTTTCCCATGTTTCTAGATCTAAAGAGTCTATGTTTGAGAACCATGGACAGTAGCTCTTTATTGTCTGTAATAAGTGAGTTAAGTCCTGTTCTTCAACCTGACATTCCAGAGCCTTAAGAAGCTGCTGATGCAGTGGAAAACGTACCTTCTGCTCCTTAGGAAGTCCCGAGCCCATGTCGGCAGCTGGGGTATTTTCACTTTCGGCTTTGTCTTCCCTGGCCCTCATTCCGCCGGTCTAGTTCTGTAAGCTGCTTCTGGCTAACTGTTGGGGAATGAGATAAATGTAGTGAGCTGAAGACTGCTCCTTGTGAGGAGGGCCCGAGGGTGTCACTACTTGGCCACCCCTGCCTCTCTTATATGTCTCGGTTTCTCTTCCAGTCGTCCACAACAGCTTAAGAGCTCGGAGTGCCAAGTGACCAAGCCTGATGCGGCATGTGCCCGGACAAACCAGAAGTTGTATTACAGTGATTGGAGTTAACTACGAGGCCCCCACACGTCTTGGGGACTGACCCCAGACACCTCTGCTAGGCCCCTACTCCCGTAGGGAGGCCCAGAACCTTAGGTCAGAGGGAGGAAATGCCTCTTATCTCCAGAGTCCAGCCAGGATCGGAGCACTCATTCAAGTCCCGACTATTAGTTATTTAGCTGATGGTGACTTCCTAGTCTGCCTGGGAGTGGAGGGAGGGGAAGGAAGACCGAAACCGAAAGGCCGCAAGAGGCGGCTCTGAAAGAAATTCCCCTTTCCCTTATCTAAGACACACCGGTGGCATAACCGAAAGCGCTGACGCCGCTGCCCCTTACCGTGGGATGAGGCACCGAATACTGTCTATGTGTGCCTTCTGCAACCAGAGTCCCTAGCCTCTCAGCTGATGCAGGCCCTGAATCCAGGGTCTCTGTTCAGGTGCCGGATGAGGGCAACCCCGCCCTCGGAGTCCTCCCGGTTGTGGGTGAAAGGAGTTGGCCCGGATACAATCTGTCTGGAGAGAAAGGGGGTGGTAAGTCTCCCTGGAAAACCAGGTCATAACAGGCGGCAGGCATGACTAGAGTCTAACACCAAGGGTCCCGTGGGAATCAGGCTTGAAATGTACATTTTCATTCTCTGAAGAGCACAGAGGCTCTGCTCATTGGTAGAACCCTGTTAGTATAACCCAGATGCTTGAGCTCAAGGCAGAAGGAGGGAAACGCCCTACTTCGTGATGTGGGCCTTTACAGCCCTCTGGCGCCTGCGTGTCTCCCAGATCCCAACCTGAAAACATTTCTGTGTTTCTTTAATTGTTATCTATAGATAGATAGTGTTAGTTTTTTATGACTACAGGCTGGTGGACACTGATTGATAAGCTAAGCACGTGTGCTGTAGCCCCCTGCACTTCCCAAAGCTAAAAGCCCTGCAGGAGAAGGGCTGGGGCATTCCCCACTAGAGGGAAGCGCCAACCCCTTTCCCGCCGGAGCAACAAGAGCGACAAGATTGTGGCCGGGAAGACTCTTTATTTCCATCTACGGCGCCCCTCCCTCCCCCCACCGCGGGAGGACTCTCTATTTCCTTCTACAGCGCCCCTCCCCCCACCGCCCCGGGCTGGGAACCTTGCAGGCTGGAGTCCCCCTCAGATATTTCATTAAAATGACCAATGTGTTCGTTCTGTTTCCATCCAATTCTTCCACAAACGCCCGTTATTATACACACGTAGAGACCATTTGGAAATACCACTACGCAGAAATTAGACGATCACGTAGTTCAGGCCCCGGGCCTGATTCCCGATTACTTGTGTACACCCAGTGTGCACACCCAGTGTTTCCTCTGGTCGGTCGGCCAGTGGTTTCTGGTCTCAGGGTAAAAAAGATACGAAAAGGTGGCGGTGTGCCCCTTATGCCGCAGGTAAGCCCCCGCCGACACTCAATGCTTAAACGTTCTGACCCAAGGGGGGAAAAACGTTTTTCAAAGTTGCGTGCTGGTTAAACACGTTCCCGGAGTAGACGCAGCCCGAAAGAAACCGGATTCCAGAAGAGCAGGAGGGAGGACCGAACCTGCAAGACACTTGGGCGCTGGGAGACGGAAGCACGCTGAAGCCAGGAGGGAGATTTAAAAGGCTGGCAGGGCGAAAGAGAAAGAAAATGCAGGGGGGGACGCGGGAGTACTTACCTACCCCCGGAGTCAGGCCCCCGCCGCCGGGCGACACGGAAGCCACAGGCCGGAGGGCACAAGCCTTAGGGCAACGCCCAGACGGAGTGCGGGCGAGCGGGGGCTGCGGGGCGGGAACCCTGCCGCGGCGCCGGCCGGGAGCCGCGCGCTGCACCCTGGGTCGCGTAGTCCCTTCCGGCGCCGCTGGCTGCAGGTTGCTGCGCAAAGCGGCCGCCTGCTGCTCCTTTTAAGGCTTGCCAGGGGCCGCGCTCGATCCACCGATGGGGAAGACATCGGCAACAGGAGGCCGAGGGAACCGGGCCAAGTTTCCCGCTCCCTGTGGGAGGGACGGAAGGAAAAAGTCAGCCCCCCTTCCTCGCGAGTCCCATGCCGACACTGGGCAGAGAGGTGGGTCGCACAGGCTTGCTCCTTTAAGAGGGGGCGGGGCGAAGCCTGCCGTTTGGCCGGACCGAGAGCTGACAGACCAATCGCCCGGGTGGCGGAGGGAAGGCGGGAGAATGCGAACCCTTTGGTAGGGCGGTAGAGGCGGGCCCCCGGCCTTAATAGGAGTGCGTCCTGCGCAGGCGCAGTGGTGGCCGCAGGCGGAGGGGCGGGGGCAGTCCAGTGCGAGACTCTCCGACAGGCTCGGAGGGTGATTGGGAGAAAAGGGGGCAGTGGAGGGCTTGTCATGGGGATCCGAGCTACGAGACGGCTTTGGTAGCATCTGGGGACTCCGAGGGGGGCAGGAAGTGTCAACGCCCGGCACCCCGGCGCGAGCTCCGCTTGGGGGATCCCCGCTGCTCTAGTCCTGGGGAGGGAGGGCAAAAAGGAGGGAGCCCTGATCTCGCCCCGCCCCTGGGCTTGTTACCACGGGGGCGGGGAGTGAGGGCTTCTTTTGGGGGGAGTGGAGATCAGGGGACTCGGCTGTGCCCTCCTAAGCGACGGCCGGTGTGCCCGCGGCGCCGGGCTGCGGAGCAGAGGGGCCGCGGCGGCCGCGGCTGTTGCATGTGTGGCTGCTGGATGCGGAGGCGGCGGCGACGGCGGCGGCGAGGGGCAGCAGCGGCGGCAGGATGTTAGGGCAGCAGCAGCAGCAGCAGCAGCAACTCTACTCGTCCGCGGCGATTCTGACCGGGGAGCGGAGCCGGCTCCTCACCTGCTACGTGCAGGACTACCTCGAGTGTGTGGAGTCGCTGCCCCACGACATGCAGAGGAACGTGTCTGTGCTGCGGGAGCTGGACAACAAATATCAAGGTAGGGGGCCGCGCGGCTGCCCATGCGGGTCTTCCTCTCTGTCGGACCCGCTGGCCTCCGGGCACGGTCGCTCGGAGCCTGCCCGAGGAAGTGTCACTTTCCTTTTCTCCTGGGACAGTGTTCTCGAGTGCACAGAGCGGGTCTGGTGTGTGGGACCTGGGAGAGGGACGGGAGACCGGGCTCGCGGCCCTCCATTCCTCTGCTGCAGTCGGCGAGGACTTCGGTGGGATCTCAAGGGTGGGGGTGGGGGCTGCTCGTCAGCCCCCGCTGCAGACCCAGCGGCTGCAGCTGGCGTGGAGGGGAATCAGCCATTTTAAGTAGCAAGCATTTGTTCCGGCGCTGGCTTGCCCCGTGCCGCAGACCCTCCTGCCCAGGCGAGGGAGCATGCAGCCGGGCGGTGACTGTAGGGAGTGAGCGGCCGGGCTCCTGCAGGTCTCCGGGGCCTGGCTTCCCCCAGCCCCCTTTGGCCCTTACTCCCTGAGAGCATATGCATTGGAACGTGCGGGGGGAGGGAGCGAGACAGGACCGCGAAGGCGGACTCCGGGGAGGTCCCACCCTCCGCTCTCTGGCTCCCGGCTCAGGAATCGGGGAGTCTCTATCCCTCTCCCGCCCCGGTGAGAGTTTCGGACTGTAGCCTTTTCCCTGCTCCTTCAGCCAAATGGTTAAAAGAGGAGGGGTCCCTGCGGGTAAAGGAAGAGGGGTGTGTGTGGCGGGGAGGGCCCCCTGTTCCTGGGGGCGTGGCCTGCGGGCGTGACGTAGCACCGGAGGGGCGCGGACGCGCGCTCCCGCCCGCCTCGGTAATGGCTGGTCGTTGCAAGGTTTGGGCAGAAGTGGCTGGTTGGGTGGGCGTCGGAGCCGTGCGGGACGTTAGTCCGCCCCTTGCAGAGTCAGTGTTGGGGTTTGAAAGATGTTTGTTGCGATTTTTCGAGTCTTTCCCGACCACTCAATTGTGACGAGGACATAGCCAGCTACTGGTAGTGTCTCTGACCCCGGCACCGCGTAGGTTCCGGGCCTTGCGTCACTTCCGGGCCCCAGGAGGAAATGGGTGGTTGACTGGGCAACCGCCTGGCGTCCCTTAACCCCTCCCTTCAAGTTTAAGGAATGAAGCAAAACCACCCTTTGTGGTCAGACCCTAGGAGCTAGCTCAGGGAATCAGCGTTTCTTACGAAGAGTATCACGTATCGTCTGCTATTGGTGGACCCTTCACATGCTACCAGGAGGGGAGAAGTTTAAAGGGGGATCCGTTGTGCTTTTGTTAACCCTGAGTCCAGGAACAGACCTTGAACATTATGTGGGAACAGCCATATGGACTTTAAAGAGATAACTTCTTGGACCTATTCTCTGTTTTTCTAGACACGTCATTAATCTAAAGATTTAGTTTCTAAGGAACCCACTCCTGGGGTGATATTTTCTGGCCCTTAGCATGTTGGAATAACGTCTCTTTTCCAACCTGTAATTTATTTCTGCCTTCTGAATCCATGATTGATTAGGACTGATCTCTGTTAGGGAGGAAGATAATTAATATTGATTATTTACTGTGTGTCATTTGCTGTTTCAAGCCTAGAACATTATTTCATTTAATCCTCAATCCTATGAAGTAAAAAATTCTTTCACTGGTAAATTAAAATTTACAAGGAGTTTAAGGAACGTGTACAGTTAGGTGGGGAACGTTGAACTTCACAGCCTGGCTACTTTAGGTGCAGGGCTTGTTTTTAAACTATTTTAACTTTTTCTATTTTTCAAAGAAAAGCTCTCCGAAGATATTTTCTAGACATGATGGAGCAAATACACACGCAGTACATGCATTGTAACCTAAAAATGGTACATATATGCTTAAGAATTTTATATTTAACATTTTAATTTTTCATATAATTCTGAAGTTAGTAAAGTTTGCAGGTTTTTCCATTTCTGTAAAGACACATACTGTATTTGCCTTTACAAAAGTGAAGCTATTTCTTGTCGTTTGAATTGGGGAAGGACAGATTGTTACAGGAAAATCTTCCATCTTGACCATCTAGAATCGTTGTAAGTAGCTCTGGTAACATGAGAAACAGTATTAGGTCTTAAGAGACTGAGAAATTGTGGAAATTTTCAGCTCCGTTAAGATTGTGGTTAGTTTCAAGATTAATAGAAAAAATAACAATCTAGTTTTCACTCTTCACATGCTTACTAAGTTCAGCTTTCACAGTTTTACACTTATTAGCTTTAAAAACTGTATGTTCTTTGTTCAGAAATTCATGCTTTTAAGTTCTTTGCTAGTTTTAAAGTATCTTCTGATTTTGGATCTAATACTACCGTATCTAGTGATATAAATTACATAAGCAATCAAAGAAATGTCTCTCCTACCTCTATGAGGCATTTTAGAAATTACTGAGGAACCTTAAAAGTAACCCTAAAAACTTAAAAATAGAAATGAAGAAAATTTTACAACTGAATGAAGTATTTATCATGGATATGGTGATTAGAGAACCTCAATTTTTATTCTAGTATTTTTATTCATAATTTCCTGGGTAAATAAACTTTGAATTAAATTTAATAATTTCAAGTGCCTTTCTTTCAGCTTAGTAGAAAATGCTTAAATGGTGGAGCCAGATATTCACACTTGGCAGAGGTCACAGTCTGGGGTCACCCTTGAGCCTCATTTTCTCTGTATAGAAGTGATGGCCTCCACATGGGGTTGCCGTGGGGAGTCGATGAGAAAACCTTTATCACTTCGACGGGTCTCAGTGTGTTTCCTTTTTTCACTTTACAATTAAGTTGTCTTAGAAATGTGAATTTTTACCTCAAGTATCAATGTGTTAGTATTTTATAATATAATTAGCTTATAAGTCCTGCTTATTAGGTAAAGAATATTTGAAATAAGGTTTTCATTTATTTTCTAACTGTCAAATTTTGTGTCTTGGGTAGGGTGCATGGGAATAATATATCTTCCTTACTTTTCCTGGAGAGAAATTAAGTCCTTTTTTTTTTTTTTTTCCAAAGCTCACCCGAGGATATAGTCACTGATTTTAGAGAGAGAGGAGGGAGACAGGGAGAGAGAAACATTGATTGGTTGCCTCCCATATGCACCCTGACCGGGGATGGAACCCAGGGTAGCAACCCACAGCCTTTTGGTGTTCGGGTCAATGTTCCAACCAACTGAGCCACACTGGCCAGGGTGGAAATTAAGTTCTTAAGAAATCCACTTACACGCCTAGTTAGGCAGATGGACCGGATATGACCTTTGTTTAAAAATACGCTCTGCAGGTATGAGTACGCTCAAGTGGGTAGTGCCACTTTGTCGCATATCTGCGGTTCAGCAGTTGTCCATCGGTTGTGAGTACCTACAGTTTCCAGGGAGGAGCTAATCACAAGAGATATGCTTAATATTTGCTTTATAATACCTTACTTGCAGACAGCCCCAGTGTATGTATTTTATGTGTCTTAACCTTTCTGTTATTATGATTAAAATAATAACATTGGCATGTAAAGCAGTGATCTGCCTTGTGGCATGATAAATTAGAATTACGTTTTTGTTCCTCTGCCTTTAGTAAGACAGAACTCTTTCAAATAGTGTTAAATCTCATGAGGATAAAAACGTAGAAGAGATCTGAATAAAAACTCATCTTATGTAAGTTTTGGTGATGTATGGAACTGTATTTTCGGGTTTTTGTATACCTTCTTAATGACTCAGCGACTTCTCACGGATTTAAATGTGCTCCGAATGCTATACAGCACCTCAATCAGCAGTTCAGGTGGCTTAGAGCCAACTGCTGAGTTATCTACAAAAGCGTAGTGACCCAATGCTGACTTCACTGTAGCTCTGTTAGTAGCTTAATCAGTTTATGCCAGAATATGAACCTAAACCTACTCTGGAAATAGTTTGGGTTTCAGAAATATCTCTCGTGCGATAAAATAAAAGAGCCATTAAAGCTAATATGACGGGAAACTAGGGGTTACTTCTGTCTGCTTTAAGAAAGTCCTGGGGTGCCTTGGCTGGTGTGGCTCAGTGGACTGAGTGCTGGCCTGCAAACCAAAGTGTCATGAGTCCGGTTCCTAGTCCGGGCACAAGCCTGGGCCGTGGGCCACGTCCCAGAGGCAGCCACACATTGATGGTTTTCTCCCTCTCTTTCTCCCTCCCTTCCCCTCTCTATGGAAAGAAATAATTTAAATCTTTTTTTTAAAAAAGGTTGCGGAGGGTGTCTGAAAGCGAAGGTGTGGTGTCTCTGTGGAGTCGTGCAGGTCGCCGGCTGACCTGCAGGTCCTTAAGTGCAGCCGGACACCACCTGTAGCCTGGTCCTTGAACTAGCTTTACAGTTAGAGGCTGGCACGTATTGATACATTTTAACACAGGATTGTTTTCAAGTTCAAATAAAATATAGGCGGTCTGACACTCGGTACACTCTGGACGAGGGGCATAGTGTGAGTCTGCCCACATACGATACTTTTGATTATTTATTAGCTGCACATCTCCTTTTTAGTGTGGATTAATGAGTATTAGAGTTTGGTGTTTTTCCTTTTTATTTCTAAATATACTTTTGTATGGCATAACATACGGTCTTTATATGGGAAATAATTTTTTTTTAGATTTTTTAAAATTTATTTTTAGAGAGGGAAGGGAGGGGGAGAGAGAGAGAGAGAAACATCAATGTGCAGTTGCTGGGGGTCATGGCCTGCAACCCAGGCATGTGTCCTGACTGGGAATCAAACCTGCGACACTTCGGTTTGCAGCCCGCGCTCAATCCACTGAGCTACGCCAGCCAGGGTGGAAATAATTTTTTTAATGTCCACATAGTAAAGAACAGTGTGGTCTTATGGTCTGAGTTCATCCTAACTTCTCCAGTTCTGTGAAAGATAACCTGAAAAATGCTGTATGTGCCAACACAGTAACATTCTGATTTGTCTTTTCCTTTTTTAGAAACATTAAAGGAAATCGATGATGTCTATGAAAAATATAAAAAAGAAGATGATTTAAACCAGAAGAAACGCCTACAGCAGCATCTCCAGAGAGCATTAATCAACAGTCAGGAATTGGGAGATGAGAAAATTCAGATTGTCACCCAAATGCTCGAATTGGTGGAAAATCGGGCCAGGCAAATGGAGCTACACTCGCAGTGTTTTCAAGATCCTGCTGAAAGTGAACGAGCCTCAGACAAAGCCAAAATGGATTCCAGCCAACCGGAAAGATCGTCCAGGAGACCCCGGAGACAGCGGCCCAGTGAGAGCCGCGATTTGTGCCACATGACCAATGGCATTGAAGACTGTGACGATCAGCCGCCTAAGGAGAAGAAATCCAAGTCAGCCAAGAAAAAGAAGCGCTCCAAGGCCAAGCAGGAGAGGGAAGCTTCTCCCGTCGAGTTTGCAATAGATCCCAATGAACCCACGTACTGTTTATGCAACCAAGTGTCTTACGGGGAGATGATCGGATGTGACAATGAACAGTGTCCAATCGAGTGGTTCCACTTCTCGTGTGTTTCACTGACCTATAAACCAAAGGGGAAGTGGTACTGCCCAAAGTGCAGGGGGGATAATGAGAAAACGATGGACAAAAGTACTGAAAAGACGAAAAAGGAGAGAAGGTCGAGGTAGTAGAGGCCATCCACGTTTTAAAGGGTTGTCTTTTATATAATACTTTCAGGATTTCCTTTCAGAAAATGTTTTAGGGTAAATGCATAAGACTATGCAATAATTTTTAATCATTAGTATTAACGGTGTATTAAAAGTTGTTGTACTTTGTCTGTGACCTTAATTTTCTGCACTGAGTTACCAAATACTTCAAACCAGGTAGTCTGTAGATCACCTGACGGAAGGGGCAAGAAGTAGGGAGAGGGCGGCGTGAGCATTAGAGACACTTCGCAAGCCATGCCTAGTTCATTTCACCTAATATGCAACGCTGTTTTGGGGGGTTAATACCAAAGTTTTGTTAGCATTTTGGTTCTACACACTTTAAACAATTCAGATAATAGGTGGAGTACTCTGCAAGCGTTAGAATTGCCATGGGCATTTAAAGTGCACACACCGCACACCTGTTAGAGCCGCTTTCCCCAGCCCCACGCACGCACGCACTCGTTCACCCGGAGTCTTCCGGCATCCAGGGGACCGGAGATAGCGATCTGGGGTTCCACATGGAACGATGTGCTCTTCAGGAGAGGGGTTGCTGCTGTCTTTTCACTAGCGGCATTCTGATGCACCGTCAGCAGCCCAGTTGCAGATGCCTTGCAGGTGTACCCTATCTAATGCGTAACGAGGGGGTTGCGTGTTGTTTTCATTGGAACGGGTAAGGGTAGTTACAGTACCAAAAACGCTGCCATCGGCTTATATCAGCAAAATTTGGGTTACGTAGGATCATGGGTCAAGGTTGAGCAATTTGAGAAAATGCGTCTTATTTAATATTTTCTACACTGACCCACTGCTGGGAGGCCTAGACACAGGCCTGTCACTGGGAAAAGGGCATATACTAATCTTTAAATGTTGCCTTTATGTCAAACAGTAGCTTACATAATTTTGCTATTGGCTATAGTTCATTTTCTGTCCCAATCAGTGATTATATATTAAGTAACAGTGTATTTACTTTCTTAACTTTCTGGTATTGGTGCTGTTTGATGTCTTTACGTTTAATGAACTAATTTCATTATAACAATGCAATTAATAATGTATTTGTAAATTGAATTTTCCAAAATCCTAATATTTTAAGGGTAAGCATCTTGCTGGGTACTATGTCCATACACGCAGAGAATTTGGGGGTTTTTGGCGGGGAGGGGGCAGCGGACTGGTCAGTCCTTTAGATCTGTGTGTAACATACTTTTTACTCCTCATTTCTTCCTAATCTGGTGATCTTGATTCTTTTTGATTAACATGTGAAAAATTCTGTCTGCTTATTTGGAAAAAAAAATTGTTTTTTTTCTCTTCTAGCTCTCCTGTGTGACTTTTACGCATGTCATCTCTCCTCACCGGGGGGTCAGGCCGACCATGTGTGTGTGGCATGAAGTGGGCTTACGTGTCCCCACGGTTCTTGTGGAATCCACAGCATTTTCACTGTAGTGAGGATGTAAAGAGTCAAGTGACTTGATTTGCTCTTTCATTAACTTTGTCCTTTATTCTGAGGTATGAAGACACTTTAAAGGCAAGCTTAGAGACAGGTAAATGCACAATATTTGATTAACTTCCGTCCTAGGGATATTTTGATTGATGCCTGGAGTTTATTATTATTACTTTTTTTTAAAAAGATTTTATTCATTTATTTTTAGAGAGGGAAGGGAGAGAGAGAGAGAGAGAGAAACATCAATGTGCGGTTGCTGGGGGTTATGGCCTGCAACCCAGGCATGTACCCTGGCTGGGAATCGAACCTGGGACACTTTGGTTCCCAGCCCGCGCTCAATCCACTGAGCTATGCCAGCCAGGGTATTATTACCTCTTGAGCAAGGAATATGAGCATGATTAAGAAGTTATTTTATTGTAACTTGTTGAGTATAAAATGCTTTTCTCTCTTGAGAGGATAGCATTTTGTCTTAGTAATAATCACATCCTTGTTGCCAGGAGAGCGCTATTTACCTGATGCCATGAAAACTGTGAGCATGTGCCGAGCCCCCACAGGCTTTCAGGTGTGACCCACAAAGAAGTCAGCACTTGTGCATACGTCACGTTGATTCAGCACGTCAGCAGACGATACACTTCCGAACAGCAGCGCCCAGATTTGGATTACTTTCGACAGGAGAACAAACATGAAAAAACCTGAAAGATGGGCTCTCTTTCAGACCTAATGTGTGAGACCGTTGTGTTTTCGTGGATTTCTTCTTCTTTTCTATATCACACGGGAAATAGACGTCTTAGGTTTTCATAAATGGTATGACAGGGAGCTTTGAAAATATCTTACAGATTTCATGCCTGGCATCACGCTTGCCAACGCACGGTGTACAGCAGCGGTTCCCACATTTAACTCACGGTGGAACCGCCCCGAGAGCTTCCGCACACGCTGGTCGGTAGCGGTGTCCCACCCCCGGCAGCTGCGATCTAGTTCCTTTCAAATGTGGCTGAAGATGAGAATTCTCAAAGGGCCCCCAGGTGATTCCAACGTACAGAACTATGGTAGCAGCAGCTGCCATGTGATAAAAGTCCGAACCGTTTGAAAACTGCTGGTGTACTCTCCAAATCCAGGTTTTTGTGTGACAAGCATACCCAGGGTCTGGCACAAATAACACCCCTTCTGATTAAAAACTCGTTAAGTATGTAATTCTGTACATAACAATGTCACACTCAAGCATACCACGTGACATTTTAGGTGAAACGTGCGAATTAAAATGATCAGTTACCACACCCATATTGGTACCCTACCAACCACACTCGGGTGGGTGTTCCTTCTGCCAGACCCTGTTTAGGTGCTGGTACGGTCGGGAGAGTCTGCCTCTGCCCCCGACAGGCCCGCCAACACCACCTGAAGGCTGTCCTTGGGCGCTCCTTGCGTGCCAGGCACTGTTCTCAGCAGTGGCGGTTTCGGAAGGAGACAGAGTCTCTGATCGTGGGCCACATGCTGTAGTGGGAGAGTCAGACACCTGTGATGTCGGAACTGTCGGCTAAAAGGAAAGCCCAGCACGGGAAAAAAGATAGAAAAAAAAATGAATGCAGAGGGAGGTCTGTCTTAGTTTTGGTGATTCAAGAAGGTTTCTCTAAGGAAGGAGTCTTTGAGCTGAGACCAGGAAGAAATTGGGAAGTAAAGTAGGCAAAGGGACAGGGGAGGGAGCAGAGCAAGCCTACTGGCGTGACTTGAGCAGAGCATCTGACACAGCGTAGAAGGGGCTAGGAAATGTGGCTCTTGGAAGCCAGCATCTGGAAAGGGTGCATGTTCTTTAAAGATCACTGTGGACACTGCACGCAGAATGGACTGCAGGGAGCCTTGGTGAAAGTGAACTTTGGAGACTCAGAAGTCTTTGCACCGAGAATACTGATGACCTAGACCAGGTGGTGGACGTGGTGAGGCTCAGCCAGTGTTGCAGAGGGGCAGCCAATGGGAGCGCTTTGGCCCAGGGACTGGGAAGCCAAAAGATGCCCAGGATGACTCTTAGGTATTTGGCTTGAGGGGGAAGAAAAAAAAATCAAGATTCCTGCTTTGCCCTTCGGTTTGACACGTCTGACAGGTTTTTTTGGGGTTTAGTGTGTCATGGAGGGCGGGGAACCGAAGAGAAATATTTCCGAGTTAGCCTATGAATGGAGTTTGAAGTCGTGATTGAAATCCTGTAAATAGAATTGTGCTCAAATTTCAGTACGCATATGAGTCACCTGGCCTTTAACAATGCAGACTGACTCACAAGGGCTGGCTTGGGGCAGCAGATGCTACACTTGCAACAAGCTCCTCAGTGCTGTCGATGCTGCAGGTTTGGGGGCCCGCATTTCCAGCAGCAGCCATGTAGATCCAGAAGGGGGGCGGTGCGGGGGATTGTGGCACTGAAGCATTTTTAAAATGGGGAGGGGCTGGCGAAGGGGACTTGGAGATCTCAGGGAGGCCATCCAGAAAAACGGGGCACGCGGGAAACGAAGGTGTGTAGCAAGTTTCAGGAAGGGTGATCTCTCAAATCCTGTCCAGTAAGAGGAGGACTGGGAATTCACCGCAAGATTGGAGGTTGGGGGGGAGGTTGTTAAATGGAACGGGCTGCAAGTTTAGGGGTTAAAGGACTGGGAACAGAAAGGGTTGGAAGTAGCGTCAGCAACTTTGGACAACTCGAGTTTTGATGGACGGGATAAATGGGGTAGGTGTGCAAGGGGAAGATTTTAGCTTTTACGGAGAGGGTAGAGCGTGCTTAGACGCCGACCGGGATATTGCATTAGAAGGGGGCAGGTGGTGCAGAAGGAGGCAGGGGGTTACTGGAGTGAGGAGGCAGGTGACAGATGAGAACTAGGGCTCCTGGGGGGTTAGTCTCAGTAGGCACAGGGTCCCAGTTCGTGTACGGAAAGGCAAAGGCGGTGTTTTTACCGATTTATTCAAATATTGATCATGCAGCTATTATTTACAAGACACTGTTTTAGGTACTTGGGATGAAGCAGCGACCAAAACAAGACGAAAGTCTGTAGCCTCGTGGTGCTTAGATTCTGGAGTGAATCCTTGTAAACGCAGACAGCTTGCTAAATTTGGTGTTGGGAAAATGAGATCATTCTCTTCTAATAGCTTCCACTTTTCTGGTGGAGGGCCGGGACAGGGATGGCCTGTGGGAAGTCTCCAGGAGGCGAGAGGTGTGTGTGTGAACCTGAACTGTCGCTTAGAGGAGCCACGGGAATGGGCCGGGAATGCTCATTAGAACTGCGGGTCCGCTGGAGTCTTTGGTCGTGACTTCACATGAACTCATAACTCATCTGTTGCCTGGATGCAGGCATGAAAAAAGAGGACAAAATCTCTTAAAATTTCAAAAGTCTCTACAGTAAGCCAGAAAAAGTGCCGCTCCCAGTCCTTTTTATATACCCAGTAGGTGGCTTCCTCTGAGAAATCTGTCCTTGCTCCCCCAGGGAAAGGGAGAGGAGCCCTTCTGGAAGGAGCGGTTGGTATACGGGAGCCGGACAAGTCTCCACCCCTTCCTGGGTCGTGTCCTCAGAGATCTGACCTCATCCAAACCGATCTTAAGTGAAGCATTGGTTGCCTATGCTCCTAAACTCCGTCCATCACTTGGAGACACCAAAGCTCCTTTCTCCTGTCCCACGTCACTGTGAGGGCTGTGCTCTGGACCACATTCCAGAGCTGGGGACGTCTTGGGGACCGCAGTAGGTCCCTGGTCCTTCGCCTGCTCTTGGTCCAGCCGAGACACGAGCGACTTAATCTGTGCTTTCCTAAAAATGTTACCTATTTCCCTTAACATCAGAGGGGAGCGTCCTAGTCACGAAGTTACTAACAGTTTATAACACAACAGCTTTGAGTTCGCGTGTGTGGTGATGACTCTAACGCAGCGTTTTCTAGACTTGAGACAGAATGACCTTGATGGAGTCTGACATTTCTGCATACCATTCTAATTTTATGTTTCAAATTTTGTTTGCTTAATACTTTTTAAAAAAGATTTTTGTTTTTTTAGAGAGGGAGGGAGAGAGGGAGAAAGAGAAACATGATGTGTGAGGGAAACATCAGTCGGTTGCCTCTCGCAAGCCCCCAGCTGGTGACCTGATCCCACAACCCGGGCATGAGCCCTGACTGGGAATCGAACTGGCAGCCTTTTGGTTCACAGGCTGGCACTCAATCCACTGAGCCACACCAGCCAGGGCTGCTCAATACTTTTCTTAAAAAAATGGACTCACTTTTTGATGTCAATTTGTTTTAAAAAGGAAGCATATTGCTTTGGTGAGTGGAAAATTGGTATCATTTTCTGTGACTAGAAGATTCCCTAAAAATAGAATGAAAAAGCAGTGTTATTAAAGTCCAGCTATGTAGCATTGCCTGTGAGAACTCAGCCCACGCTCTACCCGCCCCCCCTTTATTAAAAGGTCTGATTAGTAAATAATCATCGGGAAGGGTAAAAAACAAACAGCAAATGTAGCCTTCCTGCATGATGTGTACTCAGAAGGATTTGAAGAGAATTTGGAGCACTGCTCCACCTTGGTCTTGGAAACTAGCTTAGTTAGCCGCAGGGGGTCAATCCCTGCAGTCCCCTGACTATCAGCATAAAACAGAAATACCACGTGTCTCCGTTGAAAGGCGTTTATCTAGCTACAGGCAGATGGAATGTGCCTCTTACTAAAGGTTTCTGTAAACCCCCGAGGGTATCAACCAGCGTTATCTGTGTCAGCTTTAGAGTCACTGGCGTTATCCCAACTCCACAGGAGCCTCTGTCTTACCTGCTTCCCCGTCTCAGGAGAAACCCTGCCACCCCTCAGGTGCTTGTCCTGGGCAGCTGAGCATGAGCCCTGGGCAGACTTGTTTAAGGTCGCTTTGGGGCCTGGCGTTCCAGCTCTGAAAAACTCCTTAGAATCTTCCAAATAACTTCCTCAGCGACCCACTTGCTAGTAGATGCTTGATTTAGCAGTCTCCGGCATTTAAAAAAATTCCAACTTCCTTCTGTGTCTGTCGGGTGGTACCACGTTGCCTGTTGTGAACTCGAGGGATGAGATTTGGGGTAGAGCGGCGGATTTGGGTGTCTTGGGTAGCTGTGCACCTGTGAGCAGGAAAGTGGTCTTTCACATTTTTATCATATTGAATAAAAATTATCCTGTCTTAAATATGTCCTTCAATCCCTTTCGGCGTATGGTAGGACATAAGCGAAGATTTGAGGACATCGTCCTTTGTCTTGGCGCCGAGTTCATACACAGCGATACCCTTCCTTCTTGCCCCGCGTGCTTCAGGCTGGTGCCGAAAATAATTTGGCCGCTTTTAATGGTTTTTGTTCTTCCTTGCTTCTAAAGCTGCCTGCCTGGTAGCCTGTATTCCTCTTCTAGTTAACTGTCTGTTAGAAAAGCATTTAGTCAGATCTGTGTGTCCAGCTTCAAAACAAATAGAGTCTAAGAGAGGATCTAGTGCTTCAGTTTCAATGTGTGTGTGTGTGTGTGTGTGTGTGTGTGTGTGTGTGTGTTTAAATACGTGGGGTTTTCCCTTCCCTGCTCTCGACTGTGTACACACAGCACTGTTTTTGCTACGTACTTGCTTTGAACAGAAAGACCCAATTACTCTGATCAGCGCCCTTACCTTATTTATATAGCTCACTCATCCTAGAAACTTCCCACGGAGAAGCAGAGGTGTGAGGCCAACCGGCTAGTTGTCTCCGCAGGGGCCAGGTTTTAGGTGAGTAAAGGGAATCGTGCCTTCAGAGGGCTGTACCGACTTGAGCTGCAAGGGAAGAACTTGCTGTCACACTTCCCAAGGACGTGACGTGGTAGCAGACAGCAATTCCAAGACGTTAGGATGGACTTTCGCTGCTCTTTTGTGCCTTCCTGAGACCTCCCCCAAACGTCAGAAATTGTCTTCTGTGCTCTATAGAGTGTGTTTTGCTTTTTGGTTATAAACTTTAAATTCTCGTCACCTTTTTTAAGAAACGTAAACTCTCACAGATTAAGGAAAGTGGTTATAAACTAGCAAAATGGTGACCGAAAAGTTGTTTGGTTTTTGAGCACGGGAAGTGTGTAGTGGCTTTGGGTGTACGGCGCGTGCACTTGGGTGTAGTGTTGCACTGAGTATTTTCTACGTCTAAATCAGTTTAATGTTCCTTTGGGGAGATTCTGATAAGTTGAAGGTATGATTTACTGGGACTGGCCAGCTAGAGCTTTTATAATTACACAGTGAAGAATAAAGGAGTTTCCATGGCTAGTTGAGAGAAAGGAACAAGGAGGATTTACTTTATGTTCTTCCTGTTTAAGTCTTCGCTGTGTTAACATTCATCTTGAATTAATTAGGTTTCCCTTTCTGACGATAGGTGAAATGGACCTGACAGAACAAGTAACGATACAGTTTGAGGAAGAATTGTCGGTCAAATATGATGGGTTACGTAGCCCATTAGCTACATCTTGAAAGTCGTTTCACTCCTTCAGGTTTTATTTTTAATTAGAATTGGCCTCGATTTCTAGGCACACAGGGACTGTCACCGTCCCATGTGATCAGAGAGAGACCACTGTTAACACTCTTGTGCCTGGTTCTGGGGAAACCAAGAGCAAGTAACAATGAAGACCTGCATTCAAGCCACATTTTATTATGACCAGACAGGTCAGGCGGGTGTGAGAACTGAGGTCTGGATGAGTCTTGTCCTCCCCCTGGGCTCTGAGGCTTGTGAGAATTTCCTGTCCTGGCACTCCTCTGGCTCTAGAACCTGGAAAGATCAACCAACCTGTTTTTCCTTGGAAGTTTTCATTGTTACTTCAAAGCAATATAATCTGTTTCTGTACAATGCATTTATTGAAAAGGCAGAATTGCTTAATCAATGTCATGGTCACACATTTCCATGAAGGGACAGGGACATCCCTTCAGCAGACTCAGCCCAAACCTGAACTGTGTGTGTGGCACAGGGACTTTTTAGGGAAGAGAAGTAGCCAGTCACCCCAGCGCCCCCGACAGAACGCCATTGATCATTTCTAGTCGAGTTCCGTGAGTGTGTGGGGACCCTTGTGCTTTGTTTCACTGTGAGATCAGTTGGCGTCTTCAGGAAGATCAATAGCTGTGAAGCATAAGGTGATCCAATCATATGTGGAGCCAGAAAGTCACATTGAAGCAGGGTTCGACGCGCCGGTGTCAGTTTACTGAGGAGCACTGGGCTCCCCCCCTACCCCCCCCCCCCCCGGGATGCGTTTGGGAAAGCTTTCCAGAGAGGAGTTGCACGTGTGTTCTGAAGGTCAAGTCCAAGCCAGGATGGTGGGCCCAGGGAAAGTTCTCTTTTCACAGTCATGCTTATTTGAAGAAAAAAAAAAAAGGCAAAGCTGTCTTCGTGTCACCATCTTCCTGTGACACGCCAACTCTGAAACAGAGAAGAACCAGCTCTGTCCTCCCATTGGTCCCTCGTAGTCTTGGTTGGAGACACCCGCTGGTTGGAGAGCAGCCCATTCCGTTACCTCACAGGGAAGGATCCAGGGCGTCCATCGGAGGGGCATTTGAAATGCTGATACGGGGAACCTCCTTGTCTTGCCCCCAAATCCTTTGTCATCTTTAATATGTTTTTACTTATTTTTAATAAATTATCAATTCCATAGCATTTTAATTGTAACCTAATAATTGTAATAGGCAATTCAGGAGAAAGTACTGAACGTAGAGGCATACATGTTTTTGTTGCAAAGAATTACAGTAGGGTCATCGGATGACACCTGAGAATGAAAAGATGCCGTTAGGATGCCATTCTGTCAGGGACGTGGAATGCAAATGTAGTTTCAGGGGAAAAACAATGTTGAATTTTAATTTGTTGGTGTTTTTAAAATGTATGATCTGGTATTTCTATCCCACCAGATGTATTTGAGTAGTAGACTGGTTTTATTTTAAAATGCCAGTATAGAAAATATGGCAGAAGATACATTCATTGCATTCATGTAAACTTATGAGACATTTGGGAGATGAACTTATATGGGTGAGCAGAGACACAGTTGTTTTTTTTTAAGTTGGTAGATATGAGAGCGAAAACATTAGAAATCATTGACAGGCATAATCTGCTCAATACTTTGGCCTTGACCCTGTCGCCTCAAATGATTTATCCTACCTCACTACCTCCTACCCACCCACTCCCACGGTGTCACCCCAGACTCTGCAACTACTGAAGTCTTCACCGACTACCAAGAAATGAATTCGCACTCGCCAGCCTCCTGCCCTCTGACCGCTGCCTCCTACGGGTCTCGTTCACTCCCATCTGTGCTCTGACTCGCGCCAGGACCCCCCAAGTACCGCCACCTAACCTCCGCCCTTTCACCTCCTCAGGTTGGCTTTTGCTTCTTTGCCTGAGTCGGATCCAAGGCCCACCGTGCCAGTCGCCTGCTCAGACGCCACGCCGGATGAAGACCGTACCAAACTGGTAAGCACCCGACAGGCCTGGGGCTCGGGCAGTGGGCAGTTCATCCGGGAAGATGAGGGTTAGTTGAACAAGGCTTGTCTGTACAGACCTCCCCTTGGCCTTGGTTCCCATCTCTGGTGACAAGAATATTTTTTCTTCCTGGTGCAGGGGGGCTGTCTTTCCCGTGGGAGCCTCCTCTCCCGACTTCAGGGAAAGAGAAAGGCAGGTCAGAGAGCCCTTCTGGCATCTGCTTTTTTTTTAAGGGCCTTTCACTTCAAATAATCCTTAGCCAAAGGGGCATATTCTGGGTGTGCTCCACCCTTCAGCAGGAGTTTGATTCGGTTAAATAAACCCGCCCGCGTGAGTCTTCCTGTGCGGCTCCGGGTTGGTGCCGAGGGGCTCCGGGGAGAGGGCTGCAGAGAAGGCACACGCTCCTCCGGAGCTTACAGCCCGGTGGGAAGATGCACCACGTCTGCAGAGAAGCGACCGGGTACCCCCCCACCTTCCCATCGCCGAACCCACTGGCTCCCCCGCGCTCCAGCCGCACTTGCTCCTCCTCCTGTTCGCTCTCACCTTACACCGACCCCTCTGCTGTGTCCCAGACCCGTCTCTTGCCTTGTTACCGACTTATCCAACTGCCTCGTTGATTTGTCGATTGATAGGTTTATTAATTCCACTAATAATTAGTGGGCACGATAATAGTGTGTCCACCAGTACTCATCATCTCCATATGCCGGCTACTATTGTAGGTGTGGAGACATTTAGCAACCCAAATAAGTAAACTAGGTGGTGTCGTCTTGTTACCTGGTAGGAACTGGGAGAAGAGTAAAGCAGGAGAGACAGTGAGTGTCAACATGCAGGAGCGGGTGTTGCAGTTTTAAATAGGAATGTCTTACGGAAGAGGTGACATTTGATCAAAGACCTGAAGGAGGGGAGGGAGGGAGCCACGTGCATTTCCCGGGGAAACAGCAGCGGAGGCAGTAGGTGCAAAGCAGCCCGGGCGGGAGCGTGCCTTCTTGTGTTCAAGCGGCATCAGGGAGGGCAGTGAGCTGGGGCCACGTGAGGGAGGGGGAGTCGGAGAACAGAAGGTCAGAGAAGAAATGCAGGGGCTGGCATGGGAACAGACCCATGGAGCCTGCTCAGCCATAGTGAGGACTTGGGTTTTATATTGACTGAGAGGAAAATCTTACGGCGGCTTTGACCTGAAGAGGGATATAATTTGATTTACTTTTTAAAAAAATGTTTTATTGATTATGCTATTACAGTTGTCCCATTTCCCCCCTTCACTCCCCTCCACCCTGCACACCCTCTCCCACCCACATCCCCCCTTTAGTTCATGTCCATGTGTCATACTTGTAAGTTCTTTAGCTTCTGCATTTCCTATACTATTCTCCCCTTCCCCCTGTCTATTTTCTACCTACCATCTATGCTACTTATTCTCTGTACCTTTTCCCCCTCTCTCCTCCTCCCACTCCCCTGCTGCTATCCCTCCATGTGATCTCCATTTCTGTGGTTCTGTTCCTGTTCTAGTTGTTTGCTTAGTTTGTTTTTGTTTTAAGTGTGGTTGTTAATAATTGTGAGTTTGCTGTCATTTTACTGTTCATATTTTTATCTTCTTTTTCTTAGATAAATCCATTTAACATTTCATATCATAAGGGCTTGGTGATGAACTCCTTTAACTTGACCTTATCTGAGAAGTACTTTATCTGCCCTTCCATTCTAAATGAAAGCTTTGCTAGATAGAGCAATCTTGGATGTAGGTCCTTGCCTCTCATGACTTGGAATACTTCTTTCAAGCTCCTTCTTGCCTGTAAGGTCTCTTTTGAGAAATCAGCTGACAGTCTGATGGGAACTCCTTTGTAGGTAGCTGTCTCCTTATCTCTTGCTGCTTCTAGGATTCTCTCCTTCATTTTAATCTTGGGTAATGTAATGATGATGTGCCTTGGTGTGTTCCTCCTTGGGTCCAGCTTCTTTGGGACTCTCTGAGCTTCTTCAACTTCCTAGAAGTCTATTTCCTTTGCCAAATTGGGGAAGTTCTCCTTTATTATTTTTTCAAATAACTTTTCCACTTGTTGCTCTTCCTCTTCTCCTTCTAGTACCCCCTATAATTCAGATGTTGGAACGTTTAAAGATGTCCTGGAGGTTCCTAAGCCTCTCCTTATTTTTTTGGATTCTTATTTTTTCATTCTTTTCTGCTTGGTTGTTTCTTTCTTCCTTCTGGTCCACTCCATTGTTTTGAGTCCCAGTTTCCTTCCCATCACTATTGGTTCCCTGTACATTTTCCTTCATTTCACTTAGCATAGCCTTCATTTTTTCATCTAATTTGTGACCCAATTCAGCCAATCCTGTGAGCATCCTGATCACCAGTGCTTCTTTGAACTGTGCATCTGATAGGTTGGCGATCTCTTCATCACTTAGCTGTATTTTTTTTCTGAAGCTTTGGTCTGTTCTTTCGTTTGGGACTTTTTTTTATCTTGTCGCACCTGTTACGTATGAGGGGTGGAGCCTTAGGTGTTCACCTTGGCGGGGCAACCCAGTCGCTGGGTTGTGATGCTGTATGTGGGGGTGGGGGCCTGAGACGGAACAATGGTGCTTGCTCCACTCTCTGCTGGATTTCAGTCCCTTCCGCGGCTTCCCCCAAGCAAACTGGGCCCTTCTGGTGCTGATTCCCACGTGGGTGGGCTTGTGCACGTTCTAGGACCCTGTGGGTCTCTCCAACGCACTGTCCTGTGAGGCTGGGAGCCTCTCCCAGCACAGGTGTGAACCCCCACAGGTGTTTTCAATCGGTGTTTTGAGGCTTTATTTCCCGGCGCTGGGACCTTGGGCTGAGCAGTCTGTCACGCTCCCCAGTTTCTCCTGGTTTATCTGCGCACGAATGTGGGACCACCTGGTCAGCCAGGTGCCGTGCGTGTGGTGCCCCTCCATGCTCCGTGGCCTCTCTGGGTCCGCCTGCTGCCACCCTGCACCGGGGGTCCGCCAGCTGCCGCCTGCACGCCCGGGATCCCCCAGCCGCCGCTTTTTTGTGTGTCAGGACGCTCTCCATCAGGCCGCCGACTCCGCCCCTCCTGCAGGTCTGGGTGAATGTGTCTACTTTAACTCCCTGGTTGTTGGACTTCCCTGCAGTTCCATTTGCTGTCAGTGCTGGTTGTTATTTTGTTTCTAAATTGTTGTTGTCCTTATTTTGGTTGTGGGAGCAGGCACAGTGCGTCTCCCTACGCCTCCGTCTCGGCCGGAAGTCCTGATTTACTTTTTAAAAGGTCCCTCTGTTTGCTCTGGGCCGATTAGATGGAGGGAGAAGCGTTAGGAGGCTACGTTTGTAAGGCAAACGATGACAGTGTCTGGGGCCAGGAAGAAGCAGCAAAGACGTAAAAAGTTTCAGGTTGGGCAGGCACTGCGGAGGCAGAGCCGGTGGGGTTGGATGTCAGATTGGGTGTGGGATGCAGAGGGGAGGGAGCAGGGCGTGACGCCGGTGTCTGTGGCCCGAGTGTTTGGAAGAATGAGGTCACTGTCAGTCAGGATGAAGACGGTCTGTGGACCCTGTTTTCCGATAAAATGTCCAGATTTAACAAATGAAAGTGTAGGATGTCCATTCAATGTGAATTTCAGCGTAACAACAAATTGTTTTTTAGTTTAAGTAGGTCCCACCCACAGGGAAGGCTTGTAAAGCTAAATGTATCAAATAGAAAGTTTGGTAGCTTATTAGAAACCCAAGGAGGGAAATACAAACTGTATTTCTGATATTGTAGCTTCGCACAGTGGCAGTATCGTAGCCAATGAGGTTTATCTGGCGCGATTATTGCTAGTTGATATTGTGTGTATTAGTATATTATTACGAACATAAGGACTCATGCAATTTTATTTTAATTAGTCATTTCCTTTATGAGGTCACATCATTGTATTGGGTTCACTTTTGTTATAGCTGCCTCAGTTCTCATCGGTCTAGACACCCTCTGCCTATCATTAAAAAAATAACATTAAATGAGTGTTTTTTGGGGAAAAAAAAGTATGTGCCATGCAATGTTATTTATACTCACACTAAAAAATTATTTGCCATTATTCTGCTTTAACTGGTGTCCTTTACTTCACCTGGTAAGCCTAGCTTTGGAGGGAACCTGGAGTTGTCTGTCAGAGGCGTTGAGCAGGCAGTTGGGTAAACGGGTGTGGATTAAGGGGGAGATTTGACCTGAGGATTAACTCTTGGGAAACATCAGCATATAGGCAGCCTTGAAAGAGCTGAGACGGGAGGAAGTCAGCAGTGGAGTGGTGTGGACAGAGGTCAGGGTCCAAGGAAGAAGCTTGGGGCCGTCCACTGGGAAGACAGGGAGGACATGTGGAAGGACCTGCAGAGAAATGGGGGGGCGGGGCAGTGCCAGCTTGCAAGTCAGTGCGCCTGCTAGCCCCCCGAGGCCCAAGAGGGCTCCAACACAACTTTCAGCTCCTGTCCATTCTGTGTCTTCCCATGCCCTATCCCAGTTCAAGGTAGCACTGCATCCGTCCAATAGCGGAGGTCAAATATCTGGGAATTATCTTTAATATATACATGCATGTATACAAATGTATCTCCTGTCTGTCAAGTCTTCCAAGGCATCTCACTGTCAGCATCAGCACCATGTGATCAGTGCAGTGTCCTCTCTGACTTGCCTAATGACCCTCCCCTGGCTGCCCAGTGGGGTTCAGCCCCCCGAGACTGGCTTATGCGGGGACAACACGAGGGGGTTTATTTCTGTGGTCCTAGCAAAGACAGAGGGCTTGATCTGGAACGACTGGGAGTGTTTGCACAGGCGCTCAGCTCCAGGGTTCGCCCTCGACTTCTGCCTTTAGTTTAATTCTTTGTGGCTCTCAGGTTGAGGTCACAGATAATGAAGAGTTACCTGAAAAGGCAGGGTCGTGACCCTTTGTCTCTCAGAAGTAAGAGGCTGGCTCTCTGGTGGTCATTCTGGTGGTCATTCTGAATGCTGGCCATCGGACGCTGCACATTCTGAACGGCCACGCCGGGAGTTCTCCGTCTGTGTGTGTGTGTGTCGGTGGACACAGGAACTTTAGGAGGAGAACACGGACACCAGAGACGAAATACTAAAAAACAGAGCAGTGGGGCAGCCACCTGCCCTCCCCAGCAACTTCCAGACCCTCTAGGTCGGCGCGCTTTAGCCTCTGTCAGGAATTGCGTAGTCAGCCACTATACGCCTTATGGGATCAGAGTGTCGTCCATGGAGGGGCTGCACTTTAAATACTTGAACAAGATTGGGGGTGGGGGAGAGCGGGAGGGGATTGAGAAGGACAAATTGGTCGCTACAGATTGGGATGTAAAGTGCAGAATTATGGAATATAGTCAATAGTATTTTAATAGATGCCCCTTTATAATATTTTTAATCTTCTATTTATGTAGTACCTACCCCTCCATAACTAGTCTTTATAAAATGACAGCTTAAAAGGGCCAGAAAACGTAAACCTTATTTACGTACACTTACTATAGTTTTATATGTAAATTTCAAATATTTTTCCCAAAAGGGACAAATATTTTGCAAAGCTGGATGATCCTGGGTGCAGAGCCGGGAGCCCCGGGGCCATGTCCCGTGACGGAGCCCTCGGACCCTCCAGACTCGAGCAGATCCCGGGGCTCCCGGGAGCTCCGCCTCTCTCACCGGTCAGGTGGGGGACCACGCGGGATGACCTCTGTGACCCCTCTCAGCTTGGACCGTCCGGGAATGTCCGTCTACTCACCTCAAAGTGAAAAAGTGTCTTTTGACCTTTCTATGCGGGCAGACATTTCAATCCGCATTGCCCAAGAAATTTCATCTCCAAGAGGGGCCGAGCGGTGGAATTCGGAGCTCGCTGCGTTGGTGCCCACCCACAGCTCACGCCACGGAGTTGGGGGACCTGCCCAGGAGCTGAGGACCCTCGGGCATGCGCGCGGCTCGCCCGTGGTCTGCAGGTCCGCGCTCGCCAGTCCGTGTGGGTCGGGTCTGAGTCCGAACACTAATTCCCCTCTCGGAAGCCAGCACATATGGAAAATATTAATACTCCCTTCAAAGGGAAAAAAAAACGATTTTTAAAGAAGTTTCTAGTTAACTGTGCTACCAGCACAAAAATTACGTTTCTGAACGCCCATAGAATTACTGTATTATGGGAAGTAAAGAAGAAAAAGTGTTTATTTAAGGGAAGAATAAAAATCAAGGCCCAGCAAACGGAGCGTTCTCTCTGCCTGAAGCGAACTGCAGGCCTGGGGGTCAGCCGTCTCGGCGCGCCGCGCCCTCTCCGCAGAGCCCGCGGGACTGGGACGCCGTCTCCGCGCCTCCACCAGCTCGGGGAAGCGTTCCGTGCGTTAACTGCAAGCCCTGAACCCGGGCCTGGCTTACCGTGACAACCTGCCCTGCTGGGCCTCGGAGATACTGGGTTTGCATTTTGAACTGATGCGGCCTCTCAGTTCTTAATGCTGTTGTTTACAGCAATGGACGGGAGAGTTCTTGATAAGAGGTCTCTCCCGGGGCCTTTGAAGGCATTTAAATAGCGTCCTTATGCCTATGAAATCACGTCTGATGTTCCTGGTCCTCAGTGTCTGAGATCCAACCGTCTCACACGTGTAGTTAACGTTTGTGGGAAGCGGGCCCTGGGTTCTCGGGGCTGTGCGAGGTCAGTGGGTCCTGCGTTGTTGGACTCCCCGTGTGGATGCAGCTCTGGGCAGCCCAACTGAGAGGGTTTCCAGGAGGCAGGATTAGTTGCAGAAAACTTCTGGAAATGGCTGGAAATGTGCCATCCTCGGCACACCCCGCCCTCCCCCACCGCCCCTAGCACCAGGGAAGGACCCTGCTGACCCCTTGGGGAGGGTGGGTAAGGGGGTGTGCGGGTTCCTGCCAGAGGCACGGACTGGCTGGCTGGGAAGGGCTCAGGGGCGGAGAGAGGAGGAGCGTCCGGGAGAGGAGGTCGAGGGGAGGAATGCGTTGTATGAGGACACGGCGCTCAAAGGACGGCTGGTGCTGTGTCCCTGCTGCCCTCCCTGCACGGTGAGCCCTCCCTGGGGGCGGCAGCAGGGACCTCAGGACCCTTGACGAACACCACCCCCTCAACCTGTTCTCTGATTCCTCCCCTCGAGATACATTTAAAAACGAATGAATAAGTACCATTCCAGTTCTTTCTCTCCTCTGGGACTGCAGAGCCTGTCAAAGGGGCTCCAGAAATCGGGGTTCCGGGTACTGTTTTTTTTCTGTTTGGTTTCACAGACCACCTGAGAGTGGCCCTTTTACTCCCCGAGCCGGCGAACAGGCAGCTTTGCACAGATCTGACCCCTCTGTCGTGACAGGGGGCGAAGCCTCGTTCCCTGCGCCAGGCTATCTGCTGCCGCTCCAGATTCACCGATGGTGTGTGCAGCCTGCCTCCTCAACGCGCACCGCTTTGGGGGCTGGCTGCACTGTCCCCCTTCTGAAGAAAGCACAGGGTCTGTCCCAGACAGCTAGCACTCATGTTTCTGTATCGTTTCCTAACTGTTCCCTGTGTTTGGGTTTCACCCCTTCCCCGGACTGCACGCACCTCAGGCTGCGTCAGGCTGCGACCTCCTTGACCTCCCAACACACAGCGCTGCTCCTTCCTTATCTGTCCCCAGCGTGGGTGGGCTCCTTATCTGTCCCCAGTAACACCACCACCACCACCACCACCACCGCCCGAGGGGGTGGTATTTTAGGAAACAGATTGGAGCACCAGTATCAACTGCTGTAATCATTGGGGAAAAGGTGGGGCAAAGCTAAAACTAGATTTAAAAAAAAAAAAGAAGTCATCCTAGGATATGTAGTGAAATCATATGTCACTCAAGGCCAGGCCCCTGGACAGCAGGGGTTGTGTCTGTGTTTACCACTGCTGCCCGTCCAGCACCTGGCCCGTAGTTTGGCAAGCAGCAGACAGGAAATGACTATGTTTAAGGAGCTAACAGACAAGTTTCTTGAGCTCCTGTGATGCCTAGGTCCTGTGCTCAGTGGTAAAGACACACAGACCCACGGCCGTCTCCTCTCTTCAGAAGTCCCCGTCTGGGGAAGAGGAGGAACGGCAGGATTGAAAACAATCGTCGTAAAAGCGGTTGACAGTGCTTATCCATTGGAAGTGCTTTGGAATCAGAGAGGGGAGCCGCTGACTTCAGAGGGCAGTCAGAGAACTGTAACACAAAAAAACCATAAAAACACCTGATGGGTTTTGGGGGAGACTAAGAACGTGCCAGGAGGAAAACGGGGAGGGATCCTGGGCAGCGGAAACAAGTGGAGCTGGCTCCGAGAGCTGGGAGCGTGCGTGCTTTCCGGGACCCCTAGAGTTGTTCCGAGGCTGAGTGAGGGCTTCGGCCTTTGAGGGGGACGGGAAAAACAAGACCAGCAAACAGGGTCTGGTTCGTGAGGGTCTCGGGACCGCTGTTGTAGGCAGTGGGGCCAGTGAGAGTTTTTGAGCAGCGAACCGATGTGAGCAGGCTTGGATTCGGGCGACCACTGCGGACAGGGTGGGGGGCAGATGGGAGAGGGAGAGACCGGAGGCGGAAAGGCCGCTGCCACGGCCACCCTGGTGCCCGGTTAGGGAGCAGGGAGGCAGGAGACCAGGTGGCGGGTGTGGCGTGGAGAGGAATGGACAGTGGGAGAGCTGTGCCCATTCCCAGGAGGACCACGCAGCTCACGGGAGGTGGGGAGGTGGGGGGCGGAAAGGCAGGAGTCCGGAATGACGGCTGGTTTCCAGTTTAGGGGAGGGGAGGCCCCAGGGAAAGCAGTGGGATCGGTGTGACCGGGAATAGAGGTCTCACGTGGACGGCCACGAACAGCCTCTTCTCCCACCTGCGGAGGCCGCAAGGAGCCCCCCCGCCCCCGCTTCGTGGGGAGGGAGGAGGCTTCCCTGAGGAGTTCACCACTCTTCTTCCTGTCTCGGAAGAAAGACATTCCTCAGCCAGGAAGGCGTAATTCAACATGGGGACTCAAGCCCGCTTTGGATTCTAGATGTCAAGGAGCCCTCGGGTCGGAGGTAGACTGCAGCCTGCCGCCGTCAGAGAGGGATATTTCATAAGCCAAAGAGTTTAGTTTCCTGCTATCGTGTGCTTTTTCCTTAATCTTGAGCAAAGTCTTAGACAAACAATCGGTCTCATTGCAGCTGTGCTGATGCCTTCAGGAGCGTGCAAGGAAGAGGACAGCCCTTCCTGCTTCCAGCCAGCGAGGAGTAGCGACCGTGTTCGGGGAGAGACCTCCAAGGGGAAGAGGAAGGTGGGGGAGTGACACCTGTAAGGGATCGGGGCCTCTCCCCGGTAGAAGTTCACCCTTATCTGCCAACACCGGAGAGCGAGGCTCTCTTTGGTTCAGGTGGGCAGATAGCTCCCTCCTTCAAGGCATATGTTGTCTGGGACGCCAAGGCTGCCTCATTCCTTATGGCGAGTAAGAAATGCCGTCTCCTCTCCACCCCCACCAAGGAGCAAGGGGCGCCCACCCTGTTCCGTTCGTCACGCCCCGGGTCCCAGTGTCACAAGCCTGTAGTGGTCACCAGGTGGGAAATGGGTCTGCAGCCGTGCGCGTCAGGGCATTGGGAGTCTGTTTAGAGAACTCAGACCTGACGGTTGTCCCTAAAAAGACATCCTTCCCCCATCTCGATCTTGTGCATCCTTTCCTAAAGTGTTAGTTTGAATCGCAGTAAAATAAACACAAGATTGACCATCTTGAACATGTTTTACGAGAGGTTATTTGAGCCAAACTGATGACGTACACCAGGCAGCAAGAGCTCACGGGCTCCCTGAGCCCCACCCACGCAAGGGCACGGCTCGGTGACAGTAAGCACACGCATGCTGTTGTGCGGCCCTTGGTGCCGTCCCGCTCCAGAACTCTTTCATCTTCCCCACGGACTCTGTGAACAGTGGCTCCTCATCCCCAGCCCCCAGCCCCCAGCCCCCAGCTCCCAGCCCCCAGCCGCCACCACTCTGCTCTCCGTCTCCGTGAACGGGGCTGCTCTGGGCCCCTCCCCTAAGTGGAAACACGCAGCGTGTGTTGCAATGGGCTCATCTCACCAAACGTAATGCCTCCCGGGTTCACGCACATTGCAGCGTGTGTCAGACTTTCCTTCCTGTCTGAGGATAATATTCCTTCCTCTGTGCGCATCACATTTTGTTTGTGTAAACAGCCACTGATGACGGACACCGGGCTTCCGTCCCTGGTTTCCGCCTGTTGGCTGTGGTGAAGCACGTTGCTCTTCGGAACACGGGTGCACACGTCTCCGTGCTGCGCTGTGCTCACATTTTTCTCTAAAGCCTTTGTCACCACCTGACGACACATTTACTGTGGGTCGCCTTTCCCTCCCAACTAGAATGCAGACTTCTGGAGGTCAGAAGCTTGGTTTTGTTCACTGCAGCTGTGTTCCCAAAACTGACAGCTGAGTTTGGTGTGTGGCAGGTGGGTCAATAAATATTTGTCGAAGGACTGGATAAATAGACCGCTAGCCTTGACTCAGCCGAAGTTCCCACGCTCAGTCCCTGCGTCCTATTCTGTCGCTGACATTGCTGGATGCAGGGGGATTTCGAACCAAGTTTTCAGTTAGACGGTGCCTCACCTTCCTTGTCTCTCCAGTGGGTATCAGTCTTGCTTTCTAGCAATATCTGTGAGCTTCCCGTGAAACGGGGCCGGCCCAGGGTCACCGTGTCTCCCGGCAGACCTCAGGGCAGCCCACCGGAAGGGACAGCTCACTCCCTGGCTGTGGCTTCAGAGGATGTCGTCTCTGGCTTATTTCTGCTGGAGAGAAGCAGCTATGTTTTGAAGGGGTACATTCATTTTCAATTAAAAAGTACATTTTTCATAGGCTATCATTCAATGACAAAATATCACGCTCAACCGTAATGAAATGGTTCCACCTCTAGGCTTTGTTATGTGGGTGGATTTGGGTGGCATATGCGTGTTTCCTGGCCATTTTGAGTCTATATCTGCGGCTGAAAACCTGGGGATATTAGCATCTGCGTATCAGGGTTATTGCGCGGATAAAAATAAATCTGATTCTAACCTAGCTGGTCCCCAACAAAGGTGAGATTCCCTCACTTTGCATTTCTACTAAAGCCCAATGCAGAATAGTCTTACAGTGCTGATGACAACAGTAATGTTTATTAAGCTGTACTATGTCATGAGTGCTATGCTAGAAACTTTATTCTTTTAACAAAATTAACATTTGATATCCCTTTCCCTCTTCTCTCGGTTGTTCTGTCTCAGCCTGAGTTTTCTGTGGAAGCCAGAGATTCTCCGTAGCTCAGATGGCGCTTGATGCTCACGAAAGCTTCCGGCCCCATTCCTGTCTTGTAATAACACAACCTCCTACCTGCACCACGGGCTTCTCCCTGAGGCACGCTTCCCATTGTCTCCCTGCTCCGATCCGAGGGTCTGCAGTGGCTCTGGAGTGTCTAACAGACGGAGAGATCAACTCTCAACCCCCAGCCCCAGAGTCAGCCCCTCCGACCGCGTTTTGTTAGGAGAGGCCACCGTCCCTTTCCAGCTCTGCCCCTCGGGTCTCCGGGTCTCCGTGCAGCCCCCTCCTAGGCAGGAACACACCACAGCGCCCTACTGATTGGCTCTCTTCTGGTCTCCTTTGTGTCCACTGTGCTCACACTCTTCCCCTGCCCAGGACAAGGGTTCTTTCCTTATTTCCCTTCATCCAAATCCAAGACCAAGCAAAGCTCAAACCTGCCGTATTTTGCCATGAATAATGTGCATTTTTTGCCCAAATTTTTGAGGGGAAAAATAAGGATGTGCCATTCCACTTGGGTAGTACTAATTCCACTTCTATATAAAAGTTTTTAATTTTTTTGTTTATGCTTATACGTTAAAAGTATAACTCTAGAAAGCAATAACGATATCTGTATGCAAAATAATACCCTGGGTTATGATCATTGGTTTTGCTTCTAAATATAAATAAATAAAAATTATTGGGTTAAAAAATTAAAAGATTTTTTTTTCTGAAAGTTCAGGCCAAAAATGTGGGTGTGTATTATACATGGCAAAATACAGTATATAATTTATATTTGTTTTGTTTTGAAAAAATTTTTTTACTGGGTGATAGTTTCCAACTTCTCAGTCACTACAGATTATAATCCTTTAAGGAAAAGAAAATTATATTCTATGATTTTAACATTTCTCTTCACCTCTGAGCCTAGTCAGACCTACAGAAAACAGTAGGTACTTAATAAGTACAGAAATAAATCACTGGGATAATGGTTAGTAAGCCACAGCTGCCCACCACAAAAACTTCGACACCAACAGACTTCAGCTTCAGCCTGCGAAGAAACTTTTGCTTGATGGATACATGCCATGTGCAGTGTTACTTTTGTTTTAAATGCATGCATTTTGAAAGCCTGACTGCTCAAGGAGATTCCAGGAATTTGCAATCCAAGCCACATAAAGAATGACTAAGATGTGGATAGAGTCACAAGAGTCACGTGGGGAAGGAGGGAGAAAACCGTCCAGCTCAGATTGCAGGTCGGCGAAGGGTTGCTCTCCTGCGGCCTGACCTCTCGTCTGCCGGAACCTGACACCAGCGGCTGCGCGAGCACTCGCCTTCCACGAGGCAAGACCGTGCCATCCAACCAAGGCGTTCGCCAGCAGCCACAGCCATCGTTCTCATGTTAAAAAGGCATGTGCAATTTTAGGTGTGAATAAGTTATTTTTAAAATATAAAGCTCAGTATCCCATAGCTTACCTTCTTCTGTAGGCTGCCTTGGGGAAGTGGATGGGACAGTAGTTCATGACCTTTTGTAAGAAACTGAGGAAAACACAATAGCTGTACACTGGGCTCTGCAGGAGCTCACCGTGGGGCAACACCAAGTGGCGTGAGTCACACACTCACTGTGCACACATTCTATGGTTTTCTAGTGTGGAAGGTGCAGACACTCAAGCATGCAGTCCGAATACCTCCCACTCAGGGCTTCCTGAGCCAGCATCTATGCTAGGGACAATTTTAACTGAGCCCAACAATAAAATGAAGTAAAATGAAATGACCTTCCTCTAGCTTCAAAGAGTTGGCTCTTTGCCTCCCGCCTGTCTGTGTACTATGTGGTCTCAGGACATCTCACCGGTTTGGCTGTTCTAATGCTTGTTTTGTGTCTGAGACTCAACAGTTTTCTCTTGTCAAACATCATTGCCAAGAAGCCCTTGATTTCACAAAAGTTGATGATCTAGTAAATTACCTAATGCCATCGACAGCTCCACCAGTCACTAGTGCAGGCTCAGAATGCTCAAGTGCCAATAATCCTTGGGACATGCCACCACCAAGGACGTGGGAAAGAGGGAAATAATGTCCAATGAGAATGAGGGGAAAATCAGAACCTCCAAGGATTTAGAAGGGAGGAACGCAATTCTTTTTGATGACTCAGTCTGGTTAAAGGGTCTAATAATACAATAGAAGACATTTGCTTATTTAAATAAGGTGTCACTGCAATATGGGGGTTTGATGGCAGAGAGGGTCAAAACCAACAGTCAAAAAAGTTGATGTTTGGCTGGGCCTGCCATCCATACACAGGAAGCGGGGTCTTAACTTGCCAGGCATACCCATCAAATACAAAAATAAGGAAAACCAGGCAAATACAGCCATATGTTATTAAGTACTTGAATCATAACTTCCCTTTCTCTGAGTCTATACTTATCAAAAAATATTCTGTGATTTGGTTTCCCATGACCTACATGAGCTTGGGCCCACTTGTCAGTTATATTTCATGTTGAAATTAATGAATTGGAATTTTGATTAATATGATTCAATGCATTCTCAGTGTTTTCCCCAAGTTTGATCAAGTCTGGAACATTGACCAAATCTAGTTTTTTTTAAAAGGTTTTATTTATTTATTTTTCGAGAGAGGGCACGAGAAGGAGAAAGCGAGGGAGAGAAATATCAATGTGTGGTTGCCTCTCGTGCACCCCCTGCTGGGTACCTGGCCTGCAACCCAGGCATATGCCCTGACTAGGAATTGAACCAGCAACCCTTTGGTTTGCAGCCCATGCTCAATCCACTGAGCTATACCAGCCAGGGCCCAAATCCAGTCTTTATGTTCCCCCAAACCGTGGGTTGCATTGATAATTCATTTGGTCATCCATTTATTCAATTAAATATTTTTGGAAGCATCTTGTAGCCCAATCACTCTGCTTAGGAGTATAGCGTTGAGAAAAATAGATGAAATCCTGACAATCAGAGAGCCTATCATAAAAGATTTTTGGCATCAATGTTTAGGAAAAATGTTGAGTCTAAGGAAATGACTGGCTTCAGGAAGACGTTCTGAGTAAACAGTGTCTGAGTGGAGACAGGAATTAGGAGTTTGTGCAGTGAATGGGGGGAAAGAAGGAGAAGAGAGAGGAAATGAGGGGAAAGAAAGGCAGAGTGAGATGAGGGAAGAGAGGAGCTGTCGGGTTAGGCATTTAAATTCTGGAGGGAGGGAAAACAGAGGGCTGACCAAGGGCCTGGGGGTCAAGGTTTAAGGGGTTAGGGAGCCATTGTGTAACAGCCGTGAATCAGCGTGATCAGATCTGCACTTTGGAGAAACCTCTGACCCTGCAGCGACTGAACCAGTGGGGAGAGAGGACGGGAGTGGACAGATCATGGGCAGGGAGGCCCATTTGAAGGCAGCTGTATTTTGTGTGAGAAACAGTGGTGGCCCAAGGTAGGAACAGGGGGGATGCCACAGGCGAATTTTCACCACAAGCAAACTGAGCCCTTCTGGTGCTGATTTCTGGGTAGGTGGGTTTGTGCACATTCTAGGACCCTGTGGGTCTCTCCAACACATTCTCCTGTGAGGCTGGGAGTCTCTCCTGCTGCCACTGCAACCCCCACAGGTGTTTTCGGTCAGAGGTTTTGAGGCTTTATATCCCCGCACTGGGACCTTGGGTTGTATGGTCTGTCTCACTCCCCAGTTGTTCCTCCTGGTTTGTCCGCATGCTAATATGGGACCACCCGGTCCTCCAGCCATTGCCTCACCTGCCACTGTCTGCCAGCCACCACCTTGCTGTGAGTCATGTCCACCTGGCTGCCGGTCTGCACCCCTCGTACCAGCCTGGATGAATGAATGTTTCTTCTTTAACTCCCTGGTTGTTGGACTTCCATACAGTTCAATTTTCTGTCAGTTCTGTTTTTGTTTTTTTTTTAATTTGTTGCCCTTCTTTTGGTTGTGCGAGGAGGCAAAGTGTATCTATCTATGCCTCCATCTTGGCCAGAAGTCAGTATCCTTAATTGCATCTCAATGACTCCTTTATTCCTCATGAACCACTGAATTCCGCACACTTGTAGAATTCTGAGATTAGCATTTCTGGAGGTTTCACGGATTAGTTTTTCAGCCACTCACTCTGGTACTTTTTTTCTTTTAACTAAAGAAATAAATTAAGTTCAGTTATCTTAACTCTTTCTCATGAATTTGGGTTTGATGTTCAAGGGTGATGAAAGAAAAAGACACGATTATATATACACAGAAGAAAACAATTGCTACCATGTTTTTCTTAAAAGTAATCATCAAGAAAGACATGAAGATCATTAGATAAACTTTTGGCAGTCCCTTCATGAGGTCGGTGAAAGGGGCACTTATACACGAGGCATCACCAGTCTCAGGAGGACCCGGCACTGCTGGGGAGTCCTCCTGTGCTTCTCCGGCTTACTCTCTATTCAGTGACTGTTTCCAAACTGTCCTGCTTCCCTCAGGCCTCCGATCCTGTCACCTGCCTCCTGGTGCTCAGCTGCTTAGAGCAAAGGGGAGCCATCAGCCCAGCACCCGCTCAGCTTCCTCCGCATCACCTGCCATCCACACTCAGCCCCTAGGGCGCACTAGGGGACGGTCCCTCCTTCCTGACCTCCACTCGGCCTGCACTCGGACCACGTGCAACGACCCCTTCGCTCCTCTGTGGCTTCAGCTGGACTCTGTCCACGACCCGTTCATCTTCATCTCAAAACAGTGCAAAGCCAAACAAGGAACTAGGCCTTGATTTGCACACCCTCCAACTGCTACTGCGATCTTCTTCTCTCCTTTGTGACCCCATTTCATGATAGACAGTGAGAGGGTTATGGTGTCTGCTCCTCGCCGCTCGTGCTCAACCCACTCGCCTCACACCCACGTGGTCTCTGTCCGGGTCCCCCAAGCCCTGCACACCCCCCTGTGCTCCTTTGACCTGATTGCTGCACAGCCTTGAACACCGTAGCTCTTTATTTTCCTTCTTGACACTTCCATCCTTTGCCAGGTTAAATATCAGGAGTCCCTAGTGCTCGTCCTGAGCTCTGTTCTCACCCTCTTCTCTCCTTGGTGAATCTCACCCTTGCCAATAGCTTCAGTCACTGCCGATGTGCTAACGACCCCCAAGCTTCTCTTCTCAGCTCCAGCCCTTGCTGACTTTACTTCCCCATGGGGACGTCTCCAGCGTTGCTCAGGCTCCACAGGTTCAAGACTGAATCTGTTGTCTTCCTCCTCCAAGTCGCTCTCTTGCACTGCTGCCTTGCTCAGGGACCGGACCCACTGCCCAAGCGCACAAGCAGGAACCTCTGTGTTATCTTCAACCTGTCACTTTTCACCTTCCAAATTCAGTACAACTGTTCAAGTACCCAGATACATCTCGATTTCTCCTCCACTGTCACACTTTAGTCTAAACAACCTCTGAGAAATTTCACTGAAACCAGGTAGCAGACAGCTTTTGGAGGTCCCCTCTCTCGGGGCTATCCTGCTACCCTCGGATTTAGCCAGCACCAGCGGTCGTGGGTTTTCGTAGCATCTGATAATGAACTGTGGGATAACAATGAAGCGATGTGTAAGGACTTTATACAGAGAGGAAAATAAAAATGTATGAAACCCTAATATCTAAATTCTTGCATTATTCACTGGTTGCATTCTACTTAAACTGTATTCTGAAAAAAGGCTGACATTTGAAAAACTTCAGCGTGGACTTGACAGCTATTAATTATTTAGTGATGAGGATTGTAAAGGATTAAAATAGACGGAAAACACTGCACAGAGCAGATTTTCCAAAAAGGTGTGTGTGCACCAGTAAACAAAAATTGATTGCAAAACCCCGTTTCACACACAGTCAATTTACAGCGAAGGGAAAAGTAAATCCGCGGTGGAAACTTAACCCAAAGCAGCTTCGGATGAGGAAATTTGCATTTTCAAAGGCGCCCCGTGGCAAGGCGGTCGCAGCAGGCAGGCAGCACAGACATTTAAAGAGTCTCTTTGGCTCTTAAAGAGCGACAAGTGCTCTCGTGCAGAGAGGGCGAGGGCTGCGCAGGAGCCGCTTTAGCAGGGAAGCCCTCTCTCTGCCAGCAGGACGGCCTGGGGGGCCGGAGCTCTCCACTCTCACAAAATCAAGGGCCAACCGGGAGTAACCATGACAACAGCCTCTACAACAGTTAGCAGCGCCTCTTAGACAAGCCTATCGTTCAAGGTCAAACGCGACTGTTTGTGAGAAGAGGCCTCACCCCGTGCCCCTAGCTCAGGCTTGTCACTGGACAGCCGCCAAAACCAAGGCGCTCTCAGCCCGGAGGGTGTTTGCCCAGCGGCCCTGCCAGCCTCTTGCCCCCGGGGTCCTGCCGGGACTTCCCGCTTCCGTCTCTCCTACTGGGCCGCCGGGGTCCCTCCATTGCCAGGAAACCGCGATGAGGCCTGCAGGACCCCGGGGGGCGGGCACCACGATGCTCACCTTCCGGATCCGAAATGTGTTGATCGCACGTTCCCATCAGTAACGTAATTTCTGAGCATGAACTCCCCCCAATATATATGTTTTATTAACTGTAAATATAATGATTTGCCAAAACCTACACATTAAATAGATTAAGCATATTACGTCGATTCAATGTTCGTATTATATATTGCACAGGTTAAAATGAAATAGATTAAATATGTATTAAATAGTAAAGCCGCATACAGTTTTTCAGAAAAAGCAGGTCTAGTATTTTCTTCCCGCGCCCTCAAACATTGTTCTGCACGCCTCATAAGTTGCTTACGCTGCGTTCTGAGGATCGTTGCTGCTCGTTTCTGGCGGGCTCAGCATCCCGGAACACACAGACCGTTCCCTGCTCAAAACCCTTCCACGGCACCGCGTGGCTCTCGGGACGAAGCCCAAGTGCCTCGACGTGGGCTGTGGAGTGAGGCTGGCTCTGACCGCCCCCGCCCCCGCCCCCCCCGCTGGACCGCCCCACCACTCAGAATCGCAGCATTTGCCTTCTCTTCACGCCGTAATGCTCTCCCTTCCAGGCCTTTGCACCGACTTCCCCATAACTGCAATGTCCAGAAAGTTCCCCGGTTCTCCTCCTCCACTCCCTGCTACCTCGTCAGGGTTTGGGACCTGCTCACACTTCCCAGCGTAACAGGGGTCGTTCTTCATGCGACAGACACCACATCTCGTGGTGAGGACGACCTTACTAGTGAGCTTGCTAGGCGTTGGGATGGATTTCCTACAAAAAGGCTCCGGTTGAGCAAGTTAAAAAGGTGCTGGGACGAAACAGGGTCCTGACCTCACTCCTCACCAATCAGCTGCCAGCTCTGGTGCTGGGGGCTGCGGGGAAAAGAGGGTGTTCCTTTTCTTCCTGCCTTCTTCCTCCCCACCGCACCCGGGCCACACTCACTGTCTTCCTTCCCACCGCACCCGGGCCACACTCACTGTCTTCCTCCCCACCGCACCCGGGCCACACTCACTGTCTTCCTCCCCACCGCACCCGGGCCACACTCACTGTCTTCCTTCCCTCTGTACCTGGGCCACACTTGCTATGTGGTGTAGTAGGCGGTTTTCATGACTCGTGGTCAGAGATTAGTGTTATAGTAGACCGAGTGCCCACATACACGTACACACACGTACACATGCACTCACTTGTGCACACATGTCACTTATTTGCTACTTTCTCAAGGGGGTTCCTTATTTGCCTCTGACTCCCAAACCCCCCAATGCCACTCTACTTTTCCTGTTCCCATCGAGCCTTTGGTTACACTAAATAATTGATGTTATTAGGGTTTTTTTTAATGATCTGAATCTTACACTAGACTGTAAGCAAGGATCTTTGTCTGTTTTGTTCACTTATTTACCCCAAGTGTCCAAAACAGTGCCTGGCACACTGTATGTCCCTAACAAAGACTGAAGCCAATGAATGAATGAACTGAGTTGAAATAAATGTTTCATGACACGTAGCCGCACTACGTGAAACACAGGCATGTGTTTTTCATCTTGCCTATTTTAAAAAACAATTGACCAAGATGTACTAATGGGTCAAAACCTGACCTTTCAAAAGCACTGACCCAGGCTGCTCTTTCAGGGGCCTGTGTTGTCGGGGACCTTGATAGGGCTGGAGGGAGGATGCCGTAGGGGCCAGGGACCTTGGAAGGGGGCGCTGCCGAGCTTACAGCAGAGGGAGGGAGGTCAAGGGCAGGCCCCGAGGGGAAGTGTATCCGACCAGTGTGGGGGGTTGACAATTCACCCTTCGGGAGGTGGGGCCCGTTGCCCTCTCCCTGATGAGAGGCTGGGCTTGGAGCTCACGTCTAAGGAAGTGTGATGTGAAGCTGACAGCCTGTGGCTTCCCAGTCCAGGTGGGAAAAAGGACCGAGGTGTCTTTTTGCCTTCTCTTTTGGGTCACCGACCCTGGGGGACGCCAGCCGCCATGCCACGGGGATGCTACAGCAGCCCCACGGAGTGGCCCACGCGGCGGGGAACTCAGGCCTCCTGGCAATGGCCGCCACGTGAGAGGGCCGTCCCGGGAGCAAGCGCTGCGGCCCCAGTCAGACCTTCAGACAATGATGACGGCAGCCCTGGGTGGCATCTTGACCGTGACCTCATGAAGACCCTGAGCTGCACCATCTGACCAAACCAGCCCCAACGTCCTGACTCCGGAAACTGAGAGAGAGCAAATGCTGGCGGTTCTAAAGCCACTGGGTTTCGGAGTACTTCGTGTGCAAAAGCAGGTCACTGGTGTGAGTGTAAGCAGTTTTAAAAGGCCTTCGCTCTTACGATACAATTTTATGTGGAGAAAGTGAAACAAAGTTGTTTTTATAATACACACCAAAACGTAAAGCTTGTTCAAGTATTCTTGGCTGGTGGAGATTTCAAAAGACAGCATCTTGGTTTAGATTATTGTTGCAAAAGCTGCAGCTGCTGCTCTGCGGAAAACTGCTCGTAGATTTCCAATTCTTTTAAGAGGAGCCCTGGGCCAAAGACAAAGGAGGCTTCTTCCCCTGCCAGAATGAAATGTTTTTTTTAAGTAAGTGGAAAATTCAGCACTCCAAGAAACAGGAATCAATCAAAAGTCTCCCCCACCCCCCGCTTTGTTGTTTGCTCCCACACTTTTAGATGCAGAAGTCTGGGTTGGGTTCGTCCCGTGCCTCAGTTCGTGGCACTGCCACTGTGGCCCGAGGGACGCCCCCTCTTCCTTGAGTTGTTTAGTCAAGTCCTCAGGTTCCCATCCCCGCCGGGTATCCTGGGCCGTCCTCCTCGTGTGTTTGCTGCGAGCCCTTTCACTTGCGTGCTCGCTCTCTCAACGGGTGCACACCAAAGCTGACCTTGTGCTCTAGACGTTTCTCTGGTTCTTTCTTCTTTTACTCGTGGCTCTGTATTGGAGAGCCTCCAGTGTTGCCGTGTGTACCGTTGCTTCCTCAGTTTCCCGATCCGTCTGCCCGTGTGGACGGTCACCTTGCTCGGAAGCTTCCCGAATGAGTGTTCTCGCCGCACCTGTGCGAGGATTCTGTGACCAGCGCCGGACAGCCTGATGGGGCATGCGCAAACTTGCTTTGACTGCATGCCGGCAGATCGTGTTCTGGAGCGTCTGTACCAGCCACGTGGGACCAAGAGGTCAAACGTGAGGATCCCTGCATTCCCGTGTGCAGCCTTGTAGTTGCTGTCCCATCTATGGATATAAATTTACCTCTCATTACTTTATTTACGGTGCTCTGTTACTGAGGAATGTGAGTATTTATCTGCTTGTGAGCTACGTAGCTTTCTTCTCGTGTGGACTACATGCTCAGATTCTTTATGCACTTATCATCGGGTTTCTTTTCTTTTTGGTTTGCAGGAGTTTCTAACATAGTCAAGTTGCTAATACAATTAATGTTGAGAACATCAATTAATATTTTCTTTTAATCTGTGATCTTGGCTAATTTTTTAAAAGATTTTATTTATTTATTTTTAGAGAGGGAAAGAGGGAGAAAGAGAGAGAAACATCAATGTGCGGTTGCTGGGGATTATGGCCTGCAACCCAGGCATGTACCCTGGCTGGGAATCGAACCTGCGACATTTTGGTTTGCAGCCCGCGCTCAATCCACTGAGCTACGCCAGTCAGGGCTGATCTCAGTTAATCTTTTCACGATATTCTCTGTTGAATGGGAATCTTTAATTCATCCCTAGGTCACAGAGACCTTGTCTCTGTGAATGGCACGGCATTTACCATGTGCAGAGGAAGGCTTCGGTCCTGATGGAATCTACCTTAGCATGTGACCTAAGGTTCAAATCCAGTTTTATTTCTTTCCCTAGAGGGGCATATGCATTTTTTTCCTTTTATTTTCTCTGCCATAGGCTGCCCCACACATCCATTTCTCAGCTCTCTGCTGGTTTCTTTCTTTTTGTCTGCAAAGTCTAAATACAGAAGGTTCCTTCTGTCTCAGGTGGAAAATAAGCAGAGAAGTTCCTCCGTGGTCAGGCTGAGGGGCTAGGAACTGCTCCCCGTCTTCCTGGGTGAGCGCCTGGCCCTTTGCAAAAATAACTGGGATTGATGGCAGCAATGACATCCCACCAGTCAGAACCTCTTCTCTCCTACACGGGACACGGGGCACGGGGCCCTCTGTTTTCTAGCGAAGGCAGTCAGGTGGACGTGCGAAGACCGAGCAGGGCTGCCTTCTCGTGACGAGGTGGAAAAGCTTTGCCGACTCTCCTACTTTCTACTCCGTCCTTTGTTACAAGTTATGTTCATCGTCTTTGGCGCAGGGCACAGCCCAGACCTTGCGACATCATGTCCTTGGAACCTCAGCAACACTTTATCAAGCCCACATTTTCCCCGACGAAGGGACTCACGCGTGGCAAACGGCTGAGAAGCCCCCGAAAGGGCTTTTCCACGTGCCCCCGGAGTACACCACACGCACTCTTGCCCCCAGAATGGGACTCGATACAGCAACTCCTTGTCTTTGGCATTTGCTCCGGGAAAAGGCAGAAGGGGGCTTCTCTCTTTTCATCTTAGTATCGCAGGACTTGCAAAATAATGACACCCCCTCCCCCCATCCAATAACAACAATAGTGTGAGACAAGCCAGCACTCACAAATCCAAAGCAGATGTTCGTATGAAGTTCTAAAACAACACTGGATGCGATGGCTTCCATGCAGCTGGATTTTGATGAAAGTGACCTTCAAACTCAATCAGCTCCCAGTTGGCCACTGGCCATCGGGTCCAAGGCCGATGCTTCTGGTTCTCATGAATTTATCTAAACATGGTATTGTGACACGGGCTGATTGTCTTCAGCCAAAAAAAAAAAAAAAAAAAAGTGGTGCTGTTTCTTGGAGTTTTCGTAGCTTGGGAGGCCGTGGCCCTGAGAGGGGCCGTGTTGGCCACTCGGTCAGTTTTCATTGAATTGGTGTGCATGCTTCTCCGCTCCCACCTCGGAACCGCCCGGCCTCTTTGCAGCCAGGCAGCAGCCTGACACGGCGCCCCGCCGCCCCTGCGAGAGAGGGCGCTGCCTTCTCTTGAATGAATCTCGGGGAAGGGGGTTCCGGGCACGTCAGCTCAGCCTGTAAAACATGCTTCCTGTTACCAGGGGAGTACACGCAGGTTGGGCAGAGCCTGGGCAGCGCCTGGGCAGCAGGGGAGGGGACGGCTGTGGAGTTAATGGACCTATGGGCACAAGGATGGACGGACCCCCGTGGGGCATCGCTGGGCGTTGTGAGTTTTCACTCGGGGCTTGGTCCTTAGCCCGAGTCTGGGCTCATAAATGTCCTTCAACCATAACGCCTGGGGACTAGTTTTGGCTTAGTTCTCTCAACAGTCCTCTAGCTGTTACTAATTCTTTTTCCTCTTAGGTCTTAAAAATTATATACTCACATGACCCACATTGAGAAGCCTACATGCCCTGGCTGGCGTAGCTCAGTGGACTGAGTGCGGGCTGTGAACCAAAGTGTCGCAGGCTCGATTCCCAGTCAGGGCACATACTTGGGTTGCAGGCCATGGCCCCCAGCAACTGCACATTGATGTTTCTCTCTCTCTCTCTCTCTCTCTCTCTCTTTCTCACTCCCTTCTCTAAAAATAAATAAAATAAAATCTTAAAAAAAAGAGAAACCTACATGAACAAGCTCTGTCATCCCATGGTTCTTCACATGCGAGGCCATCTCCCGACCCGCTCACGTCTGATGCGACTAGAGTCCCCGCATCGTTCATCCAGAAGACAGAAGTGAACGTGTAAGAACTTAACATGTCATGTTTCCCTGCTAATAGAAGACTTAACTTGAACTTGTGCATTGCTGAAGTTTTGCCAGGTTAGTCCCGTGCAATTTCATGATCAGTCATGTAAACCTGTGCCACGTAAGCATGGCGGCTGGGGGCTGCGTGTGGCTACAGAGCACTTGGGATGTGGCCGGCCCAAACCGAGCTGTGTCTAAAGCATGAACTGCACACCCGATTCTGAATGCTTAGTATACTAAAAAAAAAAAAAAAAAGTAAAATATCTCCGCAGTTTTTTTAAAAAATTGGTTACATAACCAAGTGATCATATTTTGATTATATTGGATGAAATAGAAAATATTATTAAAATTAATTTCACCTATGGCTACTAGAAAATTTAAAATCCCATTGGTGGCTCCCACTTTTCTATCAGGCAGTACTGATCAGGGAGCTGGCTCAGGGTCCCTTGGCCCCAACTCCTTGCCCAGGGACTTGAAGTAGAGCACATGAGCTCACCCACACTGGTGCGAGTCCGTCCACGTGGCTTGGCCAACCCCCTCGAACACTGCCCAAGAGAGCAATCAGAAGGAGTCAGTCAGGACTGGAGCCCATGACTGGTCTCCGGTTACAGCCCGCGGTGGCCTGGGATGCCAGCTGCGCAGAGGGTACCTGGCATGTGGCAAGTTGTTGTGCGCCTTCCCACACACTCAGCTGCCAGGGCCTGTGCGAGCAGAAGGCCAAGGCCACTCATCCCACTCCACGGAAATGGTACCTCTCGCCTTGAGCAGAACCTGTCATTGTCAGAAGTAACAGGATTGCGGGGTCAACCCTGAGACAAAAACTAACAGCCTTTTGGTTTTATGATTCCAGGGTCAAAACAGTGTTTCTCCTGTCCCCCCGGCCCCCGCCCCCCGGGCTCCACAGGTGGCATTTCCTGGGCTCTCTCAGTCACGACGCCTCTCTTCCATGCTCGAGCGCTGGGAGTCGTTCTATAATTTGCCGTGCATTTGATCAAAGGTGAGTTTTGTTTCACTTTAACCTTTTGGTGGCTTGCAGAGTCAGGAGTTCCTATCATATTTACATCGGTGGGATAGTGTCAGATTATCTCCCCTGAGTAACGCGGGAGACCGCAGTGTGAGGGCTGGAACCGAGGGCTGGCTTCTGGAGCGGCCCGCAGCAGTGGGGAGGCAGCTGCCAGGAGATCACCGGGCGCGCTGCAAGCCTTGGGGCTCACGGAGCGCCCCCAGACAAGCCAGTCTCAGACGACAGACACGTCTCCATAAATGCTTCAGTGTACACCCTCAATGAGGACGGTCCAAAGAGTACGGCCGCTCTGACATTGATCATTGACGAAGATTGATAACCATTGCTCAGTATAAACTAATTTCCAGAGCCTATTTGACATGTCCCACTTTATCTTAAAGATGCATTTTTGCAGGTTATTTGTTTGAAGCAGGACCCAAGCAAGTATGGCACATTGCACTTGGTGGCCTCGTGTCGCTTTTCTGTGTGCCAAGTAAGACGTGTGAAAGAAGGGGGCGTTTATCTGCAGGCTCTGCCGCCGTCTCTGTGGGCTGACCGCTCCCTGCGGTGTCATTGGCTTGTTCTGCAAATGCCCGTATTTCCTGGAAACGGGCAGTTAGACCCAGATACCTGAACGATAGGTTCACCTTCAGCATCACAGTCCAGAACCCCTCGTGCGAGGTGCTGTGCGCTTCTTTGGGCACCGCGCTATGTGACACACAGTGACTCGTTGTCCCACTCTGAGAAAGGCCAAGGTCGACCAGGATGGGAGCGGTCCCCGCATTACGAAGCTTCCCACCGGCACCTCGTCTGTTGGTTTGGGTCTCAATGAAAGAAGCCCCATTTTATGCCAAGATCATGAGGATGAGCAGGGCCTGTGTCTTGGGCACAGAGCTGCTTGAAGTGGCTGTGGAGGTGGCCGCAGCAATGTCCTTGACTCCTGCCACCTGCTTGCCTGCGAGAATACCTCCCTTATTCCAGTGTAGTCCTCATCAGCGGTTCCACGGAATCCATATGGGAAACTAGAACTTTAATGCCGGAAAGGAAGGATGGTAAGGTGGTGTGTGTGTCTTTGTGTGTGTGTGCAGGTGACATTGAAAAATAAAACCCTATCTTTTAGCCTAAAATAGTTCCTCTACTGTTTTCAGGGTGAAATGCTCCTTATTTGATGAAGTTATGTTTACTACAGTTGACGACTGGCCAAATACGAAATTGGAAATGTTATTTTTCTGCTCTGTGAACTCAGAAAGCTTCAGATAGTCGGTTAACATGACTCTCAACCCAGGAGGTGTCTGAGAACTTCAGGGGTCACGAGCTTTTTAACATTTTCCCAAGGGGGGCATGGGTTAGGGAACAAAATGGTTGAGAAACACTCGTCTAAAAATCAATGAGCCCAGGAGACATAAACTCGAACAGATGACAGAGGCGACGCTAACTATTAAAGCCTCCTTTTCTCTTTACCTATCATGGTCCAGTTACGTTCCACAGCCCTTTGAAAGGAGACAGTCGCCACCAGATACCCCCTCCCACCCACGGGAATGACTGGGACGGGAAGGAGATGATGACGACTGGTGGCGAAGAAGCGGAGACACTGGGCCCCTCGCCCACTGCTGGTAGGAACGGGAAACGGTTCGGCCCCGGGGAAGGCAGTCTGGCGATCCCCAAAGGGCACGCAGAGAGTTTCCGCAGGCCCAGCAATCCCGTTGCTGAGTGCACACCCAAGAGAACTGAAAAATCGCACGTTCACGCACACACTCGTACGCGGACGTCCATAGCAGCATTGTAGCGACAGCCAAGAAGTGGCAGCCGCCCAGTGTCCATCGGTTGATGAAGAGGCTAATAAAATGCCGTGAATCCCTACAGTGGAGCATTACTTGGTAATAATAATAATAATAAATGAAGTGTCGTACATGCCACAACGTGGATGAACATTGAAAGCATTATGCTCAGCAGGAGGAGCCGGCCCCAAAGGACCACATGTGGTAGGATTCCGTTTACATGAAACGTCCGGAACAGTCAAGTCCACGAGACAGAAGTAGGCGGGGGGCGCGACCGCTCCGGGAGCGGGGCTGGGGACGCCAGCTCAGGCACACGGGGTGTCCTTGGAGGGAGGACATGCTTGACCGTCGCCCAGTGATCGTGGCACAGCTCTGTGCATGTATGAAAACCACTAAATTATGCACGTCAAATGGGTGAATGGTGTGTCATGTGGAATATAGCTTTGCTTTGGTTCGTAGCCCGAGTTCAATCCACTGAGCTATGCCAGCCAGGGCTTGTGAAACATATCTTAATGAAACTATTATGAAAACAACCACCCACCAGCCTTTTGAATAAGTCTTGCTTTAAGACACAAACTGTCTTGTTCATCTACTATATGGAATCTCGTGGGCTAGAGAAGTTCAAACTTAGTGTTGATGTTTTGGTCGCCTGCTCTTTGTATCTCCTTGTTGTCCTTCTCTCATTCTTTCTCCGTTTTCTACATCTTAATTTAGATGATCAGGACTGTTTATTTATTAACTACCAAAGAAAGGTAAATCTACTAATGTAACTGGTATGAATAAACTCACCTAAAAGATCAAATTAGACCAGAAGGTTGTTTAATGAGTAAACGTTTGGAATAAAGGATGTTAGATCAACCCATTTCCTGACTTAAGAGTCAGGGAACATAGGATCTCATAGGGCGTATGTAGAAGAGTGAGTGGCATTTTTAAATTATATGACCGCTTTTTAAAAGGGGGGCAGAGGCGAATGAGAGCCGTGGACAGAGGACCCAGGGAGAGAGGGAGACCCTGGGATGTTGGCCTCTTGGAGGCCTTGGTGGCACTCAGACCCGAAAACACCCTAAACTATCATCAAGTCAGGGTTCAAGGAATGTGAATCTGTGAAAAGCAGCTCTCAAATTCCCAGTCGGGGACGGCATCCAAAGAAAGCAGGCTGTCCTACTAAATAACTCGGCCCGGTGATGGATAACCCAGGACCGGTGGCCTTTCCAGCAACAGGAAGTGGGAGTCTGAAGTGCAGGCCATTGCCGAGAAGACCTGTGTCACGAACTCAAAACGCGGAGGGCCGGCATGCGCTAACCTAGACCTTAGTCCACTGCTCAAAATGCCAGGTGACTCCGAGGGGAAACACCTGGGCAGAAGGTTCCATGGAGGCCCTTTCTGACTGGGGCAGAGCCAGGGACCCCTCGACTCCTGACTGTCCCCAGGGGAGTCTGGGCCACGCGATGAGACGCAAAGGCCCTGTCTCTAGAGAACAGAGGTCCCCCAGTGTGAGCCAGAAACAAGCAAGGACCGGGGCTGGCAGCTCTCCACCAACCTTGAACAGCCCATCCCATGGTAAGCTCATCCCTGCTGACCAGGAGTTGGAGGCGGCATCACCCCAGATGGGACACTGGTGAAGGAGGATTGGAACGCCAGCTACTTCATGCAGCCATTTCACCTGGGGCGATTTTCATGAGAGCAAGACAAGAAAAACCTGGAGGGGTGGAGAAAGACCTTCACGAGCAATAGTCTTAACCCGTGACCTTTTAAGGTCGTGCTCCCAAGACTTTAAAGCCCCAGGCGTGGCTTTCCCAAGTAAAGGCGCAGGGTGCCTGGGTACGCGTCCTAAGGGGCTGGATGAAGTTAAGTGGAAGGGCAGGAGTTCCCTGGGCTGTTTTACCGGCTCCGGGAGTTAGTGTGTCCAGATCTCTGCCACTGCTCTGGCTGCAGCAGGGCTGGAGCGCCTCTCCGCCGGTCCGAGACCCTCCCTGCCGTCTCCGAAGGGCCGCGTGAAGTCTCGGGAGACCCCATCTACATGTGACACGCTGCAGCTGACTTTCCCCACAGACTGCCCCTGACGGTTTAAACAGTGTGACGTGAGAAGACGGAGCTCAGGCTGGGGTTGTGTCTGTTTAGAGTTGAGTGAGCACATTGCCATTAGCGCCGTGAACCTGGGGGACCCGCCAGCCTGCAGCTTTTTTTAGAAGCTCTGGTCCCCGGCACTCGCCACTGCACTGCACAAGTGTCACTCCCGCCAGCGTGGTAATAGCTTTCACACCATCCTCCTCGCTTCAGACCAGGCTGAGCTGTCAGGGGAGAGGGAGTCAAGTTACAGAGCGGGAGGAGCCAACGGGCTATTTATACCTTCGCCCTTGAACACTGCCTGCACATAAAGTTATTGATCTGAACGGCCCAGTTCTGAAGTGACACCGTTCTAATGTTTAAAGTGAAATTACAATTCGTAGCAATCCACGGATCCCGTAAAACCCAAGTACAGCTTTTTATATCTTGAATAGGATTCACCTGTCGTACGGTCCATCCATTTAAAGTCTACAGGGGAACGCGTTCTTGCAGCCGTCATCACAACCTGACTTTAGAAGGTTTTTCTCCCTTCCTGGAGGGACCTTGTCCCCATTAGATGTCACTCCCATTGTCTCCACTCCCCATCCCCACTCAAGCCCTAAGCAACCATCAGTCCACGTGCTGTATAGATTTGCTCATTCTGGACATTTCACAGAGAGAGAACCATGCACCGCGTGGTCTTTTGTCTTGTTTCTTTCACTGAGCATGGCATTTTCAAGTTCATCCGGTCGTGGCGTGCATCAATACACTTCATTTATTTTTACTGCCCAATGAACGGCATGCCATTGTGTGGCTAGACACATTGTATTTATCCATTCCTCAGCAGGTGGACACCCAACACAGAAAGTTTATGTAAGAAAAAAGCAGTGGCTCATATACAACCGCGCATGTATCTTGCTTGTGTGTCACACACGTCCTGCAAGAATGACTCACTCCTAGGTGAGGTGTAGTTTCCCTGGAGGGCTGGCTAGGAGCTGGGATGCACAAAACGAGCTAGAGAATGCGTAGTGTTTTATTCCGGCATTCCTGGATAGGGGGAGCTGTCCTCTGACCTTGGCTCACCATGCTTCCGGAGAGCTCTGACCCGGCACAGCGAGCCCATGCGGGATGCTGCGGGCGAGTCTGGGTGCTGTGTACCTGCTGCTGATGCTTCAGCGAGGGTGTCCTCGGCGGCCAGGGACATCTAGATGATCCCCGGCCAGATGCATTCTCGAGCGCGGGACCCTTCCGAGGGCTGCCCAGGCTCGGCTCTGCAGAGGGGCGGTGCGCGTGGGGTCTCGGGCTACAGAGATGCAGGTGACGGATTAAATCTAAAATTTTCACCCTGACATTCAAAGTTTCTCTGGCATTCCCTCTGAGTTGTGTGAAAGTCTTTGACATTGGCCTCATGATTTTCATATGACTAAACACTTCTTTATGTATTCTACAATTGTATCTTTAATAACATGGAAAATTTAATTTAAATTTTTTTCCCGTTAATAACTGGTTCATTTGAAGCTCCTTATGGAAGTACTGTTCTTTTCTGTTGAATGCAATGGCCTTTACATTTAATTTCCAAGCCCATGGATATTTGCTTTGCTTTGCTTTGCAATGTTCCCTCAGTTTTAACTGGAGGTCCAAAATTCTGGGAATTCTAGTAAATTCCCAGTATGCTTTAACGCAATACCTACGCACACGATTTTCCTTTGGAATAATTTACGGGCTTTACTGCTTGAGCATGCGCAGTTCCGGTCCAGCTGAGCATGCGCAGTTGCTGTCTGGTGCTCAGACCGCAGGGTTCGTGTCTGTGTAGACACTGCAGGAGTGAGCCCTGGGGACAGAGGGGCGGCCGCCTCACCCCAGGTCCTGGCACTGCCCAAGGCTGCAGCTGCTGCCACTGTCATCACCACGCATCCAGGGCCCAGGTCCCGGCCTGGCCACCTGGGGACTCCACGGTGCCGAGCCTGTCCCCCGGGCCGACGTGCGTGTGCCTGGCCAGGCGGCCAAGAGCTCCGTGCCTGGCCCGTGCTGCTCACATGCATATCCATCGTCCCTTAGGATGTCACTTATGAGACACAGGTTCAAAGATAAAGTTACTAAGAATTGCAACAGCAGAGAGAGCATTAAAGCGCATGCTAAGTGAAAGGAGCTAGTCAGCAACGACCATGTATGCTGTGATTCCATTTATAGGAGACCGAGTCACAAACTCGGAAGCCAGCCCTGGCTGTCGTGCGCCCATTTCCCACTGCGGTGCCCCCTCCCATCAACAGCCCCTGAGGGCCATCGCCGGCGGAGGCAGCCCGTGTCCCACCCCTCCCCCACCCTGCTGTCACCCCAGAGCAGTCACCCCACCTCCTCCGCAGGTGCCTGTGGGACACGGGGTGGGCAGTCTCCCAGAAGCGGCTGTGGGGCTGTGCTCCTCCGCGGGCTTTCAAGATGATTACCCCGCAGCGCCAGTGGGCCCTTCTGATCCAGCCGAGCTCTCATATTGTCCTTCCTTGCTCCCAGTCCACGTGCTGCTGGGTTTGCCAGGTAAGGAGCAGGCGTTCCTTGCATGAGTTGGACCACACTTCCGACCCACGGCCCCTCTACCCTCCCTGCCAGTGGCAGTGTCTGCAAGGTGGGGGTGCGACAGCTTCCAAAGAGATCCACAGTCTAACAAGGCAGGTGTTACATTCGGAAGAGCGCAAGAGAGGACATGTTTGAATACTGTATTGCTGTTCTATGTTTCAGCTATAACATTCCAAACAGACAAGCTAACCTGACCAGAAAACACGTCCTCGTTCACCTTTTCCTGAATATTCTGGAGAAGTCTTGCTCTGTGGTCCTCATTGCTGACACACAGTAACAGCCTTTGAGGGAGTCCCTGAAAGCCACCGTTGGTGGGCAGCCCATGGGTGATGCGGCATGGTGAGCAATGGTGTAACCAGCACGAGGTACCCTGTGTGAGCTGCAGAGACAAGAGGATCTACATTGTTTCCATACATACAGGATGTTGACAATGGGGAAGGCGCGCATGTGCGGGGGCAGGGGGCTCATGGGAAATCGCTTTGCTTTCTGCTCAATGTGGCTGTGAACCTAAACCCTCTCTTTCAAAAACCTGTCCACTTTTTAAAAGCTGGTTTAAAAAATGTATGAGACACAAAAAAGCAAGAGAAAGCAACTTGTTAAGACATAAAGTTATTAAAAAACAACAACAACAAATAATCCAGCTAGCGCCCAGATGTTGAAACTATCCAACTGGGTCCTTAAAGTAAATATGAAATACATGTCAGTGGAGTTAGTGGAAAACGTAAACAACATGCATTAGCAAATGAGAAGTTTTTGCAAAGAGCTAGAATCCATCACACAGAGTAAAATGGAAATTCGGTAAGTAAACAGCCGTGATATTAGAGATGAAGAATTCCTATAATAAGCTTAGCAGCAGCCTGGGAAGAGCTGAGAAAAGAATCTATGAATGTGAAGACAAGTTCATAGAAGTTATCCAAACTAAAAGGTAAACACAAAAATAAGTAATTTTTAAAAAGCCCAGAGCAACCAAGAGCTGTGGGACAGTATCAAGCAATGTAATACATGTGGACCTGAAGTCCCAGAAAGGACTGAAGAAATTTCAAAAGAGATCATTGTTGAGAATGTTCCAGGATCAGTGAAAGACAGCAAACCCCAGATTCAAGAAATGCAGAGAACCCCAAGCTGGAGAAGGGAGAAATCACCTAGGCCCTTCAGGGCCAAGGTGCTAAAAACCAAGGATACAGATAAAATTTTGAAGGTGGCCAGAGGAAAAAGAAACCTTATGCTGTCCTTTTTTTAAAGATTTTATTTATTTATTTTTAGAGAGGGAAGGGAGGTAGAGAGAGAGAGAAACATCAATGTGCAGCTTCTGGGGGTCATGGCCTGCAACCCAGGCATGTACCCTGACTGGGAATCGAACCTGCGACACTTTGGTTCGCAGCCTGAGCTCAATCCACTGAGCTACGCCAGCCAGGGCTGCTGTCCTTTCAATTTGCATTTCCCGGGGGACATGTGTCGTGGAGCACCTTTTTATTGCTAACTGCCACCTGGATGTCTTCTTCTGCGAGGGGTCACGGTCTTTGGCCCATTTGAATTGGTGTTTTTATATTGTTATCGTTGAGTTTTAAGAGCACTTTATATACTTTGGATAACGGCTGTTTATCAGGTATGTCTTACAGACATTTTCGCCGAGAGCACGGCTTGTCGTCTCATTCTCCTGACGGTCCCCTTCGTAGAGCAGAAGTCTTTGACGATCGTGAAGGCCGGCCTCGCCTCCCTTTCGTGGACAGGGCCTTTGGTGTTGCATCTAAAATGTCACAGCCATGGCCAAGGTCATCTAAGCTTCCTCTTACTTTAGGAGTTCTGTAGTTTTACATTTCACATGTAGGTCCATGATCCATTTTGAACTAATTTTTGTGAAGGGCATAACCTCTCTGTCTAGATTCATATATACATTTTTAGCATGTAGATGTCCAGTCGTTCCAGCACCATTTGTTAAAAAGACTGTATTCTGGCATTTTAAAACTGGTTTTCTCATTGTTTTTATAGAAGAAATCATTTTCAGAGGCCTTGTTCTGTTCGTTTTCTGACACCAACTCCCCAAAAGGAAGCAGGGGGTTCAGGCATCACATTCGCCCCAAGTGCACACTCACGTCCATAGTTCTCACGCATGGAGGGCAGACACAAGGCCCGTGGGCCGAACCCGGCCCTCCGCCTTGTTTTATCCAGCCCGGCACTTTGTTTCTACCCGGCGGCAGCAGCACCGAGCTCCTTGCCCCTAGTTGAGGAGTAGTTGCATTTAAACAGTCCTGAAATTACATTCAGCCCTTTGAAGGCAACCGTGAGGCTGATGTGGCCCCTGGTGACAACGAGTTTGACGCCCCTGCTCTAATGTCTTACACTGGGCTAGCTCGGTTTTCCTGAAGGCTCTGATACACCCACACATCTGCCGCATCCATTTGCGAGACGGCTCAGATTTCTGTTCCAAGCACAGTTCTCAGCGGTGTGAAGTGTTCTCAGATGCTCCGTCCTCAAGGGACCAAAACAAATGCGTGGAAAAACAACATGATCCCTCGGCAGCTCTAATTAATTTTGTTCCATTAGTTCTGCACTTTTCACACTCCTGTCACATAATTATTTGTAAATTAGGTTCATAGCTGTTTCTTAATTTGTAGTAATTTTATCACTCAGAAGATAATTGTTTAATTATTTTTCCCTAGGAAGACCGTGAAAAAAAAAATCTAGACTTTTAAAAAACTGTGACATGAAATCGGAAGGGAAATTCAAACAGTCGCAGTCCCCTTTGCTCTGACATCCCAGATGGTGTCTGCGGTTTGTATTCAGTTATGCAAAATGACAGCTGTCAGAAGCAAATATTTCCAGCATACTAATGAGAGCAAATGCAGCGACCCGTTCTGTACAAGCAGGAAGGACACTGACTAAAAGGGGCTGAGCACTCTCTCGGGCACAGCGAGGAAAAGAGGCTCGCGCACTGTCTTCAGGTAGGTTAGTGCCTGGGTCAGTCAGCAGAAAGCCAGAACCCTGAGGCTCTGCCCCCATGACTGTGTGACTTCAGCTGCGTGCCTTCGGGAACGTGGTGAGCTGTGAACTAATAAGTAGACTAGGGAGACTGATAAGTAGATAGTAACAGCTCACGCGGTCAACGTCAAGATCGGGGCATGAGATGGCGCCCCCGTCAGTAGGAGAGCTGAGGAGGTCGTTCTAGAGTGCGACCTAGCGTAGGGTCAAAGGCCACGGCCTGTTGCACCCAACCTCCTCAGCCAGCTCAGAGTGCCGGAGACCGGTTAAGGGTCCTGGACCGTGGGCTAAGGAAGCCCAGCACATCTCAAGGGAGGTGAGGAGAAGGAGCGCACCCCCAGACATGGTGCAGTGCAGATGATCACCGAGGGCTTCGGAGAGGATGCAGAGGGAAAGGGCCGATGCCCTGGAAAGGAGCGGCTGGGCTGCAGTGAGTCCTGCCCAGCAACCACAGAAGCCAGAGGGTGGTGCCGCGGTGACTTTGTTTTGCTGAAAGAAAATAGTCGCCAGTGTAGGATTCTTAGATCCAGTGGAAGTAGTTTTAAAGGAGGAGAACAAATACAATAACCCTTTGGCAAACAGGGCATGATGTTCTGTTTAATTAAAAACAACTGGGAAAGACATTTCTTTAATAATTTATCAGTCTATTATTAACCACTTGAGCATGTAATAGCTGTAACCTTTTGGAACAGATGACTTTTATCTTCTGTCTTTTCTGAAAAATTCACAAATTGCCACTGGCTCCTCCTGGCATTTGAACTGCTTTCCCTCGGAGGCAATGCCCCATTCTTAGGCCACATTCCCTGAAAAGTTGCCCTGGACAATGACCGTAGAGATGCAGGCAACGCAGAGCGACCTTCCTTTTTGCAGATGACACAGTCAGTGGTCGCCTTTACCTTCCTCCCTGATACACAACGTAGTTCTTAAAAGAATAAACCCATCCCTGAGCTGGAGAAGAAAGGGTGTTGTCTGTGAATCAGAATTCGAGTGGGGAGGAGATTTCTGGAACATCAGAAGTAAAAGGCATCCGGTGGTGGAGAAACCCCGGCGGTGGGCCCGCCACTGAGCACGGGCAGGAGAGGGGACCGTGAGCGGGAGAAGCCGGCCTCCTGAAGTCAGGCAGCCCTCAAACCTGCAAGCTTAGAATCTACAGTAGCGAAGACAGACGTTCAGTTAAAGACTGTTTGCAGGATAGAAAAACCGTTTGTAGGTTTTTCTGCCACTGAGCATCTAAAAACCTCTGGCACATCAGTGGGAAAGCATGAACAGTCCAGCAGAAGTATGTGCGACAGACACTGAGAATCCAGAGGGACACAGATGACCGGTGAGTGCGTGAAAAGATGTTCACGTTCATGAGGCATCTGATAAACGCAAACGAGAATGACAACAATATGCCACATTCCGTGCATTTAAAAGCTGACACTATTCTGCTTCTGTGTGTGGGTGGACAGGCTCTGAACTCCATCGGGAGAAGTTTAAAGGTTCCTATGGTGTTGAGGTGGCCATTCGCCAGCACCTGGCAACGTGTCACGCACACAGCGTCTCTGACACAGCAGCTCTCCTCCTCGACTTGCCTCAGAAACACTGACACATGCAGGAACCACGTGTCCACAAATAGTCTATGCACCATTGCTCCTAGTGGCTAATACTTGGAAACCATCGAAAAGGAAATGAATAGAGAAATGGTGGCTTCATTATCCTACATTTAAAAGGACAGACGTAGAAAGAGGCTTCAGATACCTTGTCAAGTGAAACATTAAAAAGGACTATGCAGAACGGTATGGGTAGTGTGACCCACTTCTAGCTTTAAAATCCACTAGCCTCACACACAAACAGACATACATGCAAACACATGTGCATGTACATACATATGTAAATACATAGAGAAGGTGCATTAGGTAGAAACACTTCAGCTGCAAATGACTGGGACCTTGGCCACCGTGGCTTAAACATAAAGGACAAGGAGCACCAAAGCAGATGTGGCTGTTCACAGTGGCCTTCAGGGACACAGGCCTTTTCCATGACCACAGGTCTGCCGTGCGGTCCCCAGAGCGCCGGCTTTTGTCCCCACACCAGTTGCCTCATCACCACAGGAGGGTGGCTCATCTGCCAACCCCATCTCCCCCTTCTCGCTAAGAAGAAAGGTGAGGAGAAGGCAGACACTCCCCCACCACCCCTCAGCCCAGACGGAGTCCCACGCTGCCCTGCCGCTGCACAGGCACCGGGGCCACGTCCCGGTCTCCACACCACCCGCGCCCGGGTTCTGTGGGAAGGAAGGGACGGGAACCTCTGTGCGGGTGAGCAAACCCTTCTAATGCAGAAAGGACGTGTAAGTGTGTGGCCAGGGAGGGTGTCTCTCCGCCGAGGGGGGCGGCTTCCCTTTTATCGAACACGTTTCTTTTGTTATTGTTTTTTTTTAAGCACATATATTTTTTTAAGATTTTTATTTATTTATTTTTAGGGAGAGAAGGGAGGGAGGAGGGGAGAGAGAGAGAGAGAGAGAGAGAGGGAGAGAGAGAGAGAATCATCATTGTGTGGTTGCTGGGGGTTATGGCCTGCAACCCAGGCATGTACCCTGGCTGGGAATCGAACCTGCAACACTTTGGTTCCCAGCCCAAGCTCAATCCGCTGAGCTCCACCAGCCAGGGCTTGTTATTGTTTTTATAATAATTTCAAACACACAGAAGAGTTCCAAGAATAGTAAAAGAAACTTCCAGAACCACGTGAGAGTGAGCTGCTGGTAGGCTGCCCCATCACCCCGAATTCTCTAGTGTGGGGTCCCTGCAAACAAGGGCATTCTCCTACCCAACGATCCACCACCCTCACATCAGGGCATTCACAACGGAACCTCCCCCCGCCTTCTCATCCACAGATCTCCGCCAGCTGCGTTCTTTGCTCCATAATCACGTAACGATTTTCATCGATGATTTTCCCTGGTGTCAGCTGTTTGGGGGGGAAATAGGTTCTTTCTGTTAAAACATGTCTTTGTGACCGTGTGAGTGTTTCAGTGTCAGTGGGAACTTGTGAGTCAAGGTTGGGCAGACCCCGGGTCTCTGGTCTCACCGCTCTGCGGGACCCTGGGGTCGGGCAGGTTGCACTAATATGGGTCTAGACTCCAAGAGGACAACTCAAGTCCCCCACCCCCACTCCGTTGCTTGCCCTGTTTACAGAGCAAGCACGAGAGTGGCCTTGCCAACTGGGGCACAACGTCTGCGTGGGCATCCGGCAGGCTGAGGTTAGCTGGCAGCTGTTCAGGGGTTAATCGTCTGGCCCGCCTGTTGCCAGCACCTGTGGACCTTGGGCGGTTGCCTTTGAGCACCGCCGCTCCTGGCTCCTGCCGAGGGGCTGTGCCCATGCAGCCTCCTGCCAGGCAACGTAAGTCTCCAGGGTCAAACAACTGTCTTCCCACAAAGTGTATCGACAATTCATAAATAACGCACATAAAGCATACTTAAGGAAAATTTTGATAGTAGAGGGAACATAAAATAAGACTTTTGTTTTGCCTCCTCTCCATCACTGCCCCCCATTGCCACTGATTTGAAACAGCTTTGCTGATCGGCAGGCATGGCCCCTGCAGGCGGGACCATAGGGATAAATGCCCCAGAAGCTGATGCTGTGAGTGTGCCAAGTAGGAGTAGCCTCAGTGAGTATACAGTCTACCCTTTAAGTGATGCATAAGTACAACTGCTCACATGATTGCAGTTCAGTGATTCCAGAAATTCTTTAATGTTTAATCACGTGGGGGCTGCATTTCACCATTTCTTCTCTTTTTTAAAAGACTTTATTTATTTATTTTTAGAGAGGGAAGGGAGGGAGAAAGAGAGAGAGAGAGAGAGAGAAACATCAATGTGCGGTTGCTGGGAGTCATGGCCTGCAACCCAGGCATGTACCCTGGCTGGGAATCGAACCTGTGACACTTTGGTTCACAGCCCGCGCTCAATCCACTGAGCTATGCCAGCCAGGGCATCATTTCCTTTCTAATATATTTAAATCCACCCTTTGTCATGTCATGGGAAACTTTCCCTCTCCATCTGCATGTCCAATACAGTAGCCATTCTGACAGGTGCGGTTACGTAGGTAAACATTAGACTAATGTAAATGAGGAGTTTGGTTTCTCAGTCATATCGCTCCATCTCGAGGGCTCGCCATCCACATGTGGCAAGGGGCTATTTTCTTGGACGGCTCAGATCCAGAACATTTCCGTCATCCCAGGAAGTTGTATCAAACCACGCCACTGACCTTCACTGGGAGAAAGAATCTTAAGTTGTGGACGTCCAAATCTTATCAAAAAGCTGTTTAGGAGAAGGAATATTGACAAAACACTGGTGGGAAAGTATCCATTCCTCCGGTTCCTTTGAGTTTTAGCTTTGAGTTGAGCAAGTTCATCAACGGTGCTTTTGGACCATTGTACCACAGTGTCCTGGCTCTGCACTGAACCGCTTTCACTGAGCCACATCTGGGGCTTTTGTTCAAGAACTTCAGGAGCAACCTCCTAGGTACGGCTGTGCCGGAATATAAAGAAGAGTTCCAGTATGACAGGCCCTTTCAGAAGGACACCCGTGCCAGTTTGGTGGGGTACTCGCCGGCCAAAGAGGGCAGAAATTGAAAAGCAGAATATAGAAGGATAAAATGGTTATAGACCAAATCCAGCATGGAAATGAGTCCGTGCTGATTTAAGTAAAAACATGAAGGAGAATGCCACACTGCAGAGCGCCGATGCGTCAACGGGGAAGGAGTGACAGAAGTAGAACATCTCCACCTGGCTGTGTCCACAGTCTCAGCTGTTTCAAGCAAGAATCAGCAATGCCACACCGGGCTTCCGGTGAAGATGTAGGGAGACACACTGTGCCTCCTCGCACAACCAAAATAAGGACAGCAAAAATTTAGAAACAAAAAAACAACCAGAACTGACAGAAAATTGAACTGCGTGGAAGTCTGACAACCAAGGAGTTAAGGTAGACACATTCATCCAGACCGGTGGTAGGAGGGGCGGAGCTGGGCGGCCGGGCGGAGAGGGGTGAAAGCAAAAAAAAGCAGCGGCCAGCAGGCAGTGGTGGGTGGCCCTAGTGAGGTGGAGGATCATGGAGGGGCACGGAGGGGTGTGGGGCGCCGGGCGGCTGGTGGACCAGGAGGTCCCACATTCAGGCACAGATAAACCAGGTGAAACTGGGGAACAAGGCAGACCGAGCAGCCCCGTGCTCCAGCGCCGGGAAATAAAGCCTCAAAACACCAATTAAAAACACCTGTGGGGGTTGAGGCATCGGCAGAGACTCGCAGCCTCACGGGAGAGTTCATTGGAGAGACACACAGGGTCTTAGAACGTACACAAACCTACCCACACGAAAATCAGCACCAGAAGGGCCCAGTTTGCTTGGGGTAGTAGAGCAAGCACCATTGATCCCTCTAGTACCCCTCCCCGACATACAGCATCCCAACCCAGCCATGAGGGTTGCCCCGCCCTGGTGAACACCCATGGCTCCGCCCCTCACTACGTAACAGGCGGATAAAGACCAAAAAATATGGCCCAAATGAAAGAACAGATTAAAGCTCCAGAAAAAATACAACTAAGCAACGAAGAGATAGCCAACCTATCACATGCACAGTTCAAAGCACTGGTGATCAGGATGCTCACAGGATTGGTTGAATTTGGTCACAAATTAGATTAAAAAAATGAAGGCTATGCTAAGTGAAATGAAGGAAAATGTATAGGGAACCAACAGTGATAGGAAGAAAACTGACTCAAATCAGTGGAGTGGACCAGAAGGAAGAAAGAAACAACCAAACAGAAAAGAATGAAGAAACAAGTATTCAAAAAAATGAGGAGAGGCCTAGGAACCTCCAGGACATCTTTAAATGTTCCAACATCCAAATTATAGGGGTACCAGAAGGGGAAGAGGAAGAGCAACAAATAGAAAACTTATTTGAACAAATAATAGAGGAGAACTTCCCCAATTTGGCAAAGGAAATAGACTTCCAGGAAGTCCAGGAAGCTCAGAGAGTCCCAAAGAAGTTGGACCCAAGGAGGAACACACCAAGGCACATCATTATTACATTATCCAAGAAGCAGCAAGAGATAAGGAGACAGTAACTTACAAAGGAGTTCCCATCAGACTGTCAGCTTATTTTTCAAAAGAGACCTTGCAGGCAAGAAGGGGCTGGAAAGAAGTATTCCAAGTCATGAAAGGCAAGGACCTACATCCAAGATTGCTCTATCCAGCAAAGCTTTCATTTAGAATGGAAGGGCAGGTACAGTGCTTCCCAGATAAAGTCAAGTTAAAGGAGTTCATCATCACCAAGCCCTTATTTTATGAAATGTTAAAGGGACTTATCTAAGAAAAAGAAGATAAAAAAACATGTATAGTAAAATGACAGCAAACTCACAATTATTAACAACCACACCTAAAGCAAACGAAGCAAACAACTAGAACAGGAACAGAACCACAGAAATGGAGATCACATGGAGGGTTAGCAACAGGAGAGTGGGAGGAGGAGACGGGGGAAAAGGTACAGACAATAAGTAGCATAGATGGTAGGTAGAAAATAGACAGGGGGAAGGCAAGAATAGTACAGGAAATGTAGAAGCCAAAGAACTTACAAGTAGGACACATGGACATGAACTAAAGGGGGGATGTGGGTGGGAGAGGGTGTGCAGGGTGGAGGGGAGTGAAGGGGAGGGAAATGGGACAACTGTAATAGCATAATCAATAAAATATATATTTTAAAAAGAATCAGCAATGGAAACTATGAGTGAAGTTGGATCTAGAACAAAATATTTGCATAGTATCAAGGAATCTCCTTAATGAATATTTACTACTTGTAAAGGCAAAAAAAGTAACTTCATGGTGAGGAAAGCTGGCAAACACTACTCCAACCAAAGGTTCTGAGTTGACGCCACCAGGAATGGGCAAGGGGAGGTACCAGGTGCCACCTGACAGGACACCCTGAGGACACAATTCTCCTTCTGAGACATTCCTGCCAAAAATACACGGCCCTGACTCTAATCAGGAGGAAACATCAGACACACCAAATCTGAGGGACATTCTACAAATATCTGGCCCATGCCGTCAAGGAAATGTCAAGGTCGCGCAAGGCAAAGAAAGACCACGGAAGTGTTTCAGACTAAAGGACAAAACAGGCAAGCAACTGAAGTGCAGTGTCTGAGCCTAGTTTGGACCCTGGAACCCAAAACATTGTGTGGTTTTTGTTTGTTTGTTTGTTTTGTCTTGTTTTTCTGCAAAGGACATTTGAGAAAGCTGATGAAATCTGAAGGAGTCTGTGTATTCGCTAATAGCACTGTATTGGTGTGAATTTCCTGATTTTGATCACTGCACTGTAGTGATACAGGAGAATACGCTTGTCCTGGAAAATCCCTGCTGGAGAATTTAGGAGTAACAGGACACATGTCTGAAATGGTTCTGAAATATGTACATATGCATGTATCTCTGAGGGGAGAGAGAGGAGGAGAGAGGATGAAGGGTGTGGAGAGAGAGAACAAGATGACATGGGCATGATAAAATATAATAAATAAATGCCACATTTGGAGAATCTGGGAGAAGAGGATAAGGGATGTCTTTGGATAATTTTTGCCATTTGCCTGCAGATCTAAAATTGCTTCAAAATAAAACGAAAAGAAATAAGCTTATGAAACCCATCTCTTATCCACTTATCTTTCAACAGAAAAGCCTGCACAGGTGTAAACAAAGCTATGTTCAGAACCAAAGGAATTAACACACAAGCAGAGGCTGGGCCCATGGGGAGGCCGCTGTGAATCTTCGGGTTTTATCCCGGGAAGTCCTGCGTCCAGGAAAACCCCGCCGCAGCTTTCCCATTAGGCGTCATGCCGTTTATCTGAGCTGCAGGCTCGCTGCGGGAGCGCACACATCCTGTGTGCCAACCAGGGAAAGGGGACCCTGCTGTCGGCAGAGCAGCCGGGACAGGCTCTTCCTCCTTCCCCAAGGAGGCAGGCCTGGGCCAGGCCATGCAGCTGGGGGATCCTCGTGGGACACTCTTGTGCGGGGGGGACAAACACCCGGGTGGTCCTGCTTTGCTGGGACCACAGACCGTGTGATCACCCCAGGGGCCGAGCACATGGCTAGGTTTACTGGGCCTGTTTTAAAAATATTTTCATTATTTTTGTTTAAAATTCAGGAGAGCCTACAGAAAAAATAGAGGGTTTGGGCTTTGCTTTACAGCTCTGGCAATCTTCCCCCGTCCTGCTTCCACGGCGGCAGCTGCCATGCCCCAGCTGTGTGGACCCGGTGCTTTTATCCGTCTGGGTGTCTGCCTGGCCCCTGGAGACTCTTAAATGGGCAGTCCCCGTGGCAATCTGACCCTCCTTTGATCACCAGGTGACGCACAGCCGCAGGTTCGAACCTGGCAGCCTCTTGGCTTCAGGCCAGAAAGCAAGAGTACCTTCCTGTGCCGGGCAAACCTCACAGCAGGCTGTTGGCTCTCGGCAGGGCCAGACATGGGTGTCCTGGGGGTCGCATCTCTGCACTTCTTTCCGTTTGTTTGCGGCCTCCCCCTTTCTACGTCGTTAGGGTTACGGTGGCCTGAAGAAAGGATAATGGATTCACGCGGTGTTTAGGTGTCGGGGAGTGAGGCTCCTAGAAGGGGCTTGGTCTTGAACGCTGTCTGGGGGAAGGTGGGAGAACGCAGGTGCTGGAAGAACGTGGCAGGTGGAGGCGGTGGGACGAGGAGAAGCAAACCGCTCAGGGTGAGGAGGAACGGGCTGCCCTCCCTCCTCCAGACCTCCCGGCGTGCCGCTGTCCCCCTTCTACAGAGGCTGATGCTATGTGTGACATGCGTCTTCTGGAAGCTGTCAGCCAGGTGCACGGCCATCTGGCCTGGTGGCTCAACGCCAGGCTGAAGGGATCTCCTGAGGAATGCGAACCAAAAAAACAAACTAATTTCCGAGAAGGGAGCCCTGACTTGGACCCCCCGGAGCTTTGACACCCGGCCTTCAGCGGGTGAGCAGAAGCCAGGGCGGTCAGAGCCCGCCCACAGGGTCCCCATTTGCCCAGTGGGGAGCAGGCCCCTGGCCAGTTCGAGCCCCACTGTGTATGCTAATGCATCCCCTTTTGAATCGGGGAAGGTGCTTGCTGTTGGCACCACACAGGGAGCTCCGTGTGTAAAAGGGACACGGCAGGCACGCAGAGGTAGCAGCACGCCATCAGGGTGCGAGCTGCAGAGTCACACAGACCTGGGCAAGCGCGAGGCGATCTGGAAGAAAGGGGCCCACTGTGAAACAGGAGCAGTCCTGCTTCCATCCCCGTGTGGAGAGGGACAGGCCGGCACTGGCACTGGGGGAGTGTCCGGTACAGCCCCGCCTCGAAGGAAGAGCCCAGACGGGCAGGTGAGAAGAGAGATGGGGGTCAAATAACGGCCTTCGTTCCCTCGTTTGGGGGGAGGGCCCAGAGCGTGATGCTGGTTTCACCGCAGCTGTGGGCTCTGAGGGTCTGGGGACAGAGGAGGGAGACAGGGAAGGGGGAGCAGGGTGGAGGCGGGAATACAGTTCTGACCTGCCCCCACAGTTCTCTGGCCTCTTTTAAGATTCTCTCTTTGTTTGCTCTGGCTGGTGTAGCTCAGTGGATTGAGCACGGGCTGCGAACCAAAGTGTCGCAGGTTCAATTCCCAGTCAGGGTACATGCCTGGGTTGCAGGCCATAACCCCCAGCAACCGCACATTGATGTTTCTCTCTCTCTCTCTTTCTCCTTCCCTTCCCTCTCTAAAAATAAATACATAAAATCTTTAAAAAAAAGATTCTCTCTTTGTCTTCAACCTTTGGCATTCTAACCTTTGGAGTGGGCCTCTTTGGGTTCATCTTGTTCGGGACTCTATGCACCTCCTGGACTTGTAAGTCCACGGCCTTCACCAGGTCAGGGAAGTTTTCCGTGGTTATTTTTTTACAATGGGTTTTCCAGTTCTCACTCTTTGTAGTTTACTTAGCCTGTCCACGTTACTGAAGCACCCAGATTGCCTCTTACCGATCTGAACTGTACCATGGACACCACGGGTGTCCAACCTCTTGGCCTCTCTGGCCCACACAGGAAGAAGGAAAGTTGTTTTGGGCAACACATTAAATACATTGTGACAGGATGTATCAGATACATAGTCATGAAAAAATCTTATGAGTTTTTAAAAGTACATTTTATTGATTATGCTATTACAGTTGTCCCATTTCCCCCCTTTTTCCCCTCTGCCCTGCATACCCCCTTCCACCCGCATTCCCCTCCTTTACTTCATGTCCATGTGTCATGCTTGTAAGTTCTTTGGCTTCTGCATTTCCCATACTATTCTTCCCCTCCCCCTGTCTATCTTCTACCTACCATTTTTCCTACTTATTCTCTGTACCTTTTCCCACTCTTCCTACCCACTTCCCTGCTGGTAACCCTCTATGTGATCTCCATTTCTGTGTTTCTGTTCCTGTTCTCGTCGTTTGCTTAATTTGTTTTTGTTTTAGGTTTGGTTGTTAATAACTGAGTTTGTTGTCATTTCATTATACATATTTTTTATCTTCTTTTTCTTAGATAACATTTCATATAATAAGGGCTTGGTGATGACGAACTCCTTTAACTTGACCTTATCTGGGAGGCACTGTATCTGCCCTTCCATTCTAAATGATAGCTTTGCTGGATAGAGCAATCTTGGATGTAGGTCCTTGCCTTTCATGACTTGGAATACTCCTTTCCAGCCCCTTCTTGCCTGTAAGATCTCTTTTGAGAAATCAGCTGACTCCTTTGTAGGTAACTGTCTCCTTTTCTCTTGCTGCTTTTAAGATTCTCTCCTTATCTTTAATCTTGAATAATGTAATTATGATGTGCCTTGGTGAGTTCCTTCTTGGTTCCAACTTCTTTGGAATTCTCTGAGCTTCCTGGACTTCCTGGAAGTCTATTTCCTTTGCCAGATTGGGGAAATTCTCCTTCATTATTTGTTCAAATAAGTTTTTGATTTCTTGCTCTTCCTCTTCTTCTGGCACCCCTATGGTCCGGATGTTGGAATATTTAAAGATGTCCTGGAGGTTCCTAAGCCTCTCCTCATTTTTCTGAATTCTTGTTTCTTCACTCTGTTCTGGTTGAATATTTCTTTCTTCCTTCTGGTCCACACCATTGCTACGAGTCCCAGTTTCCTTCCTGTCACTGTTGGTTCCCTATACATTTTCCTTTATTTCACTTTGCATAGCCTTCATTTTTTCATCTAATTTATGACCAAATTCAACCAATTCTGTGAGCATCCTGATTACCAGTGTTTTGAATTGTGCATCTGATAGATTGGCTATCGCTTAGTTGCATTTTTTTTTTTGGCACTTTGATCTGTTCTTTCATTTGGGCCATATTTTTTGGTCTTGATACACCTGTTACGTAGTGAGGGACAGAGCCTTAGGTGTTCACCAGGGCGGGGCAGCCCACAGGGCTGGGTTGTGAAGCTGTATGTGGGGCAGGGGTCTGAGAGGAAACAATGGCGCTTGCTCTGCTCTCTGCTGGATTTTAGTCCCTTCTGCCGCTTCCCCCAAGCAAACTGGGGGAAGATTCCCCGGTGGGTGGGCTTATGCATGGTCTTCTAGGACCCTGTGGGTCTCTCCAACAAACTCTCCTGTGAGGCTGGGAGTCTCTCCTAGTGCCTCAACCCCCACAGGTGTTTGCAGTCAGAGGTTTGAGGCTTTATTTCCCTGCGGTGAAGCTCTGGGTTGCGTGGTCTGTCTTGCTCCCCAGTTGTTTCTCCTGGTTTATCTGCACGTGAATGTGGGCCTGCTTGGCCCACCAGCCGCTGCCCTGCCACGAGTCCTCTCTGCCCAGCTGCCCATTTCTGCCCCTCCTGCTGGTCTGGGTGAGTGTTTCTTCTTTAACTCCTTGGTTGTTGGACTTCCATACAGTTCAATTTTCAGTCAGTCCTGGTCATTTTTTGTTTTTAAATTTGTTGTCGTCCTTCTTTTGGTTGTGCGAGGAGGCACAGTGTGTCTACCTACACCTCCGTCTTGGCCGGAAGTCCCTTACACAGTCTATTCTTGGTATAACAGTCAAAGCATCTCGGGAGAAGGTATGGAGAGACTGTGGATCCAGATGAGGAGGCCCAGCTCGCTGTCTGCCTGCCCGTGGCCGGGCCGGAGCTGGCGATGGGGCCCAAGGGAAATCTCATGGTGTTTTAAGTAAATGTATGATTTTGTGTTGGGCCGCATTCACAGCCACTCTAGGAATCCTGCGGCCCGTGTGCCGTGGGTTGGACGCCCCTGAATCCTTGCAGGGGCCAAACCCTGTTGAGTTAATTAATCAGTAGACATCAGAAGAATATAGTCCTCACCTGGGAGAGAAGTTAAGAATGCTGCTGGGAAGCGCCTTGGCCCAATGGCCTAGGGAAGAGGGACAAGAGACCAGGTCGGCAGGTGCTGACGCAGGTTTAAGTGGTGACTCTGCAGCCGCCCTGGGCCCAGGAAGTGCAGGCGTCCGACAGGCTTTTCCTGCCGCGACACTGTCACTCGGCTTGTCTCTCCATGATGAAATCACTGCCTGCGCAAAAGGGGGAGTATCCGAGGGTGAAACTTGGAAAGATGGGGACACTCCACACTGGTTATTACCTGCTTCAGAATCACATTCTCCATGTGCTTCAAGAATCACAATGTGGGTACCCAACTGGAGTATACTTGGTTTCTAAGCCCTGTCTCACCCCATCTTAAAGTTGGGGTGCTGCCATAAAGCATGGGATGGTGGAAATGGCTCAGAAGTACAGCTCAGGGGAGAAACAGAGGGAATCGACCGAATCCTGCAGTGTTATGAAAGAAGGAGGCTTAAATAAAGGGCACCGTTCTGCTCTAAATTAGAAGAAAACTAAAATTTCAAAGCATTGCTGACAACAAAAGTGGTCCAATCTGTTTCTTGCAGTTTCTCAGACTGAAGTGTCGGGGTCTCTGTCCGGTGGGCTGCTGCGAGGGCGAGCAAAGCGCTCTGGCCGGCCGATGTGCTGGAGTCCTCTCCTCCTGCCCCCGCCCTCCTTGCTCTCATCCAGGCAGTGTTCTGGTGAGCTACGGGATTGCTTTATTGGATTCCACTGAAACCTGTGAGCCAAGGAGCGATTTAGGATTTAGAAAGGTGATTTTTATTTAAAAACAATGAAACTCACAGTACATTTTACATCGCAACCCAGTACACACACACACACTGGTTCTAGAACAAGGTGAGCGTGTTTCAGAAAACAGCGTCTGCTCAAGAACAGGCACTACCGTCTTCTGATCTCTCCTATCCCACTCTCTTCTGCTTGTCAAAAGGAGAAGTGCCACTCAAAGCACACTCAATTGAATTTATACCCACTAACGGGTTTGCAAACCAATTTGAAAAACACAGGTTTAGAAATGCATTTTCCTCTGTCTCAGTTATCTATGTAGGGGAATGATAGCTAGTCCAGATTATAAACTGGGAAACATTTGATACTGATATTCAAGGACACCTGGTTGGAAAAACAAAGGTGACAAAGGTATCTATTTAAAAAACAACTACCACTTACTGCCTGCTCTGCACCCATTACAGTATTAGGCTCTGTACAAACTTTCCTCTGACCTTTGTAACAACCTTGTAATCCAAGGCACTCTCCTTCCCGTCAAGGGAAGAGCCCCAAGCTCGCAGAGAACAGCAAGAAGTAACAAGGCTCCAAGAGAGACAATGAAGGAGCAAGCTGATTGACCTGTCGTAGCTCCATAGTCGCTGGACACAAACAAGACCCCGTGGGCCAGGGTGAGGGAGTGCATTACTTTCAGCCACTCAGTGTCACAGACCAACCTCCCTCAGATGGAGCCCATGACCCCCATGGATGCCCAAATCCATGGATAGAACCAAATCTTCTCTATAGTGTGTTTTTTCCTGCACATCCATACCTGTGGTATAGTTTCATTGATAAATTAGGCACAGGAAGAGATGAACAATAATAATAAGTAACAATTACAACAGTAACACAAGGGTGACTCGAGCACAAGCACGGCGCTACTGCAGTAGTTGATCCGGTCTCAGAGACGCAGCTCCTGAGTGACCCTCGGGCAGGGAGCGTCTGCAGCGTGGAGACGCCGGGTGAAGGGAGGGGTCGCTCCCCAGGCGGGAAAGAATGGGACATGAAATTTTGTCACACTACGCAGAACATCATGCAATTTGAAACTTATGAATTGTGCATTTCTGGAATTTCCCATTTAATATTTTTGGACCATGGTTGACAGCAGGTAACTGAAACCATAGAAGTTAAAACCAAGGACAATGGGGCATCTACCGTGATGGGAGGTGCAGCGGCTGAGCCCTGCCAAGGGCTCAGCATCCAGTACAGCAAGGAGGCGCTAACCAGCCAGCCTCCCGCCCGTGGGGCAAGCAGGGTGCCAGGTGGTCCTCCTGTGGTGGTCCGTGTGACTCCCAGCTCAGGGGTGGAGGCTGGGAAGGCCTGGCAGGTGGGCATCTCAGCAAGGATGGGCGGGTTCCTCGAACTTTTATAGTTGAAGTAATTGAGGCTGAGCAGAATCATTTTCTTAAATTCACACATATAGTGTGGTAGGACGTGCATTCTGATATGTTCATTGATTCTGATGCAAATGCTCTTTTCGTTGGCCGCACAGCCTCTAAATGGGTCCTACCCACCCCAGCGAGTGCTGGCGTGGGAATGATTCCGAGAGGCGGAATTGCTGGACCACACTCCTGGGTGATTCGGATAGGCATTGCTCAATTGTCACAAAGATTGCATCAATGTACACTCAAAAAAACTTTGTAGTGGAATGGGTTTCCTCACATCTTTAAAAATAAATGGTGTCACCAAACTTTCCAGGAGTGTCAGTCTCGTGAGAGAAAAATAGAATCTTATCCCCATTTTAATTTATCTTGTGAGTGAACATCTTTTTACATTGTGTTTCCTTTCCTGAAACTGTCACATGCTGTGCTCATTTTTCTATTAAGTTGTTCTTTTTCTTGATAATTTCCAAGAGCTTTACATATATAATATGCATTAAAAGTAATTTTTCTTCCAAAAAGAAAAAGACATTTGTTGTTATTTATGGATGTTTTTAATGCAGGTTTTTTTACTTTTATGTCATCAAGCTTCACATTTTTTCTGTGGCTTCCGAGTTGAGGAAGGTGGTCTCATCCTGAACGTACACGTTTAAGCATCTCCAACATTCCCCTTTCTCTCGATCTGTCTGGAGGTGTCTGTGATGTGACGTGCGAGGCAGGAACGCCTTTCCTTTCTTCTCCCCGGGTGGCTGTATCAGTCATCCTAATACCATGTATTGACGGCCTTACGCTTTCTACAGAGCTACCATGTATCAAACTCCCACATATATTTAGGTCTGTTTCTGGAGTGAAGATCTGACGGTGAGCGAGCTAACCCTCTGACCCTCTGACCGTCTGAGGGAGAGTCCTGGTGGAGGCCAGAGCTGGCGCGAAGGCCACCAGGCAGGAACACAGCGGGGTCAGGGGCGGAGGCCACAGGCGGCAGCAGACATGGACCAAGGGCTTGTGGCCAGCTCAAGCTAAATACTGTTGCAAGCAGTCACCTTTGTGGGGTAGGAATTACAAGGAGGAGCACAGCAGAGAAAATGATCTTTTTACATTAAAAGCCTTGTAGAACTATTTGACGTCTAAAAACTACATCTATGTATGACTTTGATAAAAATAGGAACATTAATAAGGAACTTAAAACAGCGCCATACAAAAGGAAAAACATAGCAACAAAGGGAAAAATGTAACAGATGGCACTTGTCAGCATGCAGTGGGAGTTAAGTTTTTCCTTCAGCAGATGGCTGGACATGGTTATAACCAAACTCCGCGATTTCCCAGTTACCATGAAGATGCTAAATACGCAACACCCCTCGAGTTAAAACTATCAGGGATATTTAGTTGGTGTATTCAGCATTAATCAAGTGCAATGGCAAATTGACAAATTCAAGGTGTAGTGATCTTCAGAGAAATAGAACAAAGGAGGAAAAGGTTTCAACAGTTTGTAATTTCTTTCCCTTTCATGTTTAAAAAGCATCACCCTATTGGGTGGAATTTGAAAAAAAAAGTTAAGAATACAAAAGAGACAGTAAAAAGAATGTAGAGATTAATAAAGTGTTTGCTTCCACTGCAACCTCCGAGGGATTATTGTCCCGGGAGACAAGCGTCCAAACCCCCACCTGTCCCTTCACAGATGGTGGGACAGTGATTCAAGACACCTACCGCCCCCTGCAGAAGCGAGCATCCAGGTGCACCTTGCCGCAGGGGCGGGGCGAACTCAGGCCCCACCCACGCAGGAAGGCTTACCCTCTGTAATTCCACCTGTTAAAGGAAAACCTTCCTCCTCCTCTCTGTCTGCACTCTAAAAACTGTCCTGATATGCACCCTTCCAGGGGTGACTTCCAAGCACTCAACTACGAAGCGAAAATGTTTTCATCAGCCCCCCCACCCCCCCCTTCCCCGTGAGCAGCGTCCTCCCTCCCTAAGTCGTGTTACCTTTTGCTAGAGAAGGAGACAGGACTGGGCACGGAGGGGGGTTGTTCCTGCAACACCCCTGGCGTCCCAGCAGGCCGACGCTGCGCAGAAGCCCCAGGCGAGGACACGGCGGCTCCAGGAGGCCTCAGAGACACAGGGAGGTCTCCGAACCCTTCCCGGACGCCGGCGGCAGAGCACTGGGGAGAAACGCGCAGGGGTGGGGATGTTTCCTGTTTTATCGCCACCATCTGTCGAGGATGACGATTTAATTTGGAAGCGGGGTTTATGCCGGAAACTCAGCAGGGCGACAATTATTCCTCTGGAAGCGGTGGGCTACTTGAACTACTTTTCTCATTTTCGGTTCTTATCGGTGAGAAATGAAAGTCATCGAAATCACGTATTTATCCAGGCATTTGCTTTGCTGTGTTCTTCTCTTCAGGTCTTCACATTAGCGAACCCTGCCAGGCGAGGGTGTTTGTCACTGCAGGTGCAGCTGTCGGAGGGGCTGCCTCGAAATCCAATGTTTCGCTCCTCCCCCAGTCATACTATGCGACGCAGCTTTATGGAATCGGTTGTCAGGAAAAACGCAAAATCAGTGATGGATGTTCCTGACATTTTTAACGGCATGTTGTACTTTTAAAAAATAAGTCTTCGTATAAAATTTGTTCCATCTTGCACGCTCTGATCCATGGCTTTCAAACCCCTTGTTCACCGTTACCCACTGTGAGAAATCAGTTTTACACGGTGCCCTCCGCCCCCCCCCCCCCCAAATACCCTGACCCCATGCAGACTACACTGGCGTTCCCTGTTAAATCCTCCCTCCACTTCCACTCAAAACTGCCGGTCAAGTCCCTCAATGACCTGGTCACTAACGGATCACACACTGCAGTTGGACAAATGCTTTGGGATTTGGACCATACATACCTCCCTTCCTTGTCATCGTCACATGATTGTCACACAGGGTCCAGGGCTGGGGTGGGGGCGCGTCGACACTGTCAGCAGCTTTGTGAAGGCGTGAACCACCCAACCAATCTAACATGTTGGGATCTGGGTGCCCAGCTAGCTCAGTGGGTAGAGTATGAGACTCATAAAATGTAGGGGACCTGTGCCCCTGACCAGCGGACCTCTGTTGGTTGGAGCATTGTCCTGCAGAGCAAAAGGCGGCTGGTTCGATTCCTGGTCAGGGCATGCGCCTGGATTGCAGGTTTTGTCCCTGGTCAGGGTGCATGTGAGAGGCAACCAATCAGTTTCTCTCCATCTAATAAAATGTTGAGGCTTGTGAAGAAATGACGTGGCATGACCGAGATGCTAATGCTAAAATCAAAAAGGGAAACTCCGCCCTAGCAGATGTGGCTCAGTGGATTGACTGCTGGCCTGCGAACCAAAGGATCACGGGTTCAACTCCCCGTCAGGGCACATGCCTGCCTTGCAGGTTGGGTCCCCAATAGTGGGTATGTGAGAGGCAACCACATATTGATGTTTCTCTCCCTCTCTTGCTTCTCTTTTCCTCTCTCTAAAAATAAAGTCTTTATACACTGCAAGGAATACTTCATCTGTACGTTCTTTGACTTTCTTTTCCCCTTTGAGAAGTTCTGGTGGCTTCTTTTCCAAACCTACTTGATAATTTTAATAGTTTGTTGTCCCTTAATTTCTTCTGAATGCTTAAGAGTCTGTGTAGTGCCAATATACCCGTGAGGCTCTGACTCCCTGGATTTCTTCTCAGAGGCTCTCACCGCGCCTTACCTCTGTGTCCTGTGGGTTTGACGGTGGGTATACATCCCAAGGACTCTATCAGGGGCTTTTCTGGAGGGTGGGGTTTTATGGAGCAAATTTGAGGTCATTTCCACATTGCCAAGGGGCACTACCTACTTCGTACTTTAAAGTCCTGTTTGTTTGTTTTTTTCAGATGGCCCCTGTGGGGAGGACTTTGGCCTGAAATCCAAGTCAGAGCTAACACATTCTGAGCGGTCAGAGAGTACATGTGTATGTGTTTACATTTTACCCCTCCAACAACAAAGTTCAAGGTGGACACTTCCTCAGGGTCCCCACTGGGGAGACTTCTCAGCCGTATGCATGTGGGGGTGGGGGTGTGGGGTGCGTGCGTGTGTGTGTGTGTGTGTGAGAGAGAGAGAAACAGACTATTCACCTGGGCCAACCCTGGACTTCACCTCCTGCCTTTCGGGACCCCTGAAGCTCCAAAACAAAAGCTGTCCCTGACCTCTAGGTTCTGGCTTTAACCTTTTAGACCGGGTGTTCCGTACCTCATTGTCAGCTTGTTCCAAACACGTTTTGCAATCCAGCAGTTTGAACAGTTTCCGGGAGGAGGCTACACCCTGCGCCCCAGACTGCGCAGGTTTATACGATAAAACCAACCCTTCTCCCTCAAGTCATCTGAAACAAAACGTACAAAAACCACTGAGTGTAATTCGGATTTTATTGCTTATTAATTATGCCATTCCGTACAACTGTTAGCAAACGGAGCTGGAGAAAATATACTCGGGAGTGTGAACAGTGGCGGCAAGATCGGTGAGGGCAGAGAATGCTGGGGGGATCCCAGAGGGTAGCGGGAGGCCCTGCGGCCGCCATCCCCCTGGAATCTGCCCTTCATACAAAAGGAGTAAAAATAGTTCATTGGCATCTGGCTAGCATTATTCTCTGTAATCTATGCACCACGATAAGCTTGAACAACTTCAGACTCTTCAGGGCAGAACACAGCACATCCCCCGCTAGCAGATGCAGCGGCTTGTTTCTTGAAGACAAGCAGAAAATCAGGTAAACATGACAAAAACCACGCACACAGCCCCACACGAACGTCGCCATACTGCAGTGGCCCTGGATTTTAATGTTTCTGTCGTGTCATTTTAAGAAAGAAAATGCAATCCTGCTGGTGGAAACGAGAATACACTTCTTCACCATAATTACACCGACTTTCCAGTTCGAAAGACTTCAGTGCAGGCACTGCCGACCCGGCGGAGGCTGAGAACACAGCCCCACCGCTCCCAGGCTGAGCCCGGCAAGCTGCACGGGCGGAACTGAGGAGATGCCACCCCCACCGAGTCCCCTGTCGGATGTCACAGAGGTGACGCTGCCTGTGCTGGAAGCTGGGAGCAGGCGCAGAGTCGCCGTGAATTGCGAGGAGACGCCAAGGACCCCCTGGGAAAATGGCACCGAGCGTTTCCCCTACTGATGACTTTAAAAACATCCTGCATGCGCCACAGCTCAGCATCTGGAACCTTCTGTCTGTTATCACAAAGATGCTTGGGGTGAGCTGTATACTCGAAAAGCAGCAAAACTTAAAATGTGGGTCGATGTCAAATCGTTTAGAAGACCTCGGTTACCAGACGACTAAACATACACAGTAGCAGGTAAACAGAAATTTATTAAAACCGCCGTCTCCGACAGCACAAAGATGAAGCAGTAAGGCATCTTTTCCTCCCATCTCGGCACCTGCAGGGCAGGGTGGTTTCCAGCAGGAACCGGAGCTCCTGCTCAGGGGTCCTCCAGTGTGCCCGCCGGAGGTGTCTCCTCCCAGTGCCCCCGTCCACGCGCCACGGACAGCGGTCCCGATCACAGTGTGACCCACACCGAGGGGAGAGCACACACAAGTACCCGTTTATTAAAGAGAAGCCGCTCACCCTGGAAAAGTGAAGAAAGGAGCTAGGAAGAGTATGACGGGTAAAGCTCAAATACCAGTATCTGAACTTCTCTGAGGCATCTGGTGCTCAGTGATTAGGGAAAGGAGATGAACACCCAGGACGAGGAGCCCGTTAGTGCGGACTGCGCTGTGGGGTAGCTGTTCACTCGTGCTCTGTCCCCCCGGGGCAGGGGGTTTTTGAAAAGGGCTCCAGACTTCAGAAAGATGCTCCCATCCGCTAGAACCAGATCACACGAATTAACACTGATTAATTACCCTCCGTATGTGTCCACTGACAAAGCTCCAAAGGCTTCCCAAGTACACCGAAGAGGAACATTTCACCTTTTATTAAGGCAAGTTTGTGAAAATAATTTAATACAACCAAATCTCTTCATGAGCGTTCAGCTTAAAACATTTTTACGTAAGAAACATACAAAAAAGTTGTTTTATAAAAAGCCACCTCACGACGGGAAACAGGTGACGAAACACCGTGAGCCCCGTGGACTGCGAATCCCGTCTCCTTCCGACGGCCGCTCGTCCCTGGTTCGGATCCCCAGGGCTACTCGTCGTCTTTGGAGCCGGTCTTGCTCAACTGCGAAAGCAGACAGGAGAGACGGTCACCGAGTTTGAGCTGTCCGATGGAATTCGTTATTTTCGCTGTGTATCAACAGTCAACATCTACCGCTACGAGAGGCAACAAGGCTCAGTGACTTGCACCACCCCCGGCTCCCACCACCTCTCTCTGCACTTACGACGGCCTCTCCGCAAACACCACCCGCCAGAACAAGGGGGGGAAACCCTGGAAGCTTCCCAACATATAACGTGGGACCAAGGATGTACAAAGGCAAAGGCGCCATCTATAAAATGAAGGGTGGCTTCTTTTTTGTCTCCTATTACACACATATTCTTGTTTTTTTAATTTCTAAAATTTTCCGTTGTGGTAAAAAAAAAGTAAGATTTATCTTCTTAATCAGACAATTCTTGCAAGTATCACTTAGAAGCATTAACTGCCTGTGACAGTACTGGCACTCATCGGCCTGCAAAACTCATTTCGTGAAGTCCTACAGAGTCAAGGAACTTACTGTGTAAAGTGTCCATTTGATACATTTGACGCTACAATCTGTGCAAGGAAAATACTGAGAGGAGTCGGCAGAAAAATTAAAAATGGAACGTAAACAATTTTAAAATTGTTTACTTGATAAAAGTATTTCCTTGTTTCTTTGATAGCCAAGAAAGATGATCAAAAATCTTCCTTGATAATGACGGGAAACTACAGCTAGGGTCCGAACCTAAGTGCAATACTTAATTTCCACTAAGAAGTCAAAGCGTTTCTTTCTGTGACTTGTTTATTTGAGTCCCGCGATGCCACTAATTTCGAGCCAGAGGTAAGCGTGTCCGTTCTTAAGGTGAACTTCCACGCACGGCACACTCTGCGGTAGCTACACATACTCACATGCTGCGGGCGAGACGGGAAGCAGACGTCCGGGTGAGGCCCGCGCGGCGAGGGGAGGGAATGAGAGAGAAAATATTCGTTACTCAACAGGGACAGTCACGGGGCACCCCGAAGGCCAGGACAGAGACGTCACGCACCTTCACCACGTCCACCCAGTTCCATCCTCGAGGGCGCTCTCCTTTGTGATCTGGAGGAGAGAGAGCAGCCACTGTAGTTTTATGACCAATCGGGAGTTTTTAAATCCATCACTATTTCAACAAAGAAGATTCACGCACTACACTGCACAGCGAACAGGGATGGGCTGAACTGACGCAGTGCCGAGCCGAAGAACTAGTCTGTCTCTGTCGTCGCTGCGACCGACAGCCCTCTCTGCCCGAGCCCCCTGCCGCGTGTCTCAGGGGCCCTGACTCACTCCCCGGTGCCCACGCCAGACCTGGCGTCACGGGAGCAGCGTGGAGGCGGGCAGGTGACGCCCGGAAGAGAAACCCATCACCTACTGGCGTCATGCTCTCGCACAAAGATTCTCCGGCCTTGCGCGAGCTCACAGCTTGTTTCAGTGGGGGGCTGTGTCAGCTCACTGTCTCGCGTGCTAGTGTGTCACGCGAGGCCACGAGGCTCAGGGCCAGAGGCCTTACAAACAGATGTTTGGCTTCAAGAGCCAAAGGGCACCTGGTCAACTTATTTATTAATTCCTGTGCTCTGATAAAATATTCATTAATTCACCTGACATTTTAAAACTAGAGCTTTAATCTGCTGGGAGTGCTTGAACATGAGCTCAACCCCTTCTATAAGAATTTATAACTTACAAAGGGATTTTGTTCTTTTAATAGAATATTCAAATTGAAAGAATAGTTTAATACATACATACATACAACCCAAACATTCTTCAATTTAAAATGGCCTGACTTCCTTTATCCTTAATATATCTTCATATCTCACTTTATGAAACTTTCAAAATCTGTACTCGAAACAAGGACATTCACTTTACAGTCAGGGAAACAAACTAACTCCTGGATTCTCACAGAAGAGACGCAGTATTACTGGGGCTCGATTCCAGAGGCTAATGGCGCCTTCCTCCTTCCTGCCAACAAGAGTCTTCCCCACGGGTCATGGTCACGGTAATGAGGGGCACGGAGGCAGATCGCCAATCCCGGCAACTGAAGCCGGCCCCACAGGGCCGTTCAGAACACAGGTTCCGCCCAGACTCCCACGCCTGCACTGTGACTGCAGGAAGGGAGTGACTCTCAGGTGGGCATACCACGGACCGGAGGTGGCGGCAGCAGAAGGGAACGACCTCAGGCCGTCATGTACGGAAGCAACAGGTAATGACCCGGCAGATGCTAAGCACTCCAAAAAGCAGTTAACCGAAATTCTAGAGAACAGACTGCAGTGGCTAACGATTTACCGTTCAGTTGGTGGCGCTTTGACGCCGCTATAATGGATTCCCGCATTCTTACTGTGCAGACCATTAAAATGTCACAAATGTCCTTTGAGGGCCAATCCAGGGCTACGATCTTTTTATTCTGCCACGGACACTGAATAAAACAGACAACCAAAAAACTGCCTGCGCTTTATGAAACAAAGGGCAGCGGCAAGCGCAGCCTCTGATCCATGTGTGCCGAGAACGGGGAGGGCAGACTCGTCTTCTGAACACGCTCACCAAGCACCCACATGGCAGTAAACAGCCACACCTCTAGTTGTGTTCCCAAAGGGAAAAAAACAAACAAACCACAAACCTGTTTTATCGGCCAGCTTCCGTTTCTGGGCTTTGGAAAGTTGTTCTCGTTTGTCTTTTTTCTTACTTGACGGGGCTGCGTTAGGAGTTTCAACCGAGATGATATTACTTATGGATGTCTGGGGGGAAAAACAATCCTTAGCCCCGTGCCTTAAAGCCGACCGAATGACACACACTACGGCTACACCCTGCAATGCGCTGGCGATGCTGAGACCTGGGAAGGGAGAGGACCCCGCGCTGCTATCTTCACCCTGAGCTCAGGCACCCTCCACGAACGGGCCCCGCTTCGCCCCCTCAGAGCCCACACTGGACAGCACGGATTAGTGCCGCTGCCAGGGCAGGTCCCTCGGAAAGCAGGCCTGACACCGGCAGTGTGCTGAAGCTCTCTTGTTCCAAGGTGAGTTGACAGTGTAGCTCATTTGCTATTATTTGGAAGTTTAAGTAAGCCTTTAGAAAAACCACACATATGCTTACTTAATGATCCCGATTCCCTGAAGAAACGAAGGAAACCCTTAAAATCTGGGGTGGGTAAATAGCAATAATAAATAACACAAGAGTAAACTCTGGTTTTTGTGTACTCACAGCTGCAAACCTCCTTTTGTGCCCCCCAGGGCCCTGTATCTCAGTTCCCGCCATCAGAGCTTCCGACAGGCAAAGTGTCAAATGCTCACCAGGTGCAAGCACCGCTGTGAAAGGCGTACGTTTCATGCTCACTCCACCCTCACTACAATTGTGTAAGGTCGATACTTTCACAACTGCCACTTGACATGGAGAGAAACCGAGTGCAGTGCGCTCACGAAGCCTGCCCCAAGTCAGCCAGCACGTGGCGCTGGGGGCCGAACCCACACGGTCCGGCCCCAGTCCTTGGCCTCCACCGCTGCCCCACCGCCTCTCCCACTGTTCCGAGCTCCGCTGGGACATGGAGGCCAGAACTGCGTGGGCAGGAGACCCGGCCGTCGCTGCCAAAGATCACAGCTCGGTTCACACGACAAAACTCAAGTCCTACTGGTCCCCGGTAAGTCTTCAGTGCAGAACGTGGTGCAGAGGGGCTGATACACTCACGTTCATAAAAGATGATTATTTCCTAAACAATTCTAGAAAACACATACTGTTCTTATTTAATCAGTCTGCTCAAGCGGCAATACCTTCAAACTGAACTGCGGCAATACACTATTTACAAGTAAATAAACCTCAAAAAGTTTCATGTATATTTTAGCTCTATGTAAAAAGTCTCTCTGAGCTTTCTGAAGAGGTTAATTAGACTTGAAAAAATACTGTTTCTGCAACACCTCAGTTTTGGTGGGTGCGTGAAGCATCCAACTCTTGCAGAAAGGGTAGCATCTGGAGAGTGTAATTTTGAAAGTTACGTAGAAGCTGAGATCTAAAATTCACTGTGCTCATGTAACTCACACGTGACTCACGTTAACACAAAGTCTCCTTCTAAACATTAGCGGGTAACAGCCGGTACCAGTGGACGAACGATAAAAGCCACGCGGCGCCGGAGGAGGCGGCGGCGCTCACCGGGGCGGGCGCGGCGGGGCGGTGGTGCTCCATGAACTGCTCGCGGTGGTCCTTGGCGTACTCGAACAGCGTGTAGGTCATGGCGGTGCCCAGGTTCACCTCCACGGCCTCCTGCAGCTTGGCCACGATGCTCTGCTTCACGGCCGAGGATCTGCAGCACACAAGGCATGGGCCGCTAAGAGGAAAGCCACAGGGAATGTTTAAAAAAAAAAAAAAGCAATGAAAACAAGGCATCACTACTCACATGGTGTTGTTGAAAAAGGCGTTCATAGATATGATCGGAGGCGTCTGGGGATACGTGTCTGTCCAGGAAATCTCTATTAAGAAGGCTTTGGGATCACCGTTTTCACCTATCTGGAGAAAAGGGAAATCTCAGGCTTGTAAACAGGGACACCGAGACAGAGTATTACATTACGATCTCTAAAATGACGGCTTCTTTCTGGTGCTCCGGGTCAGTCAGACACGTGAGCCTGGGGAGTGCAGGGCACAGGCTGGGGCGCAGCGGGGTGAGTGCAGGCTCTCAGCGCTGGTCCGTCCCAGCAGCTGCCTCCTGCAGGCAGCTGCTGTTTCAGCAAAGCTCTCTGAGGACAGACACCCACCGTGAGGGACAGGGAGAGAATGGGCGGGAGTGATAACCCACAAGCCTACAACGCCTCGTCTTGGGCTTGAGTCTTCCCACAGCTGAATCATTAGGCGCATCGAGAACAAGTAAACTGATGTTAGCCCAGTTCCAGCAGACTTGAAGATGAAACATAAAATTCAGAGAAAAAGGGAAAAGGCACAGAGACGAGGAAAAGGACACCACCATCTTAGGCTAAACAGCCAACTCCTGGGTAATTTTTTCCCATTTATTTATTTATTTATCTACAATTCCGGTGTAACTGACATATAACACTGTGTTAGTGCCAAGTGCATGACAATGATTCTGTGTCTGTGCATGTTGTGAAATGATCACCGTAACAAGTCTCGTTAACACCAGTCAGCACACACACGTGATGTACTTTTTCCCTTAGGATGAGAACTGCTAAGATCTGCTTTCTCAGTGCCTCTCAGAGCCACGATATGATGTGATTACCTATGGTCGCCGTGCTGTGCCTCGCACCCCCAGGACTCATTTTTAACTGGCAGTTTGTACCTTTGGGCCCCCTTCACTTGAATACTATGAAGATGTCTTTTCTGTTTCTTTTGCTCTCCCCAATGTTTTAGTTTGAAAATGTTTCATCTTTCAGAGAAACTGAATAGAACACTAAACACTCACAGATGTGTGTCTCATGTGCTAAATGTCACTTACTTTTACTCTTATTTACAGAGGGGGACCCTGTCCCGCAGTGCCCCCCAGCACTGCGGATGAAATGAATGACTACTAACACACGATCTGCTTGGAGAGAAAAGGCTGGCTCACCTCTCAGAGGAGAAGAGCCCCGAGCACCATTTTCCCTGGGCTTTTATTGAGTTTAGCTTGCACAGGGATACATATCAAAGAAAGGCATGGTTTACAGATGACATTTCTGGGACCTGAGGGTCCTTCTGAGTCAGAGTCTGGCAGACAGAGTGACGCCAATCGACCATAAAACCTGGAGAAACAAACCCATTTTGGGCTCAGACCCTAAACGTTTTGTATGCATGGCTTGAGGGCATTCCTAGCAAAGCAGCTTTCACAGGATCAACATTTAATGCACCATTTAATGCACAGGATTGAATGCATTCTTTCTCAGGCCAGATCACCCTGGAAACGGCCCATTCCAGCACAGGGCTGCACCCCCGGAGGCACTGTTGCAGGCCCGAGTCAGGCGGGGGGAGCAGGGCAGCCGAGAGATTAGGAGACTTTTTACAGACAGAGTGAGGACTCAGGCTACACCAAAGTCAAGGGGTGAAGGTTCGTTATCCCTTCTCTGAAGTCCCCTAAGACCTTCCCTGGCAGTCCCTTCATGACTGTGCCTGTCTTAGGTTGTTGCTCCCTTGAGGAATCTTACCTGTCATTAGCTACCCAGTCATCCACCCGGGCCAAGCAGGGGGATATGAGGGGATAGGTTTTTGTCTCCTCAGTGGGTTATGTCCCTAAGGACTTTCTACTCAGCCTTAGCTGTGGGAGGCTACGGCTCCCAAAAACAGGCAGGGCGGTTCCCGACAATCTACTGCTCTTCTTCTCCCTCACAGAATCATGCCCTGCCCCCCCGAATATGTGTGAGACTTTTTTCCTTTGGTTTTTGTGGAACCATCTGAAACTGAATTGCAGACACCATGAAAACGTTTGCAGATATTTACAGGTAAAGTAGCCAAACAATAGGGATATTGTTCTTTATAACCACAATACCATTGTGACACCCGAGATGTTTAACGCTGCTGCAAAACATCGTGATCTCACTCATGACCCACATGAAAAGTTCCCCGATCACACCCCAAGTGTCCTTCCATAAACTGCCCCCTCAACCCACACTGGAGGGGGCGACTGGAAAGAAGTGACTTCCTGTGACAGTTCCACAATAAACGTGTACAAGGGTCATGTCTCATACAATTTATTTCAGACACAGACAATGTTAATAGCCACATGCCTTTCACAGAAGACTTTCCTATCTATACCACTGTTACGTGTAATCATTTGGATAAGTGGTTTTTATCATTTGTTTACAAAATAAAGTAGCAGTACTGTTTCGTGATGAAAATGGCAATGAGCAACTTCCATGATAGAGATTAACTGACATCTCACATATGTAAAAAAATACTCAGACCTATTAATCATACAGAATTAAGAAAACATCAACTTTTCCTGACTACACCACAGGGCAGTAAAAAGAGTAGTAGACTCCAAATAAAGACCTGGATCTTAATCCTAATTTTTATTAATATCAGCTACAGGAACTTGGGAAGTTTTGAGTGAGAAAAGTTATCTTTCAGATGACAAGGTAAAACCATACAATTTAAAAGGTTTCTTTAATCTCTAACACTTTCTAGTTCCGGTACCATAGAGACAAGTTTATCTTTTTAAAAGTTTCTGAATTATATGTTCAAAAGTTAAAAAAAGGGACATCATGGTGACGTGTCCTCCTTTAAATGTGTCGGAAAAACCAGACAGAAATGCAAACCACTAAATTTAAAGACGAAATCGGCACTTTTAGCAACCGTCAGCCTTTGCTGGCAAAGCAGCCCTGCTCACGCCACGTCTTACCCTATACTGGAACGAAACCGGACTCAGTTCCCGGAAGCTCTCATCCCCTTCATATATGGAACGCAGTGCCTCCAGTTCCATCTGAAAGAAATCACATGCGTTTTGTCGAGTGGAACACATGCGTGAGAATAGAGTGTCTTTGGTTTCTGATTCAAGCCCACCCCACTACGTAAAACGTGACTGAATTACATGGCCTTGGATGTGTACAGTATCCGTGGATATACTCACTCCAAAACTACGTGCCAGGTACCACTAAGCATTTGCAGTGCATAATCTCACTTAATTTTCACATCAATCCTGTAAAGAAAATCTCACTATTTTCTCCTTCCTACCGGGGTCGGGGGGTGGGGGGAGGCAGAGGGGAAAAGATTTGGTGTGAAGCAACCCCAGAGCATGCACCCTTTATTACTCTGCTAAAGAGTAGCCTGGGCTGGAAAGAACGTGAAAGAACGTTACTTACATATCTTACCTTTGTAATCCTTCCCACAGAATGATACCAAACTTGAAAAAACACGTAAGGACAATAAAAAAGCACTTTGAAAAAAATGATAGTTAGAAAAAGGCTAATAAGCATCCCCCCAAGATGGGGACAAGGACTGCAAATGAAAATGTAACTAGTGACCCCTGCCTGGAAACATTTCCTAGAACACTGTGGGCTCACAGGGGAGAAGACTCCGTTGCTGTTGTGATTGCGGACGAGCACCTGCGAAGAGACGCCAGGAATGCCTGTACACTTGGGTGCGGATTTTAACTTTCAAAAAAAAAAAAAAGCATGTCATAAATTCTACCAACTAAAGATGGGTGGATTCGATCGATCTATGTGGACAAAATTTTAGAACGGAGTATTAAAGAAAGTGTTTGTGACGACCTGGTCAAGAGAGGAAGAAGTAGATCCCAGGACCTAACAGGCGTATGAAAAACAACGTACATGTAAGCAACCCTTCTCAGAGAGGGTAACCCGACTGGCACACGAGGGAAAGGCTCAAAGGTGTCCACCTGGGTTCCGGGAAGGCTCCACAGATTTCTCTGGTTACTTTTACAGAAGTTCAGACTGGATTCAAGAGTAACTAAGATTACAATGAAACAAGCAAACTTACTCAAAATACAGTGCTACTTCTTCTGTCCTTAACGTTTTTCTATATTTTAATAATGACCTGGACAAGAACAAAAATTGAAGGCAGGCTTGCCAATTTGATGGGACAGTGAACCATGCTGGTGGCGGGCCAAGAATTCAGACAGTCCTGGAAAAACAATCTGGCATTACAGTACAGGCTCCACGAGTCCCAGTAAGAACTGTCCATGTCTTGGCTTAGAAACGCACCTGGCAAGAATATTTGAGAATGGATGGAAATAGCAACTCACTTGTTGGAATCTGGGGTCCTTTACAGGTAATTTATAATCTAGAGACTCTATTACATGCACCCTGTACAAGTCCTAGATTTCAGACAATAGGGTCTAAATGAGTATTGAACTAGTTATCTAAGGAGACAGATTCTAGTCCTGATTCTACCACTGCACAGCCCTGGGCAATCAATCACTTTACCTCCTACACCTTCCCTTCTTCCGTCCACATTACGAGTTAGAAGGTTCCTCTCCAGATGACTCGTAGCATCTCCTTCAACTTTAGGTATGCTCAAAACAGACTTCGTAAGTATACACAGGACACAAAGCATCAGATGGGTAAGAAATTCTACCGGACAATATTGCCAGAGCCAGGGGACACTAGAGTCATCATTGTCCTCCATCAGAGATTTAGCTAACTCAATTAACTTTCCCTACAGGCCAACAGATTAAGAATTTAAAGGTAATCAGATTCTAATAAAATAACTCACTTCACAAGCTCTAAACAACATACGGCATTTAAGGCCAGCCAAGGCCACCGGGTCGCGGACCAAAGGCACTCCTTGTTGCTATTAGAGATACCTGGGGCGACCCCGGGCCGACAACAAAATTGGAAACTGCGGGGGTGGGGGAGGGGAGGCAGCGGCGGACGCGCGCCTGGCCTCTGCTCCCAGGGCACCCGGTCCACCTGTGGCACCCCCGCCAGGCTGCGTCCGCTCTAGGAGCGAGGGCACGTGCGGGGCCGCTAGTCCGAGAGCCGGGTCTCACCTGGGCCGGGGGGTGGGGGGACAGCAGCCCTCCCTCGGATCTGGGCACCGCGCCTGCGCGAGGACAAGCGCGTGCAGCCCTGGGACTCACCTCCTGGTCCTCATTGGCACTCATCGCGCGGGTCGCGGGGCGCCTCCCGGGGGGGACGGCGTTCGCGACGACACGGAGTAGGCGCGAGCAGTGGCCCCGAGGGCAAGACGTCCCGGCTCTGCGCCCTCGGCTGCCGGATGCACACCCCTTACACCCTAGGCGACAGTCACGCGCACCTTCGGCCCTCGGGCAGCGCAAAACCTCCTGCTAAAGGGCTGGGGGCACTGAGCCCCGGGCCGCAGCTGGCGGGGCGCCGGCGCGTCCTGGGACGGACAGCAGGGCAGTCACGAGAGAGGCTCCACCTGCTCTTCCTGTCCGCTTCTCCTATTGGCTCCTTCCGTCTCAGCCCCAGCTCCGGCTCAGCTAGGAAATGGAGCGTCTTCCCTACGTTTTATGGAGCCGCGTACAGCCCTGGGTTCGCGATTGGTGCAGAGCGCTGTCACTCAGGGCCCGAAAGCACTTCCTGTGCCGGCGCAGGTGGGCAGAGGGAAGTCTTGTTTGCTGGAACCGGCTCTGAGGCGGTGGCTGCGGGAACCGGGCCCCGGCGTCCCTAGACTCCCCTGCCGGCTTCCCCTCGTCCTCCCCCGGCTGGGGGCGACCGGCTGCAGCCGCAGCGGGCCCAGTGGGCGCGGCCTGGGTGAGTCTGGGCCCGGTGACCTGCGGGGCCAGGCGACCCCGCCGACGGAGAGAGCTAGCTCCTAATTAACAATGCCTGTTTTGGGGGCCTGCGTGTTCCGACGGCGTCGGCGGGTGCAATTCGGGCATTTCTCCTTTAGCCTTTACGCGCCTGTGGTTTAAGGCTCTAAGGCTCTAGGTTTAAGGGGGGATCGGGACGAAGATAAGAGCCCGCTTTTAGGGCTGCAGCGTTGTTTCTCCAGCCTTTTCTGATTGGCTGCCAGGGCAGAATTCTGCGCCCCTGGGACGGTGCCTCCTAAATCGGTTGTTGCTTCACATCCCCAACATCACCTTTTATTTTGCATCATCCAGGCCTCAAACTGTCGTTCCTCTGTTGGTCATTTTGTAGTTGAACGTCTATGAACTTTACCCTGACTAGCCTTGCCCTGCACCCCGAACCTCTATTAATTAAAAAGTAGGGACCACATAAATGTATGTTCCACTTTGAGTAGGTCGCCTTTCTTTGCATTGTGTCATCATCCTTTGCAAGAGTCTTCGTTGTTATCTTCCACACCAGCGTCCAGAGTACTTCCCTTGCAGTACACGTATCTCCTCTAGGGTGTTCACTCACTGCCTCCGCACCTGCTTCCACGTCACTGGCTTCTTCCAGGAGACAACGAAATTCCGCCCGCGGGTTGTCATGCGGATCCTTACCACCTCTGTGCCTGGCGCTTGTGCCATTCCCATTCCTCTCCTGCAGGATATGCACGACCCATTTCAAGTGCCAAAGCTTTTTAACGTAGAACGTGGCAGGAATTTTGGGGGCTGAATTACAATAATTTAGAGCTGCGCTGTCCAGTATGGTAGCTGGTAGCCAGTAGCCGTATGTGGCAGCTGAGCATTTGAGTGGAGATGTGCTGTGAGTGTACAGTACACACCAGATTTTGAAAACTTGGTACAAAAAAGGTAAACTACCATGTTAACGTTTGTATTAACGTTGAAATGATAATATTTTGGATATGTTGATTAAACAGAACATTACTGAAATTAATTCCAGCTGTGTCTATTTTTTTTTTTTTTAGTGTGACTGCTATAAAATGCAGATAGATGACGCAGCATGGTTGAATCTGCACCTGAGGAGCCAGGGGTGTGCAGGGCCGACTCTGTTTAGATAATTAGCATACCATTTTAATCATTTCTCAGGAATTCAGAAGTTAGATGTTAGCAGTTACAGAGAAATTACAGATAACTATACTTTATTGTATACCTAAGTCAATAATTATTTACAATTATTTTTCTATGTAGCTGAAGTAGCTCCTGAGACCCGTTGTAATCTGATGATGTTCCTGCTTTCTTGGTCTGCACATCCCAAAGTTTTGTGCACATTTGGAGATGTTACTGAAAATGTTGATTTGTCTTAAAGTTCACTACCTCTGTAATACGAAAGATTTTTTTTAAATACCATACCAGTAGTTACTAAATTTCAGTAGGTCAGTATAGGAATTAAAAGTTTTCAAAAATTTTGACCTTTTTCGTGTTTGCTCAACAGTTTGCAGACATTTCAAAGTCTGTTACCTTTTTGTAATGTTTATTTTTTTAAACCCTACCTTTTTTTAAAATTAGAATTATTTTCAAAGGTTTTATTTATTTATTTTTAGAGAGAGGGGGAGGGAGGGAGAAAGAGAAAAACAGCAATGTGTGAGAGATACATCAGTCGGTTGCCTCTCACACGCCCTCAATCGGGGACCTGGGCATGTGCCCTGATTGGGAATTGAACTGGCGACCTTTCAGTGTATAGGCTGGTGCTCAAATCACGGAGCTACATCAGCCAGGGCTATGATGTTTTTTAAATGGTGAAGATTTATGTATTAGAAATGTAAATGGGCTTTTAACATTTGTATTTCAGAGTTGTCCTCACGCCGTGATCATGAGCCCCACGCAGTGGGACTTCCCTGTGGAGTTATGTTGCCGGCCCATGGCGTTTGTCACTCTGACGGGCCTGGATGTGGTGTACAACGCTGTCCACCGAACCGTCTGGGATGCTTTCTGTGCCAATCGGAGGGCTGATCGGGTACCGATTTCTTTCAAGGTGCTACCAGGTGACCACGAGTATCCCAAATGCAGGCCCAAGGTAATGACATTGTGATTGCGTGCGGGCCGTCCTCCCTCTCTCCTCTGTGTGTGGGTATGTTTTTCTGTTCCTGTGGCCTGTGCTGGAAAACCCCTGAGTCTGTCAAGGTGGTGGTTACCGTGATACGTGGAGAAACCCTGGGCTTTTCATGCCTGTGATACACTACAGGTGTGTTTAGTGCTAGTTGTTTTTTAACCCCAGAGGAATAATTACTTTATAATTATTAAGCTTTTTATCCCATGAGCTTAGGGTTTCCTTCGTGCATTTGTTTAAAAAAACCAAAACACAACGACAACAAACCAAAACCAAAAAACCCCCCAGGTCTCCATAAAGGCCTCCTCAAGGGAAGGTTTCACACTCCCTGTACATCACTGCCAGTTTCACTGCAGAATCCATGGTCCTCACCTGCTGGCTCAGTTTCACACAGTCTTGGAGCACTTGCTTCGTGTGAGGCTCCGGAGCTGTGCAGTGGCTGGTGATGGGGATTTCAACAGGACGTGAGTAAGACGCGCTCTCTGTCCTTGGGGGGTTCTGCATAAACTGAAACCACCTATTCGGTGTGGGGCGAGGAGGGGTGCTAGTTCAGAACTGACTTTCGGGGTGAGCATCATAGTAGAGACCCCTATTTACCTAAAGAAATAATGACGGTGAAATCGCAGCTAATACATACATAGTACTTCGTGTGTCGATTTACTTTTTAAAGGAAGTTGTGTATGTTGGTCGGTTATTTATTATAATCCTATGAGGTTGATCTGAAAGTCAATTAACAAGGCACATGGATCAAAATATCTCCCCCAGACCCCGACTTTTTTTCCCCTACAGTGGTGCTTCTGACAATCTGGCCGTGGGACCAAGTACGTTGTCATCACTTGGGGTGTTTACTAAAAATGTAAACGCCAGGCCTCAGGTCAGCTCTGGGAGGGTGGGACCGATGGCTTTGGTCGCCAGCTGATCCTTTTCTTACGTGTGTGAGAACCACGCACTGAGGACACAGTTTCGTACACTGAGCCATAAAAATGGAGCTCTCTCAGAAACTGTGCAAGTGACCGCACCCCTGGCCCTTACACTTTTTAGTTTTCGAAGTGGTGCTTGTGTCAAGAAAGGCCAGCGGCCCAGTGCGACTCACGTGCATTTCTCCTCGGTTAATTTTCCAGTTCAGGAGCTTTTTAGTTCCCTTTTCCCGGTGCTTTGTTGAGTCTCCCAAGTTTTTCCGTGTCCGGTTTCCTTACTGTTCTGGTCGTTCCTCACTCGTAGCAGTGATCAGAGCGCCGTGAGCTGGAGGTAGTCGGCGTCAGTGAGGGGAGTGGTGTGAAGGTCCGCTGAGCTCTCCGGGGCTCGCTCCCACGTCTGCCGCCTCCCCTTCCCCCCACTGGTGCTTCCTGCTGAGCCCCAGTGGCTGCGTGGGGCTTCTGTGTTTAAGAATTGTCCTTCGTTTCCCCCTCCATCCTCAAGTAAGGTGAAATGCCATCCTGCAGTGTGTCTCCAAACAAATGGGGCCATGTTCGGTTTTAGATAATAGTTTTATTGAGCAGCTTTTACAAACAGAAACTGGAATGGTTAAGGAATAGAAGTCGAATTTACCTGGGAAAGAGCTGTTTGCTTCCAGGGTATTTGAGAGCCGTGACTTCATAAGAAACTCTTGGCTTTCGTCATTCTGTAGGTGGGAATCGTCGCAGCTCCGGGGCTGAGGTTCTAGTTCTTTCTTGATCTCCGTAAGCTGGGATTTCCTCATGCTAAAGATGGCCGGTGTGCCCACCCAGTGAGATCTGTGCCCCTCGGGGGTGTGGGGCCCAAGAACAGGTGCTTTGTGCTGCTGTTGCATTCCAGTAACCCTTCGACCTGTGCCACCGCCCGCAGAGAACCTCGTATGAGTGGTACATCCCCAAAGGGATCCTCAAGACGGGCTGGATGAACAAGCACCTGAACCTGGTGCCGGCCCTGGTGGTCGTGTTCTACGAGCTGGACTGGGACGAGCCTCAGTGGAAGGAGAAGCAGTCGGAGTGCGCCACCCGAGTGGAGATAGTCAGGTCTGGTCGCCCCGTGCGTCGTGTCGGCCGGCCCAGGTTGTCCGAGTCTGCTGACCGCTCGCGTTGAGCGCAGGCCGCCAGCAGGGCGCTGTGTAGACCGTGGTGGTCCCTCTGGGGACTGCTGACCCCCGGGGGAACGTGTGCAGCTCCAGGCAGGAGGCTTTGCTGTTAACGTACAGAACGCTGAGCAGGATGTGAGGCTTAGAAGACAAGTTGGCCTGAGTTTCCAAACGCCTTTTCTTGCATGTATAATGTGTGTGTGAAGATACCGTAATTTGCTCGTGAGTTGCATGCTACTTTTGCTGTATCACCACTTCAGTTTCAAAATAATTCTTTTGAATGACTACTCTGTAATGTATCACTATAAAGATATTGTATTATAACTTATACATGAAAGTATATATTAAACTTTTGCTCTCAACATAGACTTTTGCAAGGATTAGAAGCTTGATGTGAGATTCCTTTTTTGGAATTTAAATCATTGTGGCATATATGTTTCGTACATGCGGGGAAAGATTTTCTCTGATCTTGGGAGTTTTTTAGTTGAAATTTTTCTTTGAATTATCAAACTTGTACTTTATGTAAAGCTTTGAATATATTTTTAAAAAAACAACTTAATTATTCAATTAATGTTATTATTTTTCCAACGCAGGCAAAGCTTACAAGGGAGAAACACGAAAGTGGCCGTGGTTCTGATTCAGAAAAAGACGCCTTTGCCCCCAGGTACCAAAAAGTTAATTAGTAACTAGTTAATTGCTTTATACCTCTGATTCTTATTATCACGGAGCATAATTTTAATGTTGAAATCTTCTGTGCATTATGAGAAATACAGTGTGTTAGCTTTAAGAGGTACTCACAGAGCGTGCATGAATGCTTCCTGTAACAACGAGAATATTCCAGAGCTCAGCACTTCCCAGGTCCCACTCGCCTGTCGCCCTTGTTTCCCGACTTAGGCACACATCATTGACGAAACAGTTATTCACTGATTTCTAAAGAAGGCGGTTTACGTTTCTGAGATCTATTTGAAATTATAGTCGGAATGTGGTACTTTTTTTCTTAACGTGCAGTAGGGCCAAGAAAAATGCAGCGGGAGTTCCCACTCCCCTCTAGAACATGCCTGCATTTCAGGCGCCTGTTCTTCTACCTTCTCGGACGTTGCGAGGCCAAAGCAGTTTTTGCTTCTGTGTTGAAACTTGTGGCATCCCAAACCCACTTCCATGAATGACTGCTTCCCCTTTAGGGACGGTTGGGGAGCAGCTGTGTGGCTTGTGTGCTGGCGTCCCTGAGCCTGCCCTGGCTCCGTGGGCAGTTCCACAGGGTTTTCCTACCAGCTGTGCAACGTCTGAGCCCACAGTGCTCTCGGGGCACAGTGCTCTGGCGTGGTGGAAGTGGTTTGGGCTTTTATTTTTCATTATAGTGTTCAGATTTGGGGAGATGCTCGTTGCGAAGAACACACTAATTACTTTCTCTGTCTCGACGGGTCTTGTCAACAGGGGAAGACGTCATTGCTTCGGAGAGGGCTGCGGCTCTGTGTAACGCGTGTGAACTCTCGGGGAAGTCTTTGTTTGTGCTGCCGCACACCGACCACCTTGTGGGTTATATCATAAGGTAAATAAAGGTCTTGAAAATATTTTTTTTTAGATTTTTTTTTTTAGGCATTGAGAAATTGGTAGTGTAGCCCCATTTATTAAAAAAGGAAAAAATACATGTTCATAGGAAAAAATTCAAATGGAGGAAAACCCTTGAAGTTCCTCCCGCTTTGCGTGACTGTGCATTCTGCTCTCTCCGGAGCCCGGGCCTGAGCCCAGGCCGGTGCTTCCGAGGGGCGCCCCCTTTCCCGAAGGAGGAGCTCGGAGCGGCTCAGCATCTCCAGCCGGGCTTTCCTTGGGCCTGAGTGATCGCGGAGTTCGGGAGCGGGGCAGGATTTGCATCACACAAATGTCACTTCACCTCGTTGGCCTGTGTTCATTTTTTAGTCTTTTTCCTGTTAGTTTTCTTACTCTTTAAACCCTAAATACTAAAGTCATAAAAAATAGTCAAATCTAATTATTAGCTATGTTTCTTTTAGACTTCTTATAAGATGATAAAATAATAAAGGTGGAAGTAACCTTAGAATTTACCTAATTGTTAGAAATTACAGAATGTTTTCATCGGCCACCATATTTCCCTGTGTCCTGTGCCCCCGTGCAGGAGGCGCACCCACATGCTTGTGCATCGTACTCGGGATTCTTACGCCCGCTGTTACGTACGTGGCGTGCAATCATCATACCCATGTATAATGCGTGCCCTTGTATTTCCCTAAAAATTTGGGCAAAACGTGTGCACTATACACACCAAAATACAGTACTTTTTGGGTAGCGCATAATTTTAAATGGCTTTTTTGCAATTTTAATTTTAGATTTTTTTAATCTAGAAATTCTGGTTTATGTTTTGCTTCACTTTTTATCTTAGTCATGAGGTAAACTAGATATTATCTCTGTCAGAATTTTACCTTCCTTTCTGCCCTGGCTGGTGTCACTCAGTGGATTGAGCGTGGGCTGTGAACCGAAGTGTCACAGGTTCGATCCCCAGTCGGTACATGCCTGGGTTGCAGGCCACAACCCCCAGCAACGGCACATTGATGTTTCTCTCTCTTTTTCTACCTCCCTTCCCTCTCTAAAAATAAATAAATAAAATCTTAAAAAAACAAAACAAAAAAAATTTGCCATTCTTTAAAAAAAAAAAGAATTTTACCTTCATTTCTTACAAATATGACTGTTAGTTTGTTTTAAAATAACTTTGGTGTTTTAATGTTGTTCTTATTTTAAAAAAATAGATTAGAAAATGCCTTTTATGAACACGCGCAGACTTACTACTACACGGAGATCAGAAGAGTGAAGTCTCACAAAGAGTTTCTGAATAAAACCACACACCAGGTGCGTGCTTGTTTGTCCCTGGAGACCGGAGTGCCGGGCGCACTCTGGAGCAGGCCGTCCGCTGCTGAGCGGTTTGGGGGAGGTGCACCTGCTCACCACCTGCTCAGCACCTGAGTAATGCCTGATGTTTTGAAATGGCTTCGGTGTATTTGTTCGTTTATTTATGTATTGTCTTTTTAGTTTTATTTTTATTTTACTTATTTTTAATTGTATTTTTTCCATTGCCATTTATCCCCCCACATCCTCTTTCACTTCCTTTTAGTTTTTTTAAAAGCACTTAAAAGCTAATTAGTTTTTGTATTCTTTGCCCTTGAAGTTCCTAAAAATAGATTTTTATGGCCTTGCGAGCTGTACTTATTTGTTGGAATAATTCTTGAAATTTAATTTTGAGTATTGTTCTTACACTTTTATGTCTCCTCTTAATGAAACTTACTAAAATTTTCTCTCTCACCCAACCCGTCTCTCTAAAACTAACTAAATAAAATATTTTTAACAACTTATTAAAATTTTGACATTTTTAAGAAGATATGTGTAATAATGAGTTTTTCTGTTCTTTTCTCAGCTTTTATTTGTGAGACATCAGTTCAAAATAGCTTTCTTCAACGAGCTGAAACAAGATACACAGAATGCACTGAAGTAAGTTCCAACAGCTGTCCATCTGAATTTCCCTTATCCTTACGTTAACCCCACCATGTGTGAATGGCAGTTTCTGAATCACAACCAAACTAATTAACTCTAAAGTGTTTATATTGGTTTAGATGCAATTATGCTGTGTTTAGTTTGTCTAGAGATGAATGGAATGTAGTATTTTTAGACTTGAAAAGTTCCATTGTCGGAAGTAAATTTCATTAGTGTCACAAGGCTTTCTGGCCTGCTTTAATTAAATGTCGTGATCTAAAGAGATGTGACATTAAAATGTTCCCACTTTCTGCTTCTTATTCGCATGTTCAGTAAGATGCTTGTGTTAAGACTGATTTCCAGAGTTACATATACATTACGTGTTATCTAAGTCAGACTGAACTGAAGGTATATAGTGCATTTATTTAACTCAGCTATGATTTTATTTTTAATTAAATTTGTGCTTTAGTTTACAGTGCCTGTCGGCATCGTTTTTACTCAGAGGCTCTGCGTGGAGCTTTGCTGAGTGTTCGCAGATGCCCTGGCCATGACTGAGCATTTTATTCCTCTGCCACAACTTAATAAACACCATCTCTCTCTGGCTTTCCCTCAGTTCTTGAAGACTGCAGTGGCAGTGTAACAAAGGGATAAAAGACAGCAGTATGTCCTAAAGTGGGGACAAGCTGAGTGTCCAGGGAGAAAAATAGAGAAATAAATGAAAGTACGTCTAGTATTCAGAGGAATATTACAGAAACCTCTTTGTGTGTGAGTGTGTGTGTGTGAGTGTGTGTGCGTGTTATTATTGAGGTGCTAAGTACCAAAATCTGTTCTCTGAATCTCAGCGGCTTCAGCTAATGATAGCTGACTTTATGTAGTTCATTTTTAACCCGTAGTACTACTTAAAAACCTTCCGCTCCAGTCGTGCTCAAACATCATTCTGGAAGGAGAGATGGTACCTGCGGAAGTTAGGACACAGTCTTCTTTGGAGAAGACCGCTGCCTCCCGTGAACAGGGTGGGCCTCCTTCTGCCAGGATCTCCTTTCTCCCCGTCTCTCCCTCAGCCCCTGCCACCTGGAGGGTGTGTCCCCTCTGGCCTGTGACCAGACCAGCGAGAGCCGCGTAACTTGCGGAGACACTGGGTTTGAGAGCCTTTGACCTGGGCTGGGTGAGAACACCTTTCCTGACAGAGTTTCTCTTTGTTCGGGAAGCTCATGTTGATGCTTTTAAAAAATACCACTTTTTAACAGAATGCAAATTTTTAAATTAACTCTGAGCCCTGGCTGGCATAGCTCAGTGGATTGAGCGCAGGCTGCAAACCAAAGTGTCGCAGGTTCGATTCCCAGTCAGGGCACATGCCTGGGTTGCAGGCCATGACCCCCAGCAACCACACATTGATATTTCTCTCTTTCTCCCTCCATTCCCTCTCTAAAAATAAATAAAATCTTTTTAAAAAGATTTTAAAAAAGTGCTCTGTGAATATCCATTCTTGGAAAAAAAATAAATTAGCTCTGGATAACTGTCCACCTTACTTTCATTTTCCAACGTATTTTCTGTTATTGACAGGTGTTAATTACATGATAATCTGCACTCAATGGTGCTGTTCTTAGAAGCCATTGAATCTTTTTGCACATTAATCAATATAGTACTTTTCAGGAAATCAGAGATTAGTACACATGAGGGGGACCTAAAAAAATGGAATTGTCTTCTGGAGGACTGGCTCCTTGTAGTCCAGGCTTCCCCCACTAGGCGCGTGCTCTAGAAGCCCATCTGTGTCAGTGCGCCAGGTGGCGTTGTTGTGAGAGGCTGCGTTGAAGACTCTTTCAACTCATTTGCCCATTTCATGCTTGACGGGTGATTTACAAGCACATCTGCCCACACTGTGCTGAGTGTTGAGCAGTTTTTTACCCAAAACAGCTTGACTCCCTCCTCCCTATTCACCTGACCTTGCCCCAGGTGACTTTTTTGTATCCCTGGATGAAAAAAGCCCTCAAAGGGAAACATTTTGCGGATGAGGAAGAGGTGAAACAAAAAATAGCAGAAGCACAAAAAGGCATCAGAATCAGTGAGTTGAAAAACTGTTTTGAGCAGTGGAGAGAATGTCTCAGTGGGTGTGTTGCATCAAAGAGAGATTACTTTCAAGGTGACTGAAGTTTAAACATGCAAGAATAAATACACAATTTTTTATAAATAAATCCTGGGATTTTTTGGGTCCCCCTCATACATGTTTTGAGCTGGTAAGTGCTAAGAAATATTGACTCGGCATTGTCTCTGTTATTTTTAATAATTTTTTCTGAGGACTCTTTTCTTAAAATTAATTTATGTCATAATTAACCACCTTCCTCATGTGTCTCTTAGGAATTACAGGACCGCCTATAATCTTGTACACGAATTGAGAGCCCACGAAACTAATATCCTGGAAATTAAGACGATGGCAGGATTTATAAACTACAAGGTAATAGTCATAATTCCAAATAAGGAAAATTTGTCTTTAACGATCAAATTATCTTTTTACAATTTGAAAACCAAAATTAATTACCTGCTCTGAAAAGTATTTGATGAATTATGATCGTTTTTTTATGCCCTTTATGCCAGGGGGGCCTGGTGCTTAGCAGCAGCCTCATTATGAAGTTTGGTTTTGAGTTTAGGGGATGCTGTTTTTGTAAAACTCCTCCAGGGGGTCTTGTCTTTGTTTTTTCGTGGGAGCAGGAAGGAGCAAGACGAAAGCTGCCAATTACTGAACCTTGAAAGACGCAGTGTGTTCAGACAGTGGGAGGCTTCCTTGGTTTAAGGGCACAGCCTTGGGAAGGGTGTATCTGTTCGCCTTAGTGCAAACTCTTGTACCTGTTATTTCTGTGTTTTAAGCTTGTATATGGCAGAAATAGATGCTCCCAGGAGGCAAGGAGGGCTGTTTGTTCTGCTTCAGTCTGTGCACTCTCCGTCTCTCCGTCTTTGAAGAGGGCTGGCGCTGGGTTGGTGGTGCGGGGCAGGTGGGTACCTAGGTCATGGTTTCTGTAAGCGGACATTGGTCCAGTCTCTGTAGAGACTGTTTTTGCAATGACGACAGGTTTAGAGTAGGTAGATGTTCCCTTGGTCTAGCAATTCCATTTCAGGAAATATACCTGGCATCTGTGCTAATAAGACTCGCAAATCACACGTATGAGGGTATTTGTTATATCCTGTGGTAGGAAAAGATTGGAAACCACCCAGAAATAAGTGACTGGTTAATATAAATTATGATTCCAAACAATGGACTATCATACAACATTTAAGAATGAGGCAACTGCATCTGTTGATAAGAAATGAAATCCAAGATATATTTTCAGGTGAGGAAGTGTGGCACAAAGCATATTTAGTGGGGTGCTATCTGTATAAGAATAATAGTGTATATGGGAGTGCGCGCGCACACACACACACACACACACACACACTTGTCTGTGCATGGACCGTGTCACGAGACCTGAGCTGGGCACTGGTTGCTCTGGAAAGGAGGGCTGAGGGACAGGGATGGGGGAGGGCTTCACTTTTCAACTGCTTCTTCCTACCTAAAAATAAAACTGGTAATAACTATATGGAAGGAAATGTAGGCTTTGTTTCTGTTGTTTTTCCTTGTACCCTGCATACGTATACATTATTACCGTTCTGAAACAGAATCCCCAGCCAAAGGTTGTTCAGAATTTCCGTAGTCCTTGTTTGACGCGGAGTCCACGGTGGTCTGTTGGGCTGTAGAAAACCTTAGCTCTTTGGCGGTTGGAGATCTGAGAGTTGACCTGTTCCTTCTTAGCCATCTGTTGGGGATACTTTACTTTTGCCCATCTTTATGTTCTTCATTGAGCATATACTTTATACTATTATGCAACTTTTTCTAAGGTACAGAATAGACTCAGTATAATACTGGGTAGTTGTGTTTCACCTGCCAAGGGGACGTCACCTGGCGTCAGCACGTCACCTGGCGTCAGCACGGCCACGCTGCCGGACAACGCCAGCGCCGGCTCGGAGAACGGCGGGGACGGGAACTCCGCGGTCTCTCCAAAGCTAGTCTCCAAGTTGACGCGTGTCTGAATGAACACGCCTTTTGACTTGGGTTTCCCTTTTTCTTCCGGGGCTGGTTGTACATCTTGCAGATCTGCAGGCTGTGTTTTCAGCACAACACCCCACTGGACGCCATCGCTCAGTTCCGGAAACACATCGACTTGTGCAAGAAAAAAATCGGAAGCGCGGAGCTGTCTTTCGAGCACGCCGCGTGGATGGCTAAGCAGTACGTCTCAGGTCGCACTCTCGGGGGGTCTGAGGAGACCCCTGGGGTTTGGGGGTGGGATCAGCGTGGGCTTTGGTTCTAAGTGGAGCTAAGATACTGTCCGTAAGTAGGTCTTGAATGATCGTGTATGAGTACGTTTCCAGTAATAGTAAATGTTGATTCATACAGTTGCTTGATGGGAATCAGTTAATTCAGGGTACTGTGTCTCTCATTCAGCACGTATTTACTGAGTCTCTGCCGTGCTCCTGGGTTCTGAGAACACAGCAGTGAACAAAAACCGCCTGCTGACGTGGAACTTCCTATTTGAGACCGGTGCTTGAAACTTGCTGAAATGGAATTGTTCCCAGAAACATGGATGTATGGGAGTGGAGGGGACTGTTGTGACATTCAGCTTGGGCGTGTATTTATACGGGCTGGCCAGCACCGAGAGGTTGCCGTAGGTGCAGACTCTGTTACCTACAGTCAGTCAGTGCGTGCGAGTGCTTACACAAGGAATCCCGCTGATGCAGAGTTCACCAGTGGTGTCATCAGTTCAGTGCGGTCGCTGAGGCTGTGGTTCCAGGTTGAGTGATTACAGAACTAAGCATTTTCTTTCCTCCTTCTTTCTCACTCATTTTTTTTTTAATTTCTTGATTTTTGTTTTCCTCATTAGATTCCAAGCCTTTGGAGATTTGTTCGATGAAGCTATCAAGCTGGGGCTGACAGCCATTCAGACGCAGAACCCCGGCTTCTACTACCAGCAGGCCGCACACTACGCCCAGGAGCGGAAGCAGCTGGCCAAGACCCTCTGTGAGCATGAAGTAAGTCACCGCCTGCCGTGGGGTCTGGCCTTCGGGAACCTGGGTCCTTGTCTCCCAGAAGCAGAGGAAACTAATTGGCGTGGGTAATTTTTGCCAAGCTTTTGAGTGCAATCAGCGTTTCTTTATTTTTCGGAAATTAGAGTTATTTTCAGTTTTAGCCCAAGTACTCCATGTTCACCTGAGTACTCGGTTTTCAACTGTGACTTGAGCAGGTTTTCTTTGAGGAACTGATTGATGACTGTCAATAGCTAGTGATTTAGACAAGAGAAAATTACTTTAAATAAGAGCCGCAGTCTGGCGTGTGCCACACCGTAAATCCAGCGTGGTGTTCTTGCGGCCACGTCTGCGGGAACTGGAGGGCGTGTGCTTTGTGTGACTGGCCGACCCTGGGCTCCTTCCTCTCCCTGTGGATCTTCTCTGGGGAAAACGCTTAATGACCCGTGTGGGATGTAATGTTAGCTGCATGGTTTCCTAAATTCGACATTTCATGTTGCCTTTCTCTTTGATGATTGTGTTTAGATACCAGGTTCCCCATAAGCACCTTTAAAATAAAGAACATGGTGTGTATGTGTAAATTCATTTTCATTCATATAGTTATGTCAGTTTATTTTTTTTTAAATATTTTATTTATTTATTTTTAGAGAGGGAAGGGAGGCGGGGAGAGAGAGAGAGAGAGAGAGAAACATCAATGTGCGGTTGCTGGGGGTTATGGCCTGCAACCCAGGAATGTACCCTGGCTGGGAATCGAACCTGGGACACTAGTTTATTTTCACTTAAAGTTTTCAGTTTCTTCTCTGAAGATAGCTGGATATTGTCAACAGTACTACCTTAAAAACTGTTTCAAAAACAGTTTGCATATTAGTACTTTAATGGGTGGATTTTTTCTTAAATCATAATATAACTAGACTATTTTCTACCACATTATTTGTATATGACAACTTCATTGTGTGTTTTATATTGTAAAAGTTCGGCATATTGTATTTTGAATACAGTATTTTAAAAGGTTTTAAAACTAGGTTTTATATGGATATGAGGAAATGGGCATTAAAAATAACACTGGCTGGAATATAAAATAATATTTCTGTCAAATAATAATTTGAGAAACCTCAAAATCATGCCTATCTTTTGACCCAGAATTGCATTTTCTGGAAATCTAAAGCAGAGAGATCTTAAGAGATAAGTACTAAGGTTTATTTGTAAAGTTGTTCTGACAGATTTATTAATTGTAATGTAAAATAGAAATAACAAGATGAGCAACTATGGAGAGTTTATTAAAATATGGAACAGCAAGCAGCCATGAAAAATAATGTTTTAGAAGAATATTTAATGGTATGGTGAAATACACAGATTACATATAAATGAAAAAAGCGGGGTGAAAAATTATTCCAGGTGACAGGATGACTAAATGTTTCCACACAAACCCGGAGAATCATCTGCACATTGTTAGCAGTGGCAGTAGGTTGATAACTAGTTTAAATTTTAATCCATTTGGTTGTGTTCTGCAGTTTGCAACAACGTACTTGTATTACGTTTTGGTTTGAGAGGAGAAAAGTTATGAAAAAGAAAAATAAAGCAGTATACGTTTGTAAATTCTCATGCCAAAAATATCCCTCCCCCACCAAAATCAGGACTTCAGCACAAGTGACAAGCAAGGAAAAGAGTGTCTTTTTAAAAGACTCCTTATAGCATTCTTCTCACGTGCACAAGAAGCACTGGTACATACGGAATAAACATCAGTCATAATCTGTAATTCTTTTACTGGGTTATTATAGCAAAGGTAGAAAGTAACGTAAAGAAATTCCGGCACGTCCGCACTTGGCGTAGTCGCCGGCGTCCATGGCTTTGAGCTGGGTGCTGCGCAGTGAGGCCAGCTTCCCCCTAGGGTGTCGGAGTGGGGGACCGGTGTGAATAGCAGTGAGGTCCCGCGGTGCTGCCTCAGTGTCACAGTGACGGGAGGCGGTGCGAGGACTCGCTGTGCCTTGCACCCCTGTGTCAGAATCAGCTTGGCTTGTTCAGTCTGATTGTTTTGAGACCCCCTGCCCATTGAATGAAACGTTGTGAGAATTTAATGTACGTTGAACCAGTCACATCTTCGATGCTTGCCTGTGTTCGGCATTGGTGTTCATGAACACGTTTTTACTCTGTCGGAGCTGAGGAGAGGCGGTTTGTGGCGGGTCGCCTGAACTCGTGTGTTCAGGGCTGTTTTCACTTCCAGGCCTCCGTCGCGTACCCCAGCCCCGACCCCCTGGAAACACAGACGGGCGCCCTGGACTTCTACGGACAGAGGTCATGGCGACAAGGAGTGCTGAGTAAGTCGCCGTTCCCTCTGCCCTTGAACCTCCCACGGCAGCGGCTGCTGGCACAGTTTTGTCCTAACAAGCACATTCTGTCGAGGTGAAAACGTGTGCTTTGTAAACACCTTTTAAAAGGTTTAAAACACCTTTTCAGTTTTTTAAATTTTTACAATGTCTTGTTGGTATCACTACATCTCAGAATAACTTAAAGATGTGGATATGGTTAAAATACTAACGTTTGGATGTCTTAAACAGCACAATTAATAAGCCACTCTGGTCTATTTAATATTTTCATTCCAGTTAACTTGAATGATTTATTTGATATTTTAAATAGCATTAGTTTGTTCCATCTTAAAAATAATTTCTCTGCATCTTTTTCGTGTTTGATACATACTTGCTTAATTTGGGCAATCCCTGTAGCAAGTGTTGAGAAGTTATTTCTTGGCTCTCCAGGAAGTGTATTGTGTGCAGAGCCTGATGTTGGCATTGTCCGTCAGGTGGCTGTCCCAGCCGGCCAAGGAGACCGAGTTCAGTGGTGCTCCCTTCACAGCGGAGCTCACGGAGAATTACCGCGCCAATACAGCCGTCTCCCAGAGTCTTTAAAGTTCTAGAATGTTTAGGAATGTTACATACATCATATTACAGGATTCAAGGAATGCACACACCCAGTGTTCAGTGAAGGACTATGCAAATGAGCTGTCTAAAATGGGTTGTGTCTTATCTGGTGCAGGTTTTGATCTTTCGGATCCTGAGAAAGAGAAGGTGGGAATCCTTGCGATCCAGCTGAGAGAGAGAAATGTTGTTCACTCTGTAAGTTTTTTTCCCCAATGTCAACTGCTTTTTATAGTATTCAAGGAAAACATTAGAGTATTTTTATTGGAGTGTTTCACACTTTATCTTTTCTAACAGGAAATAATAATAACTCTTCTGAGCAATGCTGTTGCACAATTTAAGAAGTATAAGTGTCCAAGAATGAAGAGTCATCTAAGTATGTAGTCCTAACATGCCACAGTTTCATCCAAGTGTGAATCATTTTAAATTACGTACATAAACTTTTCTTTCCTTTATAGTGGTTCAAATGGGAGAGGAATATTACTATGCAAAGGATTATACCAAAGCTTTGAAGTGAGTGCTAGTCACTGTCTGTTTTTACAAGTATTCTGACTTCCTTAATGAAATGTTAGAGTAGCAATTGAATTTCCATACTTATTTCTGCATTTAGTCAACTCCATTGCTGTGATACTTTTTCAAGTGCTGTCTACTAGTACGGTCATTTTCAAAGTCTTAGGCCACCTCACACGTAGCCACATGTGAAAATGCCTGTTCAACTACTGCAGCAGAATTTTCTGGAGTTTACGTAGAATGAGCGAAGCGCTTTGTCCTCTTCCAGAACTCAGCAGCCCTTTCTCGGGCCGCGTGTCAGTCTGTCTTCCCTTCCGCCGCCTTCTAGGTTGCTGGACTACGTGATGTGTGACTACCGCAGCGAGGGCTGGTGGACTCTCCTCACGTCCATCCTGACCACGGCGCTGAAGTGCGCCTACCTCATGGCCCAGCTGAAAGATTACATCACCTACTCCCTGGAACTCCTCGGAAGAGGTCACTCGATGTTCTTGCAGTAAAACTGAATTGTTAAGATCGCGTAGCAACGTTAAGCTCTCAGACCTGGAAGAATTACAGTTGCCTCACGTATCTGGTGGTGCTTTTACTATGTACAGGTCACTTTGCGCAGTGAAGGGACTCATGCCTCCATGGAACTTGTCATAGTTGGGAAAACAAAATTCTTCTGCCTTTTTAAAACGTGGCATAAGATAATTGTTCACGTAGACTTCAGGTGGAGGTATATGAAGTGTTGGGGCTTTTAGGAAGCTATGCTGTCGTTGGATTTTCTGGAATTGCGCTTGGCAGAGATGTTTATTCTACAATATTTTAGTACCTTAAATGGGGGCGGGTAGTGGACGTACTTGCCTGTCTTACATTTCTAATTTTTTCCCCTCTTCCTTCACATTAGCTTCAACTCTGAAAGATGACCAGAAATCTCGGATAGAAAAGAACCTCATAAATGTTTTAATGGTAGGTTGGAATCTTTTTTTTTTTTATTGATTCCAGAGAGAGGGGAAGGGGGGAAGAAGGAGAGGGAGAGAAACATCGATATGAGAAACTGACTGGTTGCCCCTTGTGCCCCACGTGGGGACTGAATCTACGACCCATGCATGTGCCCTGACCGGGAATTGAACCAGGGACCTTTTGGCTTGCAGGTGACACCCACCCCACTGAGTGAGCCACAGCGGCCGGGGCCGGAATGCTGTACATAAAATGAGTCCTAAGGCTGTGTATACTTAGCTCTGTGTCCCTTTATACATACATTCTAACTGGCTGAGCAAGTGTTCCACTGTGTGTTGGTGCAGAATGAAAGTCCTGACCCCGAACCCGACTGTGATGCCTTGGCCGTGAAGACGGCGCAGAAGCTGTGGGCGGACCGGATTTCGCTGGCCGGCAGCAACGTTTTCACAATCGGAGTGCAGGACTTCGTGCCGTTTGGTGGGTAGCCAGCATCTGCGCTGTTATCTCAGGGGAATCAGCCCTGTTTCCACGGGACGAATAGGTACAGAATAAGAATCATGAAAGTCAGAGGAGGCATTTTCAAAGTATAGTCCTTTTGGCAGGGAAACGGACCTTTCCCCACCGATGATCAAAATTTTAAATAGTTTCTGTCTTAAGTCGACTGTGTTCATTTGTAGTTCAGGTGTTCTGTGAAACACATTTGGAAAGACTGTTGTTTAAAAGGTTTTTGCTTTACTGGCTAGGGCAGGTGTTTTGCAATAAATCAAAAGTAACAGAATGGTTCTTTCTCCTCTGAAGTTCTATGTTAGCACATTGTATGCGGGAAACGTTTTCTACGTTCTACGTTGACTGGTAGTAGAGCTCGCAATAAAAACTACCCACAAACAATGTGTCAGTGTCGCTCCCGGAGCCTCCGCAGCCCGTTTAGTTTGGGTTGTCTCTAGAAAGTGAGCTGCGTGTGCGCCCGTCGACAGGCCGCAGACACGGGCAGACGCCGGTGCGACGGCCTGCGTCAGGGGTGTCCGTTCTGCAGAGCGCGCACGGGGCGGGGGGGGCTGGGGCCCACGGGTGCCCTGAGCGTGTGCGGCCCTGCGACGCGGCCCGTTCGTTCACTTCCAGTGCAGTGCAAGGCCAAGTTCCACGCCCCGAGCTTCCACGTCGACGTTCCTGTGCAGCTGGACGTCTACCTGCGGGCCGACTGTCCGCACCCCGTTCGGTTCTCCAGGCTCTGCGTCGGCTTCAACAACCAGGTACGGCGCCTCCCAGCGCGTGCTCGCAGCGTGCTCACCCCGTGCTCGCGGGCCTTGGCCTGGCTCCCGTCCAACTGGGGCGACTGAGCTTCGTCACCGTCAGGTCTCGGTGGCTCCGTAGGAACAAATGACAGGTGACGTGGTCACAGTCCTCAGCTTCTGTGTCAGCCATTCAAAGCTCACGTTGTCCCTGCTACGTTTGTTTTCCATCCCATGCTTGTGAACCCTGAGAACTTGGTGCGTTTTTTAAACACATAACCCCAATTTCAAATGAGATATTCAGAGTGAATATAATTTCCAAAATCGTTTGCTCTGCGGCCTCGCACTGACACCAGTTGTGCAGTACTGAGCCGCCGTGTGTTTGGGGCTGACGTAACTGAGGTGGGGCGGACGTGAGTGAGGCGTGACCGTGTGAACGGGCGCTTCTCCTCCACCGCCGCTGCTCCTCCTCCGCTGCCTGGGGCTTGTCGCCGCTGACTTCCTGACCAGGCTCGACACTTCCGATGCACACGCACGTGCAAGCAGCCCTTTCCTGCAGAATTTCCTGCACTTGAGCACTCTCGGAGTGTGGTGTTCTGGTCAAGTTGTCGGTTACGTTCCAGCTGCTCCAGTTGTAGGCCCCCTTGATAGAGAATTACCTTCCGGTCGCCCAGAAGGTGTGTCGAGCCTTTACCCAGCACACACTTACTGAGAGTGACAATGTTCTCAGGACTGTGGTGACCCTGCAAACATTCAGCATATGTGGGCCCCATTAAAACATCAGCACTGGGGGGCAAGGGCCAGGACTGACTCACTGACGATGGCCTGAGACGGTGGTGGGGTCTGAATTACGTGTCACCGGCCAGAAGTGCAGTCACAGGAGGCACGCTAAGGAAAATTTTCAGAATGGAGATCAAGGTCCGACACGTGTGAGAAGCTGAGCGTGGACAACACGCTTGGCGGTGAGCAAGCAGAGGGGCCCACTCTGTTTACATGTTTATGGGCGAGTGAAGGCAGCAGCCGCACGAGAGGTGGGGGCAAGGAGGGGCTTCGTGGGGCGAGGGTTCATCTGTGCGGTGATTTGGCACACACTCCCACGAGACGGACAGTCTCAGGTGGAACGAGAGGTTTCTCGTGGGCAGCAGCACACAGCAAAGGTGCAGAGTAGGTGGGCGAGGAGCAGCTTTGCAGCGACATGAACCGGGAGAGGGAAAGAGGCCCGGAGGCCCAGGGCTGAAACATGGGGGACCTCCTCATCTAAGGGGACAAGAGGGAGTAAATGGGACCTGTGAAGGGAGCTGCCGTCAGTCAGGGAGGACAGGACGCATGAGATGCTGTGGTGGAACTGGAGCCCGGGACAAAGAAGGCTGTTTAAGAAAAGACGACAGTGCCCAGTACAACAAAGAATGAGCCTCCGTTTCTCTGTCCAGGACCGGGAGGGCTGATGTTCCTAGACTCCAGCTCGTGTGCCGTGAGCTGGCCCTGCCCCTGCTCAGGTGGTGGCGGGGCGTGGATAAGTGCCCCCAGCGCACACACAACGTGCGTGTGTCCGTGACCCTTCCTGACGCCTCGGTGCTGGTGGAGGCAAGCCTCCCGGGCTCCAGCGCGCTGGTCACGTGCCGTGTGTCACCCACCGCTCCACTGCCCTCTCTTCCAGGAGTACAACCAGCTCTGCGTGATCCAGGAAGCGTCCAGAGCCAGTGAGGTTCTGGAGAACACGACGCAGGGGAGGATGTGCTTAGTTCCTGGGAAAACAAGGAAGTTTCTGTTCAAGTTCGTTGCAAAAACCGAAGACGTGGGGAAGAAAATAGAGGTGAGTTATGTAATTTATCTGAGATATTTTAAATGACAGAAGTATGTGTGTGTGTCAGAAAACTTTGAAATAATATAGAGGTTGATGAAGTAAAAAATGGAAATGTGCCACTTGGACCCTCCAAGGGAACCCCTTCGTGACGGCCTGGGAGGCCTCCTTGCGCTGAGAACACTCTGTGCACGGTGCTCAGCAGCTGGCCTCTTTGCTCAGTAGAGTGTGTCAGACGTCCTTCCCTTAGTGCCTGAGACCAACCTTACGTTCTAGTGGTGACGCGGCCCCTCAAGGAGTTTTAAACGAAGTGCATGTATTATATAATATAGCAATTATGTTTTGTGTGACATGACAGTTCGGTCTGAAGATTTATGTCATTTTGATGTCTCAACATGGCTGATTGCATATTTTTGAAGAAAAAGTGAAGACACATATTGGAAAGAATCCGTGTAATGCCGGTAATTAAAATGCCTTTCAGACATAGGTGGTGAAAGTCCCGTTTCTGCCGAGCGTGAACTCGGCGCCGACCCCGTGGGTTTGAATTCCGCTCTCAGCTCGCTGGCTGGGGGCCCGGGCGGCTCCTTGGCCCTTGGTGTGTCAGGTGGTTGTTGCACAGTGGCGACAGTGGCAGGACTCCCCTTAGTGTGTCGTGAGGACTGGGGGAGCGAGTCGGCGTGAACTGCTTGCAGTGGTGGCGGGTGCGCAGTGAGCACCCACAAAGCGACTGTGTCCACGGCACGAGTGAGCGTGGCTGGCGGGCGTGCGCTCGGGACCTGGTTCCGGGGTGGACACACCAGACTGCACGACCGGTGTCCCCGCAGCCGTGTCTGTGCAGCTGTGGGATTCAGTCTTAGCCAGTATCCAGAGCTGCTTGAGTGTTCATTTAAAAAGGTCTTCGTGATTTTGACTAAATTACATATTTTTTACAAGGAACCTAAGGAAGCCCACCAGATGTAAATCAGAATTTATACTATTTTGCATGCTTTGTTAGTGCATTCAGTTGAAAGGACATCTGTGTGACCGGCAGAGAGTTTCACTGCTGACCCTGTAGACGCCGTCGGGGAGACCGGGGAGCGAGGCTCTGAGTGTGCGACTGGCTGTCCAGACGTGGGTGCTGCTCACTCGGCACCCCGTCCTCGAGCCCCCCAGGGTCCGGCCTGCCCGGGTGCTGCAGCGCTGGCGGCCAGTGGCTGAGCCCGAGGTCCAGGCTCTCATCTCTGCCAGAAGGTGGAGCAGTGGGAACCCGGTGTGCCACAAGCCAGCGTCCCCGCTGATAGGTGGCGGGACAAGACCCGCGTCACCCCGGGGCCCTAGGTGGACCCCACAGGCCAGCCCTGTGGGATGTGAGGCTTCGGGAGGGGTGGCGCCACCCAGGAGTGAGCCCGCATGTCTGACAGACGCCCTCCTTCCAGATCACCTCTGTGGACCTGGTCCTGGGCCACGAGACGGGGCGCTGCGTGGTCCTGAGCTGGCAGGGTGGCGGTGGAGACGCGGCCTCGTCCCAGGAGGCCCTGCAGGCCGCGCGCTCCTTCCGGAGGTGGCCCAGGCTCCCCGACAGCGAGGTTCACTGGGACAGCGTCGTGGTCCAGGCCAGCACCATGTGAGTCGGCCGGGCCGGGCCGGCTGGGGAAGGTCGTCTCGTTTCTCTTAAATCCTGCGTGTCAGGAATTTGGTCTTTGAGACAGTCGGTCACTTAGCTTCTCGGTTCCCCCCAAAGGATCATTTCCCGAGTTCCGAACGTCTCGGTCCAGCTGCGGCACGACCCTCCCGCCCTGACGAACGAGATGTACTGTCTGGCGGTGACCGTGCGGTCCCAGGAGAAGAGCCGCATCCGAGACGTGAAGCTCACCGCCGGCCTGAAGCCCGGTACGCGGCCCTGCCGGGCCGGTGGGCGTCACCCCCGCGCGTCGGCCCGGGCAGCCCGTGGGGGGCACGGCTCTGGCGTGGCGCTCCTGGCGCAGCGCTGCTCGCGGTGAGCGTGGCGCCCCAGCTCTCCGGACGCTCAAACTGCGATGTGCACGCTTCCAGGCCAGGACGCCAACCTGACCCAGAAGACCCAGGTGACCCTGCGCGGCACGGAGCTGTGCGACGAGTCCTGCCCCGCGCTGCTCACGGACATCCCCGTCGGGGACCTGCAGCCCGGGGAGCAGGTGAGCTCGGTCGGCGGGGGTCGGGCGGGGCGGGGGGCGGTTAGCTGGGGTTTCACGTGCGTCCCGAGCTGCAGAGCGTCTGAGTAGCGCTTCCCGAGACTGCGCACGTGACTGAACTGGGGCACACTTTACGTCCGAGTGTGTCAGGCGTCTTAAGCAGCTTTTATACGAAGGATTTTAGAATAAATGACCCTGATACGGAGAACTGGTTGCCTGGTGAAAATGACCAGATAACACTGAATAACGAAACGACACGACGCCTGTAGCTCAGTGAAGCCGTGTTTCCGTAAGCGTCTGCTTGCACACCAAACCCCCGGAGCCCCCGGGAGGCTGGGAATGGCAGCAGGAAGCGGTGCGGATCCCGCCGTGCGCCGCGGCAGGACCGGCCTGTAAAACGTGTCCAGGCGTCCAGCCAGGTGGGGCAGTCAGCCTTACTAGGTGGGAACGTCATCCTGGAATGTGTGTCAGATGGGGCTCTGTGGTGGTGACTAAATTAAAGCACTTAAACGTCGTTACAGCTGGAAAAAACCCTGTATGTGCGCTGTGGGACGGTGGGCTCCAGGATGTTTCTCGTGTACGTGTCTTACCTGATCAACACCACCATCGAAGACAAGGAGATTGTTTGCAAGTGTCACAAGGTATTGTTTCCGTAGCTGCTCCCGAAGCGTCCCGTGTGCAGTGTTCCTTACCGTGCCGTTTTAGCTTACTGGTAAAACAAGCAGTTGGGGGCTTCTAGCCTGTTACAAATTTCAGTTGAAATCTGTTGACTCTCTAACACATTTAGATTGATGATAAACAATATAGTAAGGCATCCATTGCATCCAAAATCGACCAGTGTGGCTTTTCACAGAGAATCAGAGGGTTGAGGTCTCATGCGAACAAGTCGTGAGACTTTAAACCTGTCTGCTCCTTTCTGAAGGCACACATTCGATAAACTCTGTCAGCTGGCTGGAAAGAGTATAATATTGTTATATATGTAATAGTATATAGTGAGATAATGTTATACTTGTGAAAAGTTAGCTTGATGGTCTTGAAAGAGGAAATCATTTGAAGCACATAACAGTGGTAATACCTTGGCCAGATCATGAAGTGCTTTCTGTGTGCTACCCCGTGTGATTATCAGAGCAGCCCCGTGAGGACCATGGAGCCGACGTAAAGAGACCACGTAACTTCCCCAGGGCCACACCGCCACGTCCACGGTCCACGCGGCCGGCGTGCGTCCAGCCAGGACTGAAACCCAGCTCTGTCTGGCGTTGCAGCCTGCGTTTTTTACCCACGGGGAGGGTGGTTTGTTTCCAGACATTAGTAACCCCACCGTTGTTTGAACAGGCTCCAGAGAGGAGATGCAGTGTGTCGGTTTTAAGTTGGGGTCCAGGGTCACAGGGGTTCAGTTTCTGCCTCTGGCACTTACCAGCTGTGTGACAGCTTCATCTTCAGATGGCAGTGATAATGGCCCGCGTTTGCTTGAGTTAGGAGCGCTACATAACCTGGGTGTAGCGGTTGTAACACGGTCGCGTGGCACCACTGTTACCATCAGCGTTACTTTACTCATTTGGAGTCAAGGTGACAAAAGGAGGCCCAGAGTCTGTGCTCGGCAGGCACCCCGGCTTTGTGGCCCAGGGCCAGTCACTCACAGTCTTCCCGGGCCTCTCGCTCCTCCCCCCGCTGTAACCTGTGACGGGGCCTGCCCTGCCCGCCTTCTCTTGACCCCGAGAGGAGCGATGTGTGAGAAGGCCCTTGGCAGGGAGATGATAATACCACAAGGTAGTTAATTAGAAAAAGTAGCCTGGTCTCTCTGCATGGATGTTGACAAATACTTTAGGGGAAATCCTAGCTTCTTACTCCAAAATTGGGATTATTTACGTAAATTGTTTTGAATGTCTTCTGTGTGTAAAGCGCTATGTCCTGTTACGATTTAGAAACCTGTTGCCCGTGCCTTTCACGTTTTCCTGCAGGACGAAACTGTGACGATCGAGACCGTCTTTCCGTTTGACGTTGCCGTTAAGTTTGTTTCTACGAAGGTAGGTCCCTGTGCGGCGTGTGGCAGATCTCTTGGGGAAACCGACGGGGAAACGCGCAGCGGATGTGCGTCGTTCCGACGGGCCTTCTGTCTTCGCTTCTGGCAGTTCGAGCACCTGGAGAGGGTCTACGCCGACATCCCCTTCCTCCTGATGACGGACCTCCTGAGCGCCTCGCCCTGGGCCCTCACCATCGCATCCAGCGAGCTCCAGCTGGCGCCTTCCATGACGTCCGTGGATCAGCCCGAGTCACAGCTGGACAGAGGTGAGAACGGGGGCCGCCGCACTCCAGGAGACAGGAGACAGTTGTGTGCCTGCGTGCATGTGTGCGTGGGGTGGCAGTGAAAGAGCTGGCCTTTGGTGAAGGAGGGCCCTCGAGACTCATGCTCACAGAAGCAAAAACACTTAGAATTTAAGGTGGGATTGGCATCATTTACAGTTTGTTTGAGGATACGTTGTTTTTAAAAATCAAATTTTTGCTACTATAAGGAGTTACTTTTTGAAGAGTGTACCAGAAAGTAAAACAGTGCAGCAGGCCCTCAAATAGCGTTGTCTCGTTCAGTGTTGTTCTGGTCCGGTGTTGATGCGACGCCACAGGCCTTACTCAGCCTCTGTGCACACCTGTCAGCCCGTGGTGAGCGGGTTTGGCTGCGTGTCCCTGCACCAGGAGGGGCCGTTCCCCGGCTCCACGCCTCTGAGCCCGGCTGCTCGCCCCCCTTCTCACTGCCACCCTCACTGGCCCCCCGGCCTTTTGAAATAGCTTCTCACCTCCTCGCCTCCTGGCCATGTCCTCCCTCCGTCTGCCTTTCCTGAGGCTCCAGAGTTGGGTTCCTCAGGAAGCGGCTGGGAACTTGTCATTCCTTCTTCACAAACGGCCGCGGCACACCAGACCTTTCCCGGGCAGGCTCTGCTCCCCCTGCAGCTGCTTCTTTCTGTACTGGCCCCTCTCCCTCAGCCTCTGCTTTCCCAGCCCGGGGACTCCTGTCGGCTCCTCCTCCTCAGTGTGCGGGTCAGCCCGGGCCTCCTCTCCTCCCACTCCTCCTGCAGAGCCGAGCGCCCTGCCCCCTTCCCACCCGGGGGGGCCGGGGGTCGTGGGTCGTGGGTGTATGGCTGTCTCGGCACCTCCCACCTCGATGTCGCTGTGTGCCTCTCGAGAGCCGACGCTGTGACTGCCACCTCCTCTGTTTTGCCTGCCTTGTGCTAGTTTATCAGTCTTTATTAAATTCATGAATAATGTCAGTTTTTAAGATAGTAAAAGCCAAGTTTTATTAACCTAAAATCCTCTTGGTTGGAAGTCCTCACATGGAGGTGTCGCCAGGGCTGTGTTTCCTGGGCTCTGGGGGGTCCTCCCTTGGCCTGCTGTAGCTACGGGGCCACTGGAGGCCTTGGCTCGTGGCTCCTCCCCCCGGGTCCATAGCCAGCTGTGTGGCACCTCCCCCCTCCTTCCGTGACCTCCACTTCCATTCACATCTTTCTCTCGCCTCCCTCCCTCTCTCACAGCCCTGGTGACTGACCGCACTGGGCCCAGCTCGGGGATCCAGTGTGATCTCCCTGTTTTAAGGTCCCGTCATCATGGTGTCTCCAAAGTCCTCTTTGCTGTGGGCGGGAGCACGTGAAGGTGCTGGGACCGAGGTGTGCATACCTGGGGGGAGGGAGGGGTGGCGTTGCCCTGTCTGCCACCTCCAGGGACACCAGCGGCAACGCGCTGTGAGCTGTGCGTTTGGCGCATTGAAAACCACCGTTCCCCGAGGCCCGTGGGTAACCCTGATGTTAGTCTTTAAAGCACGTGGTCGATTGGGTTGGCTTCTTACAGTTGGGGAGGACTTCGGGGGATTTAATGTGAACACCCCAGGTTTTTGTAAAAGTTGCCCTTAGAGGTTGGAATTGATGTGGGTTTTACGTACTTCGCTACATTGTCATTTCCTAGTCCGTAGAAATTACTTATAAGGAGTTAGTTCAGGTAAGGTTTAATCCAGCTTTTTTCCCTTTTTCATTTCTGGCACCTACCCACAATCATAACCATGAATTTGTCACAGTCTTCCTCATTGGAAAACCATAAGAACAGCTACTTAATGTTCAGAGACTTTGCTGTCATTGCGAGGTTTTGCTCAGAGACTTGCGGAAGCTGGCCTCACACGGGCACTGTTGCCAGCTGGCATGTGAGCGGGTGACAGGCCCTGCAGGCTGTGACAGGCTGGAAGCAGGGAGGGTGTGGTCTGCAGGAGCGTTTACCTGGCTGTCAGACTCACCGTGACACTGGCGAGAGGTGCGCCTGCTCGCACCGGGGGTGAGAGCCACGCCGGGCAGTAGCGAGGCACCGCAGGATGCACTTCCACTCGGAGCGGTCAGCAAGACGTGTCCATTCAGAAGGTCAGACACCTTCTAGAGTGACGTGTTGCGTGCCTTCGGGGGTCACACTGACATTATGGGTTTGTTCCCGATTGGGAAATGCCGTGTTTGGAGACATGAAATCATTTGGAAAGATTAAAGTAATCGCCAAGAGGTACTATTCCGACTCCAGGCTCCTGCCTTTCATGGGTCCCCACCAGCACGCGTGGGGGACGTCCCCTCTTTGCATCGTGTGGCGCGTTGCTAGACCGGCGGACGCACTGGATAGGGACGCAGTGATGGGGGAGCCATCGGGCGTCTCCGAGCCTCGGCAGCCGTGTCTCCGTCAGTGACGTGTAGGGGGTGTCCGTTTCCCGGGGCGCCGCTCAGAGGCAGGCCCCCCGCGGAGGTGGGCCGGGGTGCGGGCTCACACGCGGTCGCTGGCAGTTGTCTTGCAGACCGGGGAGAGCGCCAGCGAGTGCTTCTGTCTCCGCTGCCCGGCCACCGGGACTGGCGACGGCGGCGTGGCGACCGGGCACTACGTCGTCTCCTGGAAGAGGTAAGGCGCTGTCGGCGTGGTCCCCGTCCTCACGTCTGTGCCGCTGTGACGCCTTTGTTGTCTGTCACTGGCGTTTAGCAGTGGAGAGCTTCCGTCGGTCCCGGAGAGGGCACTGGGGGTCCCATGCCGTCACCGACTGTCAGTCAGATAAACAGGGATTAGATAGGGTAATCAAACTTTGATTTGTGTTTTGTCACAATGAAAGTGACCTGTATCCTGATGATGTTTTAGGCAGACTAATTGTGGTGATAGGACCATTATAAATATAAGAGACACTGCCCTTGTCTGCGGTCAGTAAGATTGTCCTCACGGAGTCCCCGAGGGACCCACAGAGTGTTAGTATGGTCGGAGCTGCAGTGAGGTCGCCACTGCGTGCCCGTGGCCTGGAGGTGACGGTGCGCTTGGTGGCGAAGTGCCCCGGGGCTCCTTCCCGGGCTGTCCTCATGTGATGGTGTGTGTGCCGTGTGTCGGTCACCGCACCGCCCCACGCCCCACGCTGTGGCCGCTGGTGTGCATGGGCAGGAGCCCCTCCCTTCCCACTGCTGGGACCGGAAGGCAGCCTGAGCCGGGGCTCCGGAGTGGAGTGGCTAATTAGAAGCGGTCAGAAAAAATGGGGATCCGAGAGCTCTTACCTTGTCACGGCCACCCCCACCAGCGCGGTCGTGGGGAATGCAGGGTGTGTGTCTCCCGGGGAACCGGCTGGTGCGCGTGCTCGTTCCCGTCCCTGCCTCCCTGACCCCCCACCCCCCTGAACCCTGGACGTGACAGACTCCCTTTCCCGCCGCAGGGCCTCCGCGGCGCCCGACATTCCCGTCGTCAGCACCGTGGTCACCCTGCCGCACGTGATCGTGGAGAGCATCCCCTTGCACGTGAACGCAGGTAAGGGCGCACTCGGTCGGTCTGAGGGAGAGGCCCCAAGGGCCCCAAGGGGAACGTCTGCCGTGGCTCCTACGGCTTCTAAAACCTCCTCGTTACGGGAAAGGCCGGACGTGCACGACGGTGCACGGCACCCAGTCTCCTCCGCCGGCGCCCCTCCCTGCGCCGCCTGCCCCTGTTATTCAGGACTCTGCCTCTAACATTCCCGTGTGTGTCTGTAAGGGGGTGGTTATTTGTCTAAGCGTGATCACAATACCGTTATCGTGACTTTGAAAATCAGCAAAAGCGTCCTAACGGGACCAGGCTCCAGTGCTGACATGCTCCCCGTGGACCCTGCCCTGTGGTTTGTCCTCGGGTCTCTGCGGAGCAGCCGGCACTGTCGAAATCATCGACAGGCAGGCCCACGGCCTCCCACGGCCGCCTCCGCCCACAACCCTCCCCCGCCTTCCTCGGTTTCCCTGTGGAGCTTGCCGCGGTCTGGGTTGTGCTGGTCGCGTTGCCTTGGTTTCAGGCGTTTCGTTGTCCCTGTAAAGCGGCGGTTAGGTCTGTAGGCGTGGTCAGACCCAGGCTGAAGTTCGGGGAGAATACCTGTGCTGCCATCAAGAGACACGTAGTGTCTGTCATTCCTTTTTGAAACGTGGTTGACACTTAGGGAAACCTCTTGTAGATTTTAAAAATTACTCCTGAAATATAATTCAGCTCCTGATGGCACACACTCTCAGTCAGTTTTGGAAGGAGACTTGGGTGTTTCTTAACCTCTTTTCATCATAGTCTCGTGGCTAATGTACAACCAGAACGTTTCTCACTTAGCAGGAGTGCGGTTGCACCGTTCATCTAAATGAGCCCGTGTCTCGTGGAACGAGGCTTGTTCTCAGAAGGAACACGAACGTGGTGAGTCTGCCTTTACCCGAGAGAACTGTGTCACTTCCTCCGCAGACCTGCCACCCTTCGGGCGTGTCCGGGAGTCGCTGCCTGTCAGGTACCACCTGCAGAACACGACCGACCTCGTTCAGGACGTGGAGATCTCCGTGGAGCCCAGTGACGCCTTCATGTTCTCCGGCCTCAAACAGGTGGGGGCCGAGTCCCGTGGGGCTGCGCATGCAGACGCTGCAGTGTGGCCGGGGGGTGGAGCTGGGCAGCGGGACTGACAGACGTCGTGCGGTCCCCTTACTCTGGTGGCTGGGAGTCTTCAGTCCCTTGTGTGGACTAAGCACACCTGGTTACACAGGTGGACTCAGTGGGCAGACCTCTTCACACCGAGATCACACACCGAGGCTCTTTTTCCTGAAAACCTTCGATTTCCCTTTGCTACTGAGTCTGTGTGTGTGTCTTTTTGGCTTTTAATTGGAGGCCTGGGGGTGTAACTACCTGTATTAAAAGCCCAGTTCTCCTCTGAACTGTCAGTGAAATTTTTCAGAGGCGTTGTGGTCAGCTGGTACTTTTTATTGCTGAGGACATACTAGAGGAACAGACACGCCATGACACCTAGAAGCACCCGCCCTGACCAGCCACCCGAGCTGCGCGGTGCCGAGTGCTGTCTGCTGGGCGGTGCAGGCGGCGGCGCGCTGCACGTGAAGGGCGCTCCGAGTTCGCCCGCCGACTGCAGCTGACGCAGCGGGGGTGACGGTAGCCCCGGTAGGCTGGTGCACACGTGTGCGTACGTTACTTACCTTCGGCGTGTGACGCGCCCGCACGCACTTACTGCACGTGAGCGAGCTTTTCTTGAGCGCCTTGATCTTGGTCACCTGTTCACTTGAAGGTACTCGGGTAACGTGAGATACCCAAATCTTACCACTTCGTGTTCTGTTTCAAGTATTGTTAAAAATTTCCAAGCATCTTTTTTTCCCAGAAGTCACTTAGCTTACCACAAAGGGAAAATCCCTCCAGGAAAACAAGAAACAACCAGTTATGGAGGTACCCTTCTACAAAGCACCCCGAAACTTTGGTGGCGGTGAAATCCGCCTGGTCTGCTTACCGGGCAGAACACGCTGATCCGCCTGGTGGTCTCGTTTTTAGGCCGGAGTGTTGCCCTTTAGATGTTGGCAGGACAGAAATCACGCATGTATGTTTTATACACGTGTTACCGGCGTGGTCCCGGCCTCTGACTGGTTCGGCCCCCCGTTTGGGACCGGGAGATGGGATAGGAGAGAAGGCGTCAGCAAAGAGATGTGGGTGTCTGGTCACCTGTGGATCAGCTGGGGTGACAAGCAGGCGCTGCACGTCTGCGCGTTTGGCGATCTGTTACTTTTCGTGGTTTAGATCCGACTGCGCATCCTGCCCGGCACGGCGCAGGAGATGCTGTACAACTTCTACCCGCTCATGGCCGGGTGCCAGCAGCTGCCCTCGCTCCACATCAGCCTGCTGCGGTTCCCCGGCTTCACGCACCAGCTGCTGCGGCGCTTCATCCCCACCAGCATCTTCGTGAAGGTGAGGCTCCGCATTTCCTGCCGCTGCGGGTGCTGTCGTGAAAACAGACGGGAGATAGTGCTTTCTATGTGAACATCAGGAAACGATAGGTTGAGACTAACAGTTATACTTCTGGCTTTTGCTGTGTCACCGAATTTGGCCACATCGCTATTCATTGCTGTGGAGTTACCGTTGTTGTATATGATCTCACTCCACAGATTTCTGTTCCCTCAGGTGAATGATTTACCTGTATAGTGTCCTTAAACACATTTTCTTCTTTGGCTTCGGTGAAGCCTGTTTTTAAACTATAGTTCGTTTGTAACTGACATTTAGTCCTGGACTTTCCTAATTCTGTCCGTTAAACTGTGTGACGTGGATGTGGGTCTTTCTGGAAAGGACCGCCTGTCGGAAACTGCACTCTGGGTTGGTGTTTCCATTCCCCTCTGAGGCCCTCCCGGGCCCTGCGGCGGGGGAGCATGCGGACGGCCGTGGTGCGTGCGTGCGAGCGAGCGCGTTGGCCGCAGGTGGTCCGCACGGCCTGTGCTGCTTCTGCACGTTGCCCGCTGCCGGGCCCCGGGCCAGGCCACCCCTCCCCACGGTCTGGGTCCCGTGGATGTCTGGCAGCTCAGTGTTCATGAGCACGCGCCGACTCTCTCTTTCTCTTCAGTGAATGCCCGCTTTGAGACGGCCAGTTGCCTTGCGGGCTGTTTCCTTCTCCGTGTCTGTCAGGTCTGGGGAGCTGGGCCCGTTTGTGTCGTCTGGGATTTAGTGTTATAAACTAGTCTCTGTTAGTGTGTCCTTCATGGTTCTCCCGGCTTTTCTCCCTCCTGACTTAGACGCTGTTTTGTATCTGCCGAACAATCATTTTATTAACCCTTCTAAGCCCCTACATTTGTCTGTACTTTAAATTGTAAAAAAAAAAAAAAAAGAAAGAAAAGGAAAGAAAGCCGGACTCATGGTTTTAGGTGTGCAGTGTTTAAACACTGGCTTCAGCCTGCTTCGGACTCACAGCACCGTTGACAGGCACTGCAGTCCCCACACAGCGGTGGCTCTGCAAAAGGCCCCACCGGCTGCAGTCCGAAGTCATCTTCCATCGCCCGTCCACTGCGGTGTCCGGGGTCTCCTGCCAGGGAGCCCCCTCTATCGGTTCTAAACATCACACGAGGGCAGAGAGTGGGCACCTGTCCTGCTGTGCGTTCTGTGCCTGCCTTGAGTGCCAGAGGCCTAATGTGTGCGCGCGTGTGCACACGTGTAGGCACGCAGGCATACACGCATGCACATACATACATGCACACACGCACACAGCCAGGCTCACAGCAACCCCCCCAAGTGCGCGGGGGCTGTGCTCACTGCAGGCCCCTGCAGGAGTCGTTCTGCTGGGAGCTCCGCTGAGGGCTTCAGGTGGCGTCCCCTGTTCCAGTCCTGGGCCCCGCCCCTCTGCCGCTTTCCCCACAGGCCTGCCGGTGTACGTCTGCGTAATGAAACACAGCCATTTGCAATAATTTCTTTTTTTTAGCTACTTGGCTCTGGGGCATTGCTGACCTGTCAGGGACTTTACACCTAAAGGCGGTCATGGTGCCTTTCACTCGCTCCCGGCCTGTACTTGTCTGATGTGATGCTTCACATTTTTTCAGTCTTGAGCGAGGGAGATGCTTGTCCTTACCTGCCGCTCTGTCCTCGCAGTGTTCGTCGTCGGGCAGCCCGGCGTCCACTAGGGATCTCGCTGGTTCTCCAGCGGACTGCCGGGAGGCCTTGAGCCTCCGGGAGCTTGTCTGTCGTAGCCTGAGCCCCAGGCGGGCCCTGAGAGGAGAGAGAGGAGGAGAGAACAATGCTTCTATCACTAGAGCCAGAGCCATGCCCCGGTCCCCGCCCCCCGCCCCCTGCTCACGGTGGCAGGTCTGCAGTAGTGACTGGGGCGGCCTCAGCAGCTGGAGGTGTCTGCACAGGGTGGGTGGCGACAGGGACCGAGGCGCACAGGTGCTGTTGGCAGGTGCAAGTGAAGCGGGAGGCCGAGGGCGAAAGGTGGATGTGTTTTATTTTGATATTTGCTCACATTTATGCTGTTTTTGTGAACAGCCTCAAGAATTTCAGAATCTTTCCTACTGATACAGCTCATGTGGTCCCTGTTCTTCCGTGAACCCTTTTGTTTCCCCTCCTTAAAGCCACAGGGTCGGCTCGTGGACGACGCCTCTATCGCTGCCGCCTGACGTTCCCGACGGGCCCCGGGCTGCGCCTGCGGAGAGGTTGGACGGACAGAGTCCTAGGAGTGTTCGTTCTGAACTGTAGCTTTGATCTCGGTGAAAGTTGATTTGTTCTATTTTTTCATGGGTGTTGTGCCAGCTGTTCAGAGGAGCTTGGGCATAAAATATTAGAAGTCTGTCCTCTGTCGCAGTCTCACGATATCTGACGCCCGCCAGTGGGACACGCAAGGCTGTCAGCCCCATTGTCGTTGAAAGTCATTTTGTGAATCGTGAGTGCTTCTGACGGTGAGTGATTTGCACGTGCAGTGTCAGAGGAAAACTAAGCATCCGAGTGTGACCGGACGAGGAGAGGGGATGCACCAGCGGCTGCCCCCCCCGCCAGGTCCCGCGTCCCCAGGAGTCCCCTTCCGAGCTGGCCGAACTGGAGGCCGTCCACCCTCATAAATGCAGCAGCGTGTGCTCCTGGCACCTACCCAGGAACGGAGCGCGATTGTGGGACGGATCCAGAAAGCTTCCAGAAGGCTTTCATCGAAGCGGTGTGAGTTGTCCGAAACACATCTTTGTTCACCATCCAAACCTGCTGGATGGGCTCGGCTCCCAGCCCAAGCATGGACTGTCCGTAGGGCAGGTCTGTGTCCGGGTGCGAGTCAGATCCTCATCTGGGAGGCGGCAAGGGTCTGGTGGCCAGCCTCGTTTCCCAAATACAGGGTTTTGGAAAAGATACAAGGTCTAAAAAGCTTTTCGCTACCTTGTGCAGTTTGAAAAGAACCATTTAAGGCTCTTAAAAACTCGTGTAAATAAAAATCATATCGTGAAAATTTTCTTTGTTTAAACATTTTAATTTAAAACAACCTGATTTTCTGGAAATTTTTATTGAAGAGTGTAGGAGTTGTCAAAAGGAAATAAGGCTGTAAATAAACACATTCTCATTCAGCTGTGCCTGTGTACATCTTTTATGTCTTTCGAGCCTGTCTGATTTCAGTTCCGTGAAACCACCTTCACTAAGAACACACGTATGAGGTGACGTGGAGAGCAGAGGACTGAATTCGTTCACGTTACTTGAAGCAAAGAGTCGTTACTTGGGCCCTGGCTGGCGTAGCTCAGTGGATTGAGCGTGGGCTGTGAACCAAAGGGTCGAAGGTTTGATTCCCAGTCAGGGCACATGCTTGCGTTGCAGACCAGGTCCCCAGCAACCGCACATTGATGTTTCTCTCTCTCTCTCTCTCTCTCTCTCTCTCTCTTTCTTTCTCCTTCTCTTCCCTCTCTAAAAATAAATAAATAAAATCTTTAAGAGTAGTCACTGAATTAATTTATAAAAAAAAGTCTTCACTTGGGTTTTAATTCAGTCATTTCTTTCACGGCTCATGTTACATCTCCACCCAGAACATTAAAAGTCTCCCAGTTGACATGCTACCTAATAACAGCCCTTAAGAATTCTGGGCTGTAATTTCCACACTGGCATTGCAGTGCGAGACAGAGGACTTTCGAGGAAAAAGCACGGCACACGGAAAGGTGAGCTCATACTTTTCACGGGGAGGGCCCGTGCAGCCCCCACACATGCCTTTCAGAAGCTCCCCTCCTGACCCAAAACCCCAGGGAAGCCCACTGCGGTGCCCTGGCTCCCAGCTCAGGAACTCTTCCAGGTGGGCTGCGTCACCGGACGGTGACGTGAACACACAGAAATAAATGACTGCAGCTGTCAGAAGCAGCCAGGTGCAGCATCGGTGATCAGCGATGGGTACTCGAACCCAGGACTCCGAGCACAGGTGCGCCTCACCTTGCCGTGGATTTGCTGGAGACGTTCCCGGCAAGCGGTGCGCTCCAGAGCCACCTCCCTTTTAGCAAACGGGGCCATCTTCAGACGCAGCCACTACAGCACAGCATACCTGCAGAGGCTCAGGCTGGGGCAAAGCCTCCCCTTTCTCGCAGCTTCCGTATCCCCGAGGACAGGAGAGGATGCTCTCTCAAGCCTCGTGGCTCCTGCTTTCTGAAGCCCCTTTGACCGGAGTGGGTGTCAAGCTGGAGTCCAAGCTGCCTTGCACACCTGCGCCCCAGGCTGCGTCCACCATGCGGACCATGGGCCGGGGATTCTGTAGACGCCACTGTCGCCCCAGTCGTCGGAAGAAAGCAGCTCTCACAGCCACCTTGAAGCTGATTTTGCATCTGTGGCATGCACCCTTCCCCCAAATCAGCATGCCTGGCCCATGAGAACTTGGAAATATGCCCTCCTTAGGCTGGCCGGGGTCTCTAACCCACGTATTCCCCAGGTGACACTCGCCCCGTTTACTGAGTGCTGCAGCGTGCCAGGTGGTTATGTTCCCACCTCATGTGGCGCTAGCGAAGCCCCCCTGTGCCGGAGGTGCTGTTATTGCCCCGAGTTAAAGCTGCGGGAGCTGAGGCGCGGAGAGGCGAAATGACTTTCCTGAAGTTCTGTCGTCTGTTGCCGCAAGACGAATCATCCCAAAATTCAGGGGCCTGCAACAGTTATTCTCCTGTGGTTCCGGTGGGTCAGGAATCCCGGTGGGGGCTGGCTGGGCACTTCTGGATTGGGGGCCCTCTGGCAGTTTTCCCACCTGGAGTTTCTCGAGTGCCCACCAGGGGCCAGTTTCAGTGCTGGGTGCTGAAGCCATGGAGGACCCTGTTCCTGAAGACCCGCAGCCCAGTAGGAGGCGCCACCTCGTGGAAAAACCCCACTGCAGTATGTTAAACACTCCAGAAAACAGACGTGCAACAAGCAGGCAAAAACAAGTTGGGGAGAAACGTGTGAAACAGGGTCTGGGAAATGCCGATCATTGTTAAAGATGGGGAAGAGGCATGCAGGGGTCTCGTGCACTTTCAGACGTGTCCGAGTGTTTTCATGAGCCAACATAGCAAGGCTCACAGGGTGGGCAGGAGCCAGAGCGGAGGGGCTTCTGGGGAGTGAGCGAGGGAGCGGCAGCGAGGTAGGGCTTCCGGCGGGCGGGCCGTTGGAGCTGCTTTCATACTTGTAATGCACTTATTCTGTGCTTTTCTCGTATGAGAGTGCATGTCCGTCATGCCTGAGCAAATAATGTGTGAGAGCTGAGCTTTGGAGGACACGTACCTGTTTGTTTGTAAAATAAACAGAGCAAGGAAGAGCCTTCCCGGAGGTGACGGCGCTGCTGGCGGACGGCGCCCTGCCCGCACTGCGCGTGCGCGGCGCTCTGCACAGCCGGACCGGAGTCCAGCTGGAGGCGGTTTCCCACCCGAGAGGTCCACGTGCCTTGTTAAGAGAATTAGGCGGGATGAAACCCGCTTAAAGCGGCAAAGGTGCTGGCTGCTGCCGTGGCCACCGCTGTTCCTGGAGAGCAGGGATTTTTCTGTTGGAATTGGAGGATTTGTGGGTGAAGCTTGTCTTTTTTTCCAGCTTTATAACGTCCATCAGATTGCAGAATGGTAGTTTGGAAAATGTTTGCTGTTGGGTGATACTCAGCTATCATTGTCTCAACAAAGGGTTGAATCTCCAAAGCCAAAGCAACCAAAAAAGCCCTTTATTCAAGATGAAATATTGAATTATTTTTTTTAATCCTCACCCAAGGATGTGGTCATTGATTTTAGAGAGGGGACAAAGGAAGAGAGCGAGAGAGAGAAACATTGATGTGAGAAAGAAACATTGGTTGCCTCCCGTATGTGTCCCGACTGGGGATAGAACCTGCAACTTCTAGGTGCACAGACCAAACCAACTGAGCCCCCTGGCCAGGGTGCAGGACTGGATTACTTGAACACTGGGCAGGAGGAATCTGCGATCGCCCGTGATTTTTATCAGAGGCGTTAGCTGCTCAGACTACCTAGACGATAACTTCTCCACTCTGATTCCCGTCCTTCATTGCATTTTATTTTCTACTGCGAAAATTTCCAAACATACGGAAAACTAGAGACTGTAACACATTTACATGCTTGTACTCGGCTTCAGGAGCCAAGAATACTCTGCCATCTACCATCTACATAGTCTTGTGCCCACACCTGTTCCCCTCATATAGTTTCACCCATCAATACGAGGACTTTTTGAAAACACAACCACAGTGCATTATTAATAAATTATCAATAATTCCTAAAGATCATCTAATTCACTATATATATATTATATATAATTTTCCTAATCGACTAAGCAGTCTTTTTACAGTTAGTTTGTTTGCATCAGCATTCACACAGGGTCCATTATTACGTTTCTTAAGTCCTTTCTAAGGTTCATTTAGTGTAGAACGGTCCTTTCTCCCTTGTCTCCCTTATTCAAGTGTTGAAGGAATGGGGCAGTCACCCGGTGAACTGGTCCATGTTCTGGCTGGCTGGCCGACAGCTCCCAGGGCCTCGTGGAACTGGGTTTCCATCCCCTGCAGTTCCCATGCAGTGGGAGCGAGAGAGCAAGGCTTGCCCGAGTCCCCGCTTTATACCCACCTGCCTTTTCCTTTTCCTTTTCCTTTTCGTCTGTGGTTACACCTAACAGGCGACCTGCTACGTGTCCTGTCGCCACACACAGTGTCTGGATGCCTCCCCTTAGTGATGCTGAGGTCGCTCAGTGGGTTCAAAGGATGACAGCCCGGACCCCTTACTGGAAGCTTCAGTTAACGTCCATCTGGCAACTGACTGAATCAATCAGTAGCTGCAAAATACAATTTTGAAATGCTGTTCTGCATTCATTAACTAGAGTTATTTTGTGTGCAAACTTTCTCCCTCCTCCTCTAGGGCTATTAAATTACCCCTCAAGTAAAGTTCTTATAGGAAAGAGAATTTTTTAATAACCTAATTATTTCTACAGTTTTCAGAATAATGAGTCGGCACCTTCATCTATCACTAATGTTGTTCAAGAGCTTTGGTTTTGGTTTTTGGTGGTGCGTCTTCACTGCCTTCTCCCCGTGCTCATGAGAGAATCATGGGAGTGAAGGCGGGGCCGGGAGATGGGAACGGGTCAGGTCTGCATGCCGGCCTGGACGAGTTTGGTGGCGGCTGTCAGCTCCTTTGATGGGGACCAAGTGGCTTCCCCTGGGCAGAGGGATGCAGACGCCAGTGCCCCCCTGTCTGCAGCCTCCACTTTGAAAAATAAAGTGCACGAGGAATCTCCAGCTGCAAAGAGAACACCAGCAAGACAGCTTCTGCACACGCATCAGACATTCGCTCCGGCGAACCTTGGTGGAGCGTGCACTTAAACCAACACGACGGCGGTGGAGCTGCTCCGAGTGATCGCTCAGGACGGCAGTGCGAGAGCCCAACATGAAGGACAGATGTGATTATGTTTAATCAATTATTTTATAGTCTCTTAAAAATACTTTGCTTTTTAAAAAATTGATTTTAGAGAGAGGCAGAGAGGGAGAGAAACAGAAACACTGATTTGTTGTTCCAGTTATTTATGCATTCCTTGGTTCTTTCTTGTTTGTGCTCTGACCAGGAATCGAACCCCCAACCTTGGTGTGTGGGGAGGATGTCCTGACCAGCTGAGCTACCTGGCCAGGGCTGGATTAATTCTTTCAAGACAGCTAGTCATTGGCTGATGGGTCATCCACTGCACGCTCCCTCAGGACACTTACCTGTTAAGGACAGGGAGGCAGAGGGGTTCCCCCAGTGGGGTTTTGTAGGGAGAGACGGGACTCCCCTCCCTCCCAGGACAGCAAGGGCAGCTGGGGGTTTGTAGCCTGGGAGCAGGGAGGGGTCAGTGGGCGGGAAGTTGCTGAGACTGAAACAGCAGCAGCAGCAGCAGCAGGGGGATTCTTGCTGAAGCAGACCTGGGGCTCAGAGACCAGGGATTCGGGTTCGAACAGGCTTCTCCAGGGACAGAGAGGGTCAGGTCGGGCCTGCAGGGGCAGAGGGCTCAGAGCAGCCCGATGCAAGTGGGGTGCAAGGAGAGAGCCTTTGTCACTGCACGGAACCACGGGCCCCATTTTCTTTTGCAGATTGATAATCCCCCTCCCCTATCAGGCAGTGCAGCGCCCACTGCTCTCAAAGTCACGCCTGAGCCCCCCAGGTAAGCAGGAGCTTGCTTCTCCCTGTTGCTTCCGTCTCCCTCCCAGGAAACGAAAGACGGCTGCGCCTTCAGAGCTGGGCTCTGTGCACGGAGGGCCCTGCGCACCGCCCGCCCGGGAGGCGCGGGAAGGCTGGCTGACTCCAGGTTCTCGGGCACAGACGGAGATTTCCAAAGCTGTCAGACAGGCTGGGTGACTTCAGGACAATACGCCTTTATGTTTTAAAGTTGGACCCCAGCGGGGAAGAAAAAGGTTTTCCTGTACTTAGCTGACACAAAGCTCCAGGAGCCCCTGCTGCTTGCATGGGCCCCGCCCCCCAACTACTCCCGCCCCAAATCCCGGCCCAACTCCTGCCCCAGGGTGCAGCTCTCAGCACACGGGTCCCTGGGCCCTGCAAGCCCCACCATTGCCTGGGCCTCCGCGCTGCAGTGACCCGCCCGCCCACCCACCCGCAGTGGCAGCCCAGCTGAGCTGCGGGGGGATCCCAGCCCCCAGGAGGACAGCCACACTGCCGGTGACCGCCTCCGTCTTCCACAGGGCGCAGCACCTTGGAGGGAGCCGGCCCAGGGGCGGTGCTCAGGTGCACAGTGCCTTCCGAGGGCTTTGCAAAGCCCACCTGGGGGATGCAGCAGCATTCAATGTGCCCTTCTTCCGAGAAGGGCACGTGGTCCAGAAGGGGACAGGGTGTTCCCAGTTGAGAGTTCCCTGCTGTCCGTCCTAATGTGTCTGGGTCTGCAGGGGGCCTCTCCCAGCCTCTGCCAACACCCCCCACCCCCCCACCCCCCAGCTTCCGTGGTCCTGCTGAAGGCGCATGAGAAACTGTGTTCCCAAGGACAGCCACTACCCCCCAAGAGCTGGCAGGGGCGGGGGCTGGCAGGGGCTCCTGGCAAACTGGGTGCCCCTGGCGTTTCCTCTCCCGGGGAGCCGCCCCACCCACGTCCCTCCTCCTGCCTCCTCTCCAGTTTGGTCTGGCAGGTGCTCAGAGCTCTCTGCAGGGCCTGGGCCCTGGCAGACCCATCTTTCTGTGCAAGAAGGGCCTCCAGCCTGGTGAAATCACCTTTGTTCCCAATATATAGGCCTGGGCCCAGAGAAATATCTAATAACACAGGGAAATGGTCCCTGTATATCGTTAAGGGGGAAAAAAAGCAGGCTCGAAACAGTGTGTGTGATGTGAACTCATACTCCAGGACAGAAGAAAACACCCCCCACGGGACACACACCCAAAGGAGACGGACCACAGGGGGCACTCCCAACTCTGTTAGGTGATCTGATCTCCATCCCCCCTGTTTTCAAGTGCTTTCTGTGGTCACTGGGCTCTCTTCTAACAAGGAAAAATGATGAATGTTAGTTCCAAGGGCACGGTGGATGGGTCCCGCGCAGGACCCCGCTTCTTCGTGGCCTAGGACAGTCCCCCGGGGTACGGGGCGCGGCGGCTGGGTGTGTTGCAGCGGGGATGGGATGATGCAGTTTGTATCCCCCCGGAGCGCTCGCTTGCTGCTCAGGAACTGCCGCTCAGGGGACAAGCACCAGCCACACGGCTTGAAAAGCTCCCTCACGTCTGGAAGTGGGCCCCTGCAGTGCTGGGTGTCTGAGACGAGTTAGGTTCCACTCGACCCCCAGGCCCAGGTATGTCCGTGTGAGCTGCGACCACAGAGACGTCTCCCCCGCCCCCCAGAAGCCCGCCCAGCGGCAAGGGCCAGGGCACGGGGGTGGGGGAGGGAGGCCCACAGGGAACAGACACAAACATACATTTTTGAGGGCTCATTATTCCCCTTCCGAGAGGCCAAACCTGGAGTGTCCACCCACATCTCACGGGCCAGAGGAGGCAGGGACATGCGGGCCCAGCAGCAGGAAATGGTCCCTTCGAGGTCCCACAGCCTTTGGGGGGCCTTCTGTGGCCCCCAGACTCCGCTCACATGTCCTACACAGGCTGTCTGTCTTGTGACGCCTTGCAGGGTGCGTGTGCTCCCACCGGACGGAAGCTCTTTGTTCTCCGATTCTGTCCTCTCCCGTGCCCAGCCCCTCAGGGCTTGGGGACGCAGCTGTCTGTGGCCGCCAGGTAACTTGCATGCGTGTGACCAGTATGGAGGACAGTTATGTGGATGGAAGACCTGCGTTAACGACCAGTTGCTTATTGACTCAGGCTGAGCTGGGTCCAGAGAAGCGAGAGAATCCCCCCGAACCAGCGACCCGGTTGGTGTAGTCCGCAGGGAGAGAGAGCTCTCTGGACCAGAGTGTCCAGGCGTCCCACTGGCTGCTGAGAGGGGTTTATGCCCTGGACAAGGGCGCGTGGTGGACGAAACTGTTCTGACAACGAGAGGCTTTATTACCTGTTCGAGTTGAGCAGATGTATTCACTGATCGAGCACAATTTCAAAACAATGTGTATTTCCTGCTAAGAATGGAATTAAAAGGCAGCTCATCCTTGTAGACACTGCGGATTCCATGTCTGAAAACAAAATAAAAAGCTGAGTTTGGAACATGTTGTCAGATCAGAAACCGGGGACATTATGGAGTAGGCTGCAGTCATGCTGAAGTGGCCTCGAGCCAGCCTGGGGTGCACCCCAGCGGAGCAGTGAGTTCACACGGCACTCAGGAAAAAGGACACACACAAGCCCTGGCTGGTGCAGCTCAGGGGATTGAACACGGGCTGCAACCCAAAAGGTCTCTGGTTCAATCCCCATTCAGGGCACATGCCTGGGTTGCGGGCCAGGTCCCCAGTAGGGGACATTCCAGAGGCAACCACACATTGATGTTTCTCTCCCTCTCTTTCTCCTTTCCTTCCCCTCTCTCTAAAAATAAATAAAATCTATTTTTTTAAAAAGGACACACAAAATTCATTGGCCACGCTGAAAGGTTTTTAAAGGACCATCTGATGATACTGAAAACTGATAAATGGAAAAATCAAGCATTTTCCCCCTGCCATTCCCGAATGAACTGTACTTCGAGGCAGCTAAGTGGGCGATAGGGTAACCTATCTTCATAGGAGCGTTTCAGCGAATCATGAGCCTTGGCAGTCGGTGACCACGGACAGCCGCAGCATCACGAGAACAGAGACCACCTGACACTGATGCCCCCAAATGGGAACACGCCACCCTGTGACGTCACCTTGCCGAAGGCCGAACATCATTGTGGCCGTGCTGCTCGGTCTGACGACCCGTCCACAGGACATGCAGGGGAGTACTCAGAGGCAGTTATATAAGGATGCCATCAGCAAAATCTGAGCTGTCGATAGCTGCAGGGGACAAATGTTCAACTCCGGTCTGAACATACTACATGGACAATTCTAGAAATAAACAGTTCACAAGTTTCAAATTGCTCACCGTTCTGAGTCACGTGATGAAGTCTCGTGAGTGCCATTGGGTCCCACCCAGAATGCGGCCCTTCCCTGCACCCGTCTCCAGGCTGTGCTAGCGGTGTCCTTCCTGTTGGCGTCCCTGGGCCACACTAGAAGAAGAAGAGTTGTCTCGGGCCACACATTACATACAGTGTGACACGTAATCACAAAAAATCTCATCATGTTTTAAGTAGGTTTACTATTTTGTGTTGGGGCGCGTTCACAGCCATGCTGGGCTGCATGCAGCCCGTGGGTGGGTCGCAGGTCGGACACCCCTGGCGATGCTCCCCAGCTGGTAGCCACTCAGCAGCCGTCTCTGTGATCAGATGGGTATCTCAGAGCTTGTGCTCAAGCCCCCCCCCACCCCCATTTCACTTGGTAACGGCCCAGAGTGCAAGAGGAGTGCCGCCGGGCCTCGGGAGGGTCAGAGAGAAGTACAGCGCTCCCTCGAAGCGAAGGGGTGAGAGCTCCTGACCTACTAAGGAGAGAAAAGAAGCGCCGGCTGAGGTTGCTCAGATCTAGAGTGAGAAATAATCTTCCATCCTTGAAATCTCAAAGAAGGAAAAAGAAATTCCCGCTAGTTTTGCTGTCGCAAACTGCCAACGTCACGGCCACAGTGTGGGAGGAGTGTTCAGTCACCACGGACAGGGCGTTTGTTAAATGTGTGGGTGGGAGATGTGACATCATCACAGCCCCCTGATTCTCCTCCTCAGGCGTCCTCAGGAGGTCAGTATCGCCTGACACTGCGTCACCAGCTGCACCGCCCCTCTCTCCCTCTCCTCACCTAGGCCTGGTGTCATCTCCCATCTGCACCGGCAGGCTGAGCACGGACCGTTGGGTGCTTGGAGAAGTCAGATATTTTGACAGAAAGAGAGAAAAACCACAGTCGCATAACTTTATTAAGGCATATTGTTGTAATTGTTCTGCTTTATAAGTAATCCTTCATCTCTGACTGGGTCTAATTTATAATTTAAACTTCATCATAGGGATGGATGTGTAGGAAAAAACAGTGTATATTGAATTTGGTGCTACCCATGGTTTGGGGGACCCACCAAGGGGCGTATCTTGGGAAAGATACTTCCCAAGGATGGAACGTATCTTGGGAAGACTATAAAAACCGTAGGTTTTTTTTTTTTTACTTGTGATCCATTTTGACATGGAATCACAAAAAATTTTGCATACTTTTGACATTTGTTTTAAATTATGAGTTCAGCCCTGGCTGGCATAGCTCAGTGGACTGAGCGCAGTCTGTGAACCAAAGCATCGCAGGTTCGATTCCCAGTCAGGGTACATGCCTGGGTTGCAGGCCATGGCCCCCAGCAACCGCACGTTGATGTCTCTCTTTCTCTCTTTCTCCCTCCCTTCCCTCTCTAAAAATAAATTTAAAAAAATTTTAAAAAAATTTTAAAAAATCATGAGTTCATACTGACATTTCCAATTCAGATGTAAGACGATAGCCTTAAATTTTTTAGCTTCTCTTTTCTTTTATACTGAAAATTTAAGTTCCTAACAACATTGAAACAATGACTTATTTGCTTTATCCTACAATACCTATAGCAGTCTAAAAATAAGAACACCAACATTACCAAAACACTGCTAAATGTATTTTACAAATTTCTTTGTGCCCTTAGATTGTATGATTCTAACAATATATAGTAAAAAATGCTGTTGTAAACTTTCACTTAAATACTTGCTTTATATTGTTATGCCACAGCTTAATGACACATATATAATACATACAAGCTTATTTCTTCAAGTGTTCTTTCCATGGTTTGGTTTTGCTTTATACTTTATTTTTTATTTAATTTTAATTTATTTTTCAATTATGTAAGTGGTTAGCTGTTTGTAAACGATATGATGTAGTAAATTTCACTCGTCTTGCTCCCATTCTGGTTGGCCCCAGGGCTCCAACCTCCGCCCCGATAGGTAATCATTTTTATAAATTTTGGGTTCTTTCTCCCATGATTTTTGTTTTTTCTAAGGGTCTAATTACATTTACTCTCCCTTTCTTACACAGTGTATCCTATTGCTTTTTAGGACATAATATAATAATGTAATAAAAATTTTATATGTATGGATATACTTATGTGCTTCCATAATGTGGATTTTTTTTTTCTTTGCTTTGCTTTTGGTCTACCTGTAGATCTGAATATTTAGGAAGGTCTGTGATTTTTCCCAATTGTTAACTTTGTATAACTCCTTTAGACCCCTCTTTTCTATATATTGTCCACATGTTCAGTTAGAGTGTGGGCCATCTGGCCGAGTCTCCCAGGACCACAGTCCGACCTTCCAGTAGAGAGGCTCACATGTCTTCCATTTAGCGAAAGATTTCTTGAGTTAGCATGTATAACTCTCGTCTGTGGGTGAGGAAACGGAGGCTTATCAAGTCAAATGACTTGTTCAGTTACAGCGAAAAATTGGTAGAGCTAGAGTTTGAACTTGGGTTTTCTAACTCAAATCTGGGGACCTATGTTAAAGTAAGTACATTTCCCTAAAATGCTTAAGGTGAGCTAAGACGTTGTTAAAAATTGCAGACCTCTCATGGACTAAATATCCAAATATTGGACTGAATGGCTTCCTGAGTCATCCTCGCATGGAAACAACCTCTCCGGTTGCTGCGTTTCTGTGAACTACACTCCCCGGAGCCCTCTGACTTAAAACCTTAAGAGAGCAGGGCAAAGAGGTGTTCCCTCCGCGTGGAATTTAAGAGTGCCGGAACATTCCCTTCCCTCTGCCTCATGCCCTCAACACAAATTCCTTCTGGTCCAGATACCTGAGATTCCCCACTTTATTGCTTTGGCGTGCCGCCAGGGGAAGGAGGAGAACGCACATCTCTTTCTGGCGCCGGCTCCGTGCCAGGCACTGTCTGATGGCCTCTCCCGTCAGCCCCGGGCCCCATCCTCCTCTTTCATAAATGCCGGAACTGACAATCAGAGGACTTGAGCAATTTTCTTCAGGGCCACAAAGCAGGTAACTAGAAGAGTTTCTAACAAAACCCAAGTTGGGTTGACGCCAAAACCTGCGATTTATCTTCCGCCCCAGACTCATGTGTATGTGGGTCTAGCGTTGAAGTCAAGGCTTGTCTTACTAGAGAGATGTTCACAGAGGAAGGGAGTTTACCTGTCGCACCTGCCGCAGGACCCACGCGTGTCTCCCTACACCTTCCCATGGCAACCCTCTGCAGGACTTCTGATGCTGAAGTCTTTCTTTGGCCCTAGAGTCTGTCTCCCTGAGAATGTTCCTTCGGCAGACTAAATGCACGTGGGAATCAACTTCCTCACCCCCGTCCCAGCAACCCGCACCCACGGACGGATAGGAATGGTGTGCGGAAGCCAAAGTGCCTTTACCCTTCGGGTGGGACAGCCCCACAGTGACTCCCAGAATCCTCCACTGGCTTTAAGGTCCCCTTGGCCACACAGCGAAGTGCTTGTTAACACGCCTTTCCCTGTCTTAGCGCCAAACTTCACTGCAGTGTTTCCTGGGCCCCTTTCCAGTATCAACTGCTTGCACTGGAATCCTTATCTTAGGATTTCCAGGGTCTGCTTCTTTGGAAAACAAACGAATACAATCAGCAACTGTCCTGAATATAGATTAAAAAAAAGAAAGTAGGAGAAACAAATATTGATTCAGCGCCTGTCATCGGCCATCACTCTGCTGGGCACTGGGACACAATGAAAATTATAAAACAGGCAGATAATGATACAACGGTCCCCTTAGAGCTTACCTACCCTCTAGTGCGGGGACCAGATATCAGACAAACAGACCACATGGACAGGAAAGTGTACTGCTACCCAACTGCCACGAAAGGGAAAGACAAACCCTCTGAGGAAGTGATTTTTTTTTTTACTTAAAGCCAAGACTGTTTAGGTAAGGAGAAGACCCAGCAGAGCTTGAGATCATCAGACACCAGAAGGAATAGCGGAAGGACCTTTCCAGCCCTCGCTGTTTCCAAATGTTCTTTACTAGGTCAGCTGCTTATTCCCGATCTCATTAGCTGCAGCCGGGGCCAGGGAGTCCTGCATCTGCCCGTGAGCAATCCTCATGCCGAGGTGAGGCAACAGGGACAGAGCGGCGAATAAAATGGAGAAAAATGCCCTGCCCTTATAACCAGGCAGAGGTCATAGTCTGGGGGCTGCCAGGAGATTTTTAAAAAGAGCCAAATAGATCTCCTTGCATTAAATAATACATATCTGAAATAAAACATTTATTGGATGCACTCAACTGCAGAAGAAAGGATCAGTGAATCTGAAGATGGATAGATAGACATCATTCAAGCTGAAGCCAATGGAATAAGAAGACTTTTCAAAGGATGGGCAGAGCCTCCGTGCCTGCGGGACAACATTGAGCACGGAGCCCCGGAGGAAAAGAGGAGGGCCGGAGAAGCGGCCCAATCGTTATTTGAAGAACATCATGACCCCCAAAATTTCCAGGTGTGATAAACAGTATTTCAACCTGTAGACTCAAGAAGCTCAACAAATCCCAAGCAGGATAAAGTCAAAGAAAAATACCATCGGGCAAACCATCGGCGAACCGCTGAAACCCAGAATCGAGCGGCCGGAGAAGAAAGGCACGTGACTTGCAGAAGAACAAGGACCCGAAACAGTGGAGGCAGGAGGCAGTGGAAACACATCTTCAAAAGTGCCTGCACAGGGGCAAACCCCGTTACTTTAGTATTTTGTGTCCAGTAAAAGCATCCGGAGTCACTTTAAATGAGGCTCGGTGAACTACCGACATCATCCGACGCGTGGGAATGCTGGTCGGAGGGTCCAGGCTGCTCCCAAGCATGGCATCCACCCGGCGAGTCTGGGCCCGCCCGCCCAGCCTGGCCCCGACCCCCGTGGGACTCACCAGCTGAGTGGACTTGGGCCAGGGCCTTCCTTCCCCTCGTGTATAATAACCCTATAATGAAGGAAAGGTACACAATAAAATACATAAAATACGGCATTATAAAATATCGAATAAAAAGGTGTGATTAATATATGTTTTACGATTTGTAACTGAGAATAATAATACCCACCCCTGCATGGTTGTTGTAAGGATTAGGTGGATTGTTTCATTTCCAGCTACTTGGGGCTTTCCCAGATAGCTGTCTTTCCGTTATTGTCGTTAGTTTAGTTCCACTGTGGTCCAAGAGCGTATGGTGCATGACTTCAGTTCTTTTTAATTATAAAGGTTGTTCAGCAGCCCGGGGTCTCGTCTGTCTTGGGGAGTGTTGTTCTGTGCGCAGTGGAGAAGAGGGTGCATTTTCTTGCCGATGGGTGGAGGGTCCCAGAAGGTGTCAAACTGAGTCCAGCTGGTTGATGGTGTAACAACACCATCAGTTCTTCTGAGTCCTTGCTGATTGACTCCTGGTTATGTCTGCTACTGAGAGAGGAGTGTTAAAGTCTCCCGACGAAAGTGGGCATCAGTTCAAGTCTCGTTTAAGTTCTATCAGTTTTTGCTTCGTGCATTCCGAAGCTCTGCTGCTGGGTGCGCATCCCTCTAACCTCACGGCTGCATGTGAGCTGTCACTTGAAAGGTCAGATGCACTTTAAAATATGCTGAAGGCAGGAAGAACGTCCCGGGAAACAGCAATAACTATTGCGAAGGCACCCACGAGGGGCCTGAACGGTCAGCGAGTGAGCGACAAGCACCCTGTACGGCTGGAGTAGGAGGCACGCGGCAGAGAATCACCGATGAACCATAGAATTCACTACATTTTGCTCTGCCAACTTTTGACCTGAACCATCCACAGTGCAGCTAAGTGGATTATCTGGATCACTGTGTAACCGAGACCCGGCCGCGCATCGCCGTGGAGGCCCCCTGCTGACCCCGCCGGGTCCCGCGGTCGTCTCTGCCCCGAGCGGATCTTCAGACGCTCGGCCCTTAGGTCCAGTCGTGCAGGGAGAGGCCTGGCCCCCGCCTGGTGAGTCTGCCTGTGGTCATGGCCAAGTTCAGCTTGGCTGCCGCCACAGCTGCCGTTTGATTCCTCCTGGGTTTGGACAAGACCCTCTCTGCCCCTGCAGCTCGGTCCCCGAGGCAGCACCTCGCACTCCAGAACATTCCATCTCTAAAAGCACAGCCTGTCCCATGGTCTGGGTCCTCAGGGCTGAGCCTCATGCTGACGAGCCCGACACAGAATCCTGGGGCTGTCGCGCGGGAAGACGCCAGGGGTGAGTTAGATGGGTGGGCTTTAATGAAGAGCCGGCTGAGGGGTGTGTGTGTGCACACGCACACGTATGTGTACACAAACATAAATGTGTGTGCATGCTCCCCTCCCCCCACCCTGAAACAACGTGGATATAATTACTGGGTCGCTTTTGTGGGAGCCCTCCCCGTCACTCCACATCGAAGGTTTACTCCGGAAAGGCAGTAGAAAAAGGCTTACTGCCTGAAATTGTCTGAGCCAGACCTAAGGCGGAGCCTCGTACCAAATAAGAGGGATGGGTGAGCCGTTATCCTCCTCAGGAAGTTTTGCTGAGAGTTTACACTTAATTCGAGGCCCCAAGTCTCTGTAAAATCTTGGAAGTCAGTAATTTTTTTAAGAGAGAATTTTTGTTTTGAGCTCAAGGGGACAGTCACATGCGGATGCAAGAAATGCATTCAGTACTTTTTTTTTCTTTAATTAGGGGACAATGGCCGTATGACATCATGTTCATGTTGTGACATGCTTACCATGGCCGAGGAAGGTAGCGTGTGTCACCACACACGGTTACAATGTATTTTCTTGTGATGAGGACCTTTAAGCCCTACTCTCGCGGGGGTTCCCAGGCCTGCGATACAGTGTTGTTAACTGCAGTTTGCGCTTTTTGACCCCCGGCACCCGTTTGGCCCCCCCCCCCCCACATTGTGTGCCACAGAGACGTCCGACATGCACTGATTGAGGAGTAATTGATCAAACCACTGTGATTTGTGCCTCACGCTCTCGTGGGAAATACGAGAGGTCTCTCGAGGGAAATATGTTTGGAAGTCACTGGGCCCGATGCCAGAAAGGCAATCTCCTGGATCCGGCGGTGACTTGGTATTTTGTTTCTTACGTGTCTCTCCTTCTCGGGTTATCTTCCAGGTAGTTTTCGCACATACGGTGGACACCTAGTCTGTTATGATTTTGCTGTTGTGAACTCGTGCGTGGGAAGAGCGAATGGAACGCTAGTATTTTCTCCGCGGTGCGGGGTCAGGAGTGAGGAGTGGGCAGGGCTCCCGGCTGGGGAGCGGGAGAGCTGGGCAGCAGCACCTTCCGGAAGGCCGCCGGCCGCTCTGCTCCTGCGTGCCCTCGGAGGGGCAGGGCAAGGGATTCGCTCCCCCAGCGCGCACGGAACGGCACTTCCTGTGGACCAGACCTCCCCGGTGAATTCTGTTTATCACCCTTTCATCTCCTCGACCCCTGACAGGCAAGCAGGCTGCCTCAGGACTGCCCTGTGGCAGAGGGTGACAGCCCACTCTCAGGGAACCACAAACATCGGGCATTTGAAGTGGATTGAGAATTAAAGCGAAGCAAAACAAAACAAAAAAAACCTTAAGAAACTAACGTTTGGGAACCAGTTAGCCAGGTCCTGGGTCCCTTGAAATGCATTGATGGGCATCGCATTAAAGCTGGCCTCTTTGCAGAAGTTTCGGGAGAAGGGTGGTGTTTTCTTTTTTTTCCTTTTAATGTGATAAAAATTCACTCGGCTGGTGGAGCATGTACTGGGGGGTGAGGGCGGGTTACTTTCTCTGGGGGTGGGGGACCTGTTAGAGTGGGGGCCCCCCGGGGAGCTCTTGGTGCCGGCTACAGCCTTGACAAAGCCTTCAGCCGAAAGATTCTTCGAGTTTGAAATGCATATTTCACAAGAGGAGGGTGTGGGCTGCTGCCCTCGCTTCCCTCAGGCACGCACACAGCACCCTGGCCCGCAAGGCAGAGAGGGGTCTTGAACTCTCTGCTTAAATCTCTTGACAGGCAAGATCCCCTCACTCATCCTCAGGAGTGAAAAGTCACATAACTTCTCCTAAGACGTGTTCATACTAAGAAAATAAAGTCCTCTAATTCCGAGGAAGGCAAAGAGTAAGTTGCACAAAGACAAAGAGCAAGAGAAAGAATTCACTTGGTGAAGCTGTTCTTGGAGGTTTGAAAGAGTCACTTCTCTGTGGTCCCGTAGGAAAAGCTGAGGGCAGTCTTGGGGTGGTCTGCCTCCCACAGACTCGCGTGCTTTGAGGCCATGAGCAGAACGGACTCTCCGGGCCACGGCGGGGCCTTGGGTCTTCAATGACTGTGTCCCTGAGGGTGGCTAACACGAGGAGGGAAGGAGCGAACCAGGGGAGTCCAGGCCAGGTGTGCGGAAGGTTGGGGCAGGGCCCAGGGGCGGGGAAGAGCAATGTTGGCGGATGCGAAGTCAAGTTCTCTGGTCGCGGACAGCGAATCCACGCAGTTTCTGCACACCCCACCCTCCTGCCCCAGGACCACTCTCCCCGCCAAGGCCGGCCCACCCCAACTTGCGGGTGTGGGTTCATCCCACCGTGTTATTGTGTATCTTCCCTTCCTCACAGCTCGTAGGGGAAAAGCCAGTGACGTGGAATGTCAAGGGCAGATGTACAGGAAACAGAAGGGCTGAGGCCTCCTAGGAGGCCCTGAGGTGTGGAAGCAGGCATGCAGCCCCGACTCCCCTGGGGTTCGTGTGTGTGTGTTTGGCTGCTGCAGGCTACTGGGGTCCTTGTACCGCCCACTCTTTCTCCAGCCTTCACCGCTGGTTTTCCTCAGCTTCTCCTCCCACTGGCCCCGTCCCGTGACCTTGAGGACAGGGTCAGCCCTGTGGCGAATGCCCAGAGCACGTGGGAGGGCTGGGAGTTTGACAGAACGGCCCCAGGGGTGGGTTCGGGCCTGAGTCTGGGAGGAGAGACCAGTTCCTGGCCTCAGGCTGGACAACGGGTTTCTCCCCCACGTGGCCTCATGGTCAAGGTCGCCAGGTTCAGCAAACAAAAGCACAGGAGGCACCGATACAGGCGACAACTCGGCAGATCCTTGAAAACGTGTTGAATGGAAGAAGCCAGTCTCAAAAGCCCACGTGTCGAAGGAGTCCACGGATGTGGAAGGTCCGGAGTGGCAAAGGCAGAAAGACAGAACGTGAATTAGCGGCTGCTGGGGCCGTGGAACCGGGAGACGGGTGTGTGTGCGTGCGTGTGTGTGTGTGTGTGTGTGTGTGAGACTGCCGTGGTGACAGGGCTGCTTCTTCGGGCGATCAAACTGTCCTCAAATGAGATTGTGGTGACGGTGGTGAAACTCCGTGAATGTACCGAAAACCACTGAATTGTACAATTAAAGTGGCGGAATTTTACTATACACGAACATCTTAGTAACGCTGTTTTAAAAGTGCATATTACCAAGTGAAATTTGAATTTTCCATAAACCATGAAACTTAGTGCAACTATATCCTACACAATAGTTGGGACATACGTACACTAAAAATATTTTCATGGTTTATGTAAAATTCAGATTTAATGGGATGTCCTGTATTTTAGGGGGCAGCCCTACTTATGACTCAAGTTCATGTCTCAGAAAGCACTAATCCGTGGTCAAAAATGCAAAGAAATGGTTCATGAGATGTCATTTAAATGAGATTTAAGGGGACCCTTACCTACTTTGGATCAAAATGCTTAACAATTAACCAAGACCAAGCACTCATTTGACCACAGTTATTTTCTAAAAATCTGATTGTGGCTGCCAAGGCAGAGAGGTTCAGGAAAGGAAGAAATAGTGTTTCAATTGTATTACTAAAAATGTACAGAAATGACAGAAAACATTTAGAAGTGAAAGGAACTGGATATTTAAAAAAAATTTTTTTAAAGATTTTATTTATTTATTTTTAGACAGGGAAGGGAGGGAGATAGAGATAGAGAGAGAGAAACATCAATGTGCGGTTGCTGGGGGTCATGGCCTGCAACCCAGGCCTGTACCCTGACTGGGAATTGAACCTGTGACACTTTGGTTTGCAGCCCGCGCTCAATCCACTGAGCTACGCCAGCCAGGGCTAGAACTGGATATTTTATAAGCACGTTCTAATCTTTACACTTTATGAATCTTGCCATTGGGTTTGAGACACTTTGAGGGAATTTCACAAGTATGAGTCTTAAATGTTTTTGACTTGTTCAAGTATAAAAGAAATGATTATAAAATATTTATTGCACAATGATTGTTACACAATGACATTTACTATAAAAGATTGTTGTGTTTTATAACAGAAGGTTTATAAACCTTCGAGTAAAGCGTTTACATTATAAACACTGCACTGCTTCTGTTCAGAAAGTATCCAGCCATGTATATGAATAACAGAGACACTTATTGAAGAAGATACAAGGAACATTGTCCACAGGACAATGACACCTCAGTCCCCTTCAAGGTAGGCACCTTGGGACCTCACACAGTTCTCCCAGTCACCATCAGCTGCCCTGTTATATTTTCCTGAATCTCATTGACAGTTTGAAATCTCTTCCCTTTCAAAGGTGATTTTAGTTTTGCAAAAAGTCTCAGGGTGCCAAATCTGGGCTGTAGGGGGGCTGAGTCACCTGGGTGATTTGCTGTTTCACCAACAAACTCTGCACGAGATGTGATGCATGAGCGGGCACATTGTTGTGATGAAGCCACCCATCACCAGTTGCCCATAGCTGCGGCCTCCTGAATCATCCAAATAGTTTCTGTGGAGGAATGTTCAAGCTTAACACAAAATTGGATGCAGATTCATTCATTGCTCTGCTGGCTCAGTCATTTTGAATGTGACGGCCACACAGTACACATGCTCACTCAACAGTGTCTACCACCCCCACTGACTAGTGCAGTGAAGTCGTCATTGTTCACACATGCGCATTGCAGCCCACTCTCCTTGGCTGCCAGGTGACATGGATGTCACTTAAACTGTTCTCATTATATTAATAATGGTTGGACAGACTATATATATATTTATATATATTTCTGTGGATGTTCTGTATTTGTTTTGAAGGGATGTCTAAGTTTGCAAATTCTGGTAAGCAGAATTGTTTAAGTTTGCACTTGCGTATTTGCTATCTGTACAGGATGGTGACACCCCAGCTTTGATACTGGAAAATCCAGCATAAAATTGCTATAGTAGCGTATGTCAGTACAGGATTATGAGGTCATAGAAGAGACCGTTACAGGACCTTCAGGCATAAAGATGATGACGTAGGTGTGCATGATCGCCACCTTCTGAGATAAGCACTTCTATTCTCTCCGTTTTACAGGTGGGGCAGCTGAGGCAGAAGCAGGGTAAGCCTTTGGCCCTGGGTCCCACAGCTGATGAGAACCAGACCCCAGCTCACCATGGGCCGTGAAAGCCCTTGACGTTGACTGCTTCCCTCTCGTTTCTTCTGCAGAAAGCCTCCCCCACTGGACTCCCATCTGAGCACCCCCTCCAGGGGCTGCCTCAGGCTTTGGCAGTCAGTGGCACCCAAACCCCACCTTTCACTGTGTCGTCTTCACTGACCGTTATCCCCCCCTGAATGCACGGAAAACTCTGACAGCGAACGCAGACCTTCCTTGCACGCTCACCCCAGCTGCTGATGGTGCACCCTCGGCCGGCGGCGTGGGACTTCCTGTTCTGTGGACCGAACGCCTTGCACCCTCTGAACAAGTGTGGCCGGAGCAGCACCAGAGCTGAAAGCTATCTCCCCCGAATTGCTTTTGTCAATTCTTTGAAACGCGCTGAAGAAAAGAGAGAGCAGCCAGGAGGAGCCGGGGCGGGGGGGTGCCCCGCCGTGTGCTGGTCTGGGGATCCACCCTGTCCACCCTGTCCACCCCGTCCAGACCAGTCAGGGCTGAATTTCGGGGAAAAGAGTGCGTCAGTGCTGGGGCGGGGGGAGGGGGGTTGCGTGCCCGGAGGGCGCTTGGCGTTCAGATCTGCTACAAAGAAGGGTCATTCCAGAGGGTTCTGACAGGGGTTTCTGTAGTTCATTCAGCTGCGGGAAGGACTCAGAGACTTGAAACGTCAGGCCTAGACTCTGTGTTTTCGCATGCCCCACAATGAAAAGGACCTTTGTGGCTTTCCTGCGGGTGCATTTAATATGCAGCCTGCAGAAGATGGAAGGTGGTCTTTGACCTTGAGGGGAAGGCGGCCCCTGCCCGCCCCTGCCCGCCCGCCATCATTTGGCATTAGCTGTGACTGGGTCCCACGAAAACATCGGAAGGGAATTTGTTTTGTGGTTGGGTTTCCTTTTTGGTTTTTTTTTTTTTTTTTTTTTAACATCATTACTGTTAGATCAGTATTTCCTCAAATGAGTGAGGGGAAGGGTGCGGTGACTTCCTAAAGGAAAGTATTTATATTTTTAGACCCAAATCTGCTTTTACGAAGCTTTTCTAAAAGAATGCATAGAAAGAGAGTTCTGAACCACAGAAAATACATCTTAAACTGTAGTTAAGTCAGTTTAGCTTATTTAAATGTAACGTTATGAGAAAGATAGGATCGATTTTGTTTTAAAAGATGACCAAAAATTTTTTTTTCTGTATTTTAGAATATCTGCCACCTCATTCACTACCTTCTGAACTCTCTGGCGTTCGAGTCCAGCAGTGGGGCCCGTTCAGGCTGTGAGTGACGTGCGGGGGCGGAGGCCGTGTGGGCGGGGACGGAGGCAGAGGGGCGTGGCAGAGCCGCCTCCCAAGCTGACGCAGCCCACGCTGTTTGTCAGGCACTTAGGACATATTTCAGTCCGGGGGTTCTCGAGGTCCGCCTGTCCAGTGTTCCTCGTACTGCCTACCAGGTGCCCCAGGGGGCGGGGCTCGGAGTCCACGTGCCTGACCTGCAGCTCGGCTGAGGTTGGCCAATGCCCAGAGGGTACAGTGGCCTGTTTCACGAATGAGCAGTCGGTGACCTAAGAGGTCATGGGCCCCAGACCAGCAGCCAATTGTGAGTGGAGCCTGCCTGAGGCGTGTGCCTGAGAGTGGGGCTGCGCTGGGCAACCGTGGGTGTGGACAGGCAGACGTGGCCTCCAGGACGTGCTTAGGGGGGCTCTGGGAAGACGTCCCCCTAATGTCTCCACCCGTCTTCCTTCAGGATTTCATTCTGAACCCCATTAAAGAAGACATACAACCTTTATGTCGCAGTTGTAGATAAGAAGTTAGCATAAAGATACCAAAAGCTAACAGGGATGTGATAATGGGTAACTGTCCTTTTTGGAGCAAATGTTGATGTTGGGGGAAGAGGTGGCATGGAATTGCACAGGCCGCGGCCAGGAGCCCGGATAGAGGGGAAGTCACGGACCACACACCGAAGACTGGCTGGAGGACGGGAATTTTGTTTTCTAGTTTTTTATCGTGAAAGTTTCAAATACTCAGAAAAATTAAAATAATAGTATACTTCTCGCCCAGATATCATTTATCTTAAAGTTTTAAAAACAGCCCTGGCTGGTGAGGCTCAGTGGATTGAGCACTGGCCTGCAGACCAAAGGGTCGCTGGTTGGATTCCCAGTCAGGGCACATGCCTGGGTTGTGGGCCAGGTTCCCAGTAGGGGTTGTGTGAGAGGCAACCACACATTGATGTGTCTCTCCCTCTCTTTCTCCCTCCCTTCCCCACTCTTTAAAAATAAATAAAATATTTCAAAATAACTTTTAAAAACATATCCCCACATCTGCATCATCTAATCTGAGTGTGTGTGTGCATGAGTGTGTGTGTGTGTGTGTGTGTGTGTGTGTAGTCAGGGCCGAAGGTTCCTCTAAGAATGCAGACTGCAAGGGGTTGGCGGGGGTGGGGGGGGGGGAATGACCAGGCGCAGTGCAGAGCGGTCAGAAGGGACTGCAGCTCACAGAGGCAGAGAAGGGGGACCGGACCCAAGATTCCTGGGATCTCAGGCTCCGTTCTTCCCACTGACAACGTACCCTGTTATTAACGGCGATGACTCACACCTGACACTTTGATCGCACTTCTGAGCGCTCCGGCGCGTCTCACCTAACGCCTATTATTTCCAGTGTCGTCCACCCTGGGGTCAGAGAAATGGGGAAATAACAGGGCAGGGAGACCACAAGGGGCAGGCCCGACCCGAAGGAAGAGTGTTTCCAGGGAGTTCAAGCTCAGAAGAAGAGGAGGAGCTGCTCTTCTCCTGCTGACTTCGGGCTTCTTTTGAAGCTTTGAGCAGGAAAAGCTGGAACATTGCTTTGGCTGTCAGCTCGCAGGAAGGGCCACAGCACTCCGCAGGGAGAAACAAGGCGGTGCGAGGGGGTGCCCGTGTTTCTGCCCTCCCCCTTGGGCGCGCTGGGACCTCAAGGAACGCTGACCTGCTGCGGCTGCTCCAGCCACCTGGTTGTTCCCCCTTTCTGTAGGGCCCTTCCTCCCACCTTTCCCACGGGGTGGGTGCCCCTCAGCCCCACCCCCAGCCTCTACGCCCCGCCCCCACCCCGCCCCACCCCACCCAGGGCTTACTCCTAGGGTTCCACGTTCACTCGGGGCTGTAATTCCCCGTGCATTTGTCTCTCCCACCGAACCACTCACTGCCTTCACAGTGATCGAAGTTGTGTCTGAAACGCCGTTCGAGTCTCGGGACCAAGCTCAGTCCCTGCCGCCCGCTCGCGGACACGCAGTAGTAGTTGAGGAATGACGCACCGGAAACCACAAGCGTGCAAAGATTTGGTGTCGTCCGGTTTCCACGCACGTGGGCTGAAGTGCGGCAGGGTTTGTTGTTGTTTTCTCTTGCGGTTTGTTTTCCGGGAGGGAGAGGCCGGTGGGAGGGTTTGGCAAATATCTGAGCACCGGGGGTGGGGGGGTGGGTGGAGGCGGACTTCCATGCCGCTGACAGAGGCTTAACCGTGTTGGAAGGTAGCCCAGGGGAGTATTTGCGCAGCTAATGATGGATTTTTTTTTTTTTTTCCAGACAAAGACTTGATTGAGCTCTGTGCTGCAGCAGCGGCGGGGAAGGAGGGTACAAGCTGGTACAGAGGGAGGGAGCCCCGGGGCATGGCCATGGGGGAGGGCAGAGTGGGCCGCACCACAGCGCTGGGCTTTAACCAACAGCAAGGAAGTAAGTGATTAGTTCAAAATAAGCTGAAACTCCCCGTGTAGCCCGGCCAGGTCTTTTCCAGTCTCTAAAGAAAGAGGTTTCCAGAAAAAAAAGTTACAACTACAAAGGCCTAGAACATTTCATTCTTGCTCCTCTGATTAGACCTGATTCTTGTTCCTGGAGTAGGGATCGCACCTGCATTAAATGTAAAATGAAGTGCTTTGCACATTAGCGTTTGTGGAGTGTGTGTGTGTGTGTGTGTGTGTGGTTACTATGGCTGGGATATGTGCAAAAGAACCATCTTGATTCTGGACGACTCACCCAGTATTTCTACTCTGTGATCTGATCAGTTTATGCTTTTTTTAGACTTTTTGAGTCACACTTAAAATACCCTCATGAAAGTTGGGAAGAAGGTACTTTCGCTGAGGAAAAAATGAACTTAGTAAGCAAAACGAGAGGAAAAAATGGAAATTGGAGAAAATACAGAAGTGCTAGTGAGAATGAAGGAATTCCTGAGAAGAGTTTCTAGGGTTTGGGGAACCAGAAGGCAGTACCAGGTCAAGTCAAGGTCATTGCACCCGCAGAGTGCTGCCCGGGCGCAGCCAGCCAGGCCCCAGCCCAGCCCAGCACAGGCGAGCAGGGCGCTGAGACTTACAGGCATCTGCTAAGTGGATTTTCAAATCCCATTAAGTGGGGCCAGAATTATAATGGCTTCAAGTTAAGCTTTCAGTTGAAACCTGAGGCCTGAAAGTTGACTTATTCCCACGCCTTTGTTTAAAGCATTAGACAAAGCAAAAGCAACAATAAGGCAATTTGATGTCTTTAGAATTCTTGAGCCCCCGAGCTTGGTCTGCCCAAGGTGAGACTATTGACAGTCCACCACCATTTGTTCTCTGGAGTTTCGAGTTTTGAAAGAGCATTATGCAAAACCGCCGTCTCATGGACTTCAAATAAGGTCTCGGGCTGATCAGCTGCCTTGTGTTGGAGAGGTGCCCGGGTGATGTGAACATAAGGAGAACACACGCTCATAGGCTCCAAGTGAAAAATCTCACTCGGGGAGAGAGGCTGGTAAGAGTTTCCTACCCCAGGAGAGGTGAGGGACCACCAAGGACCCTGGTCATAGAGATCTGTGCTTCCTCAGACTGACTCACGGGTGCGCGTGGTTCTGCACGTGTATCGGATGGGAAGCACGTTACGAAGAGCCGTTTCAGGGACCCATCTTCTCCGTATCCTAAATGATATAGAGATTGGACGGTACGGTGGAAAATAAATGGATCGCTGTAAGTTCTACATCATTGGCCATTATTATAATGATCATGTGAAGGGGAGGAGAATTGGTGTACACCTATGTCATGGTCACCAACGTCAGCACCAACAGGACCATGAAAATGTGGAGTACGTCTGCCATGAACGAGGAGTTGGTGAAGTCAAAGGAATCCGTTCTCTCCTCTAAGGGAGGAGACACGGCAGGCGAAGGTTCTGCGAACTCTCTGAACACGGGCAGCAACTCGTCGTTGCTCTTTCCAGATGGAGAAATGCTGGCCTAGGGGTTTTACGACATGGACGTGGAACTGCCTGACCGCTCTGTTTGGTGTGGTGGTCACCGCCCAGAGTGGCCTTCCCGCCCTTTCCCATTTGTGCTGGGTTTAGAGGAGGTCTTCCCAGAACCAGTCCTTTTTCTAAGGATGCGTGTCTGCAATTGTCTGCCTTGTGACTTACGTTGTGTACGGACTTTCCCCGAAGAGCATTTGTGGTCACAGAACATCTGTCCCCGGTTGACAAGACATTTACTTATTAATTTCCTCCAGAACCATGTCCAAATTCCTCTGCCTGGCTCCTGGGTTCCTGGCCTTGAGCTACGGTTCAGAAAACATTAAGGGCTGTGAACTGCCGGGTGCTGGTGGGCGGGCCGGTGGATGCGTAGATCGTACAGGTGTAGGGCGGGTGCTCCGTTCTCCGACAATGCGGGAGCCAGCTCGGATCCTCACTGGTCCTCCTACAGACACGTTCCCGCTTCATCATGTGTTGTGTCATGAATAATATCATGTATCTACTTTTAGCTTAGTTTTCCTTTTTTGGGCGGGGGAGTGTGTGCGTATTTAAATACCAGAGTAACACCTACTCATTTTAAAATATAAAAACAAAGAGCAGGGTAAAACAAAATGTCAAACTCTTTATCGGTTCTTCTCATGTCCACTCACCAATGGTAACGCCTACTAATTGCTTGGATCTTGGCAGAAAGCAGGTGGCAATTGAAGACGGTTTTAGGAAGGCGCTATTTGCACAGGAGTGGGCTGAGTTCAGAGGCTCACCCAGGGGCAGCGGAGCATCCCCGGGCTGGCCGTGGCAGGGGCTCCGTTACAACAGTCCTGGACCTCCAGGAGCAAAGTGCCCACGCAGCAAGACCGGCCGTCGTAGAGAAGGGCCTGCCGAGGAACCGCGGCCTTGAGCAGAGGAACACACACTACTGCCCATCCCAGGACCTGACCTCCAGGGAGAGCTGAGGTTATGAGTACCCCGCTCTCTCTCTCTCCTCTTGGCCTCTATGTCTTGCCAACTTATGCCTTTGGCCAGCTCTCGCTGGGAGCAAGAGGGCCTGCTGCCAGCTGGGCTCTCAGGTGGACAGTGGGAGGGGAAGGATGGAGCAGAAGTGAAGGAAGTCCATCAGGTAGCACAGGGAGTTTACTCGGAGGCTCAGGACAGCCCGAGCATTTGCAGATTCCCTGGGTTTCCTCTCGGTGCAGCGGCCGCCTCTGGGGAGGAGGATCCCTGAGAGCAGAGGGCTGGCAGGGCGGGTCAGCGCCTGGGGATCTGAGCCTCCTGAAGGGAGTCTCTAGCCACAAGAGGGCAGATCCCAGCGACAGATGCTGCCTGCGGCCGTGTTTTAATGCACAGAGTCTGACTCATCCAATCCAGGTGGTAATCACTTAGATCCTGGGGCCACCGAGCAAGGATTTATGAAAGAGCACTTACCTCTTAAGGGATACAGGATAAAACAGGGGGGTGTTTCCTTTGGTGGGGGGGATACAGCGCTGGTGCCCGTCTGACTGTCCTCAGAACCACGGCATGGCTTTTGACCTGCTGTGACCCCTTCCCCAGCGCCACCACGCTGTGATGATGGTGCAGATGCTGGACCATGCCCCAGTTATGGTCGAGGAAGCTTATCTTGTTTTCGATGTGTTGTTTTTAAGTTTGCCCATGGAATTGACCAGGAGAGACTTAGACGGGTTAGTGATTTACAAAATGGACCACACAACCCTAGGGTGGAGTTCAAGGGTTTAGGGAGATGGCAGTGTGCCAACAGAGAAATCACATTTTCATAGAAAGCATTCAGCTACCTCATTTTTTTTTTTTAAAAAAGAGGACATCTATGTTTTTCATCGGAAACAAATAAAATTTAGAAGTTAATTACTCCATCTTAAATCATCAAGTGTAACTAACTATACACACAACATTCTTCTACACTCTTTGGCTAGACACATTTCTAAAGTAATTCAGTGGAAAACAGCCCAAGAATCTAATGTTATTTATAATTGCCCGATATAGATGTTTCGAAGTTGTGCTTTTCACAACTACGACATGAAACAGATCACGAAGCTTTCTCTTGTGAATGACCGTGTTTCCACCTTTCAAAGTCTGCACGTTTCCCACAGCAGTTATCTGATCAACCAGAGCGTTTTCCTAAAACTGTCTATTTTTAGCTGGCCTCCCCCTTCCCTCAGAGGCCTGCCGCCCGCAGGGACCTCGTGGCGGGAGGCCTGTGCCCTGGAGAATCCTCGCTTCGGGCGAGACGGCAGGGTCCTAGCAGGTTGTAATTTCCACCGCTGGGGGTCTCAGACACTGAGCAGCCGCTTCCTCATGTGGAGGAGGCACAATCCAGGGTAGAACTTGGCAATGCGGTTTAAAAAAAAATCAATAGATAATGAACTGATTCCATGCCAGTGAGTGGGAGAAGACAGATATAAATAGAGTTTGTTTTGTCATGTTGCTTTGTTATTAATAGCAGCTATTATTATTTCACTCGAGAGAGCAGCAAGATGTTATGTGTGTTCGTCTGTGTATGTGTGAAACCCAGGACAGCACGGGACGTGTCAGAGCAGGAGTTCCTGTGCTTTTCCCCTCACCACAGCCTGCGTGGGGGGATGCCATTGACCTACGGGACACCAGCCCCGGGGGAGTGTCCGTGAAACGCACAGATCCTGGCTGGGTAGTTGTGACTCTGCCCCTGTTCTTTCGTCTAAGAAAGCCTGGCAGGCAAAGGAATGACAGCACACTTATTGGAGGAATGATGAATCTCCCCTAATTGAAAATAAATAAAAGGAATCAATCCCTAGCTGATACTCTATTGTTAATAAGCATTTTCTTTGACATACTTCCTGGGGATAGATACTCACCGGTGGGCCGCATCCCTTAGGTTAGGAAGTGCTGTATTCACTACATTGACTTCGCACCGTAAGTAACTATCTTTCTGTTGTTAGCTCCACGTTGCCCACCGTATGAGGTCTCACCCCATCCTGATGTCCCCCGCACTGAGACCCTCCTTCTTTTTATCCCCCTGCCCATTCCGACCTCCGGTGAGGGGACTGCCTGCTTCCATCACGGCATGATCTTGTTTGGGGGCATGAGGGGTCTGTCTCCTCTTACAAACCGTAAGCTTCCCCCAAGTGAGGACTATGTTGTACTTATTTCTCTACGTCCAGTTCTCAGCCACTGCCTAGTGTGCAATAGTCGTCTGATAAATGATGGCTAAGGAACGGGGAACAAGATGTGTTGACTTCCAGTCATTCAGTTAAAGCCTGATGACGTGGGCATCCAGTATCATAAAGCGTTTCATGAAAAAAGGCAAGGGTTTGGTGGAGCTGGTGGGATTTTTGTTCAAATAAAAATGAGCTTTAGCAAGAAATCTGGGGTGTGTGGAGTTGGGTTTACAATAACGGGCAGGAAAAGAGTGAAATGTTTCAATGGGAAAAACTGTTGCTTTAGATGGGTTTCATTTCTCCATTGCTTCCACGCACAGCTCCGGGGATTGAAAATGGACGAGCCACTGACAGAAACGTAAGACCAAAAAATGCAGACGTCTTGCACACTGTTCTTTGGGAATTGGGTTTGGACCGGGATGGGCTTCTGCCATCGTAACTGAGCGGCTGTGGCCTTCACCCCGGGAAGGCCAGAGTCCGGGGTCGGGGTGGCGGCACGGCGGGGTGACTCTCAGCAGAGGCGCTATCCAGAAGCATCTCCAGAACCAGTCAGAGTTCATGGTTAGGCCACACGGAAGGCCTTAATTATGGTGGCGATATTCAACTCTGTCCTAGAAAGATGGATTCTTTGGGGAGAACCGAGTGTAGGGTCTCGGAGCACTGACTGTCAACACGTGCTCCCTGGAAGCAAGACCAGGGTGGGCCTGGACCCAGCTACGCGTCTTGGCAGGAGGACGTGGGGAGAAGCGAAGCACCTCCCCCCACGTGTGACGTACTTTTCCAGCCTTTCCAACGTGAAGTCAGTTCTCAGTCACAGGAGGTGGCCCACGGTCTCAAGTAAGGGGTTCACACGTGTGTGGCTACGATGACCTGGGGGTCACCGGCTGTTGAAGAGGAGTGGAGGGGCCTGGCGGTGTACTTTTATTATTCATCTGGGACGAGCAATGACAGATGTGCAGTTCAGGGTGCCGACATCATGCTCTTCCTTCCAGCTGGCAGGTGAGCCCGCAGTCACAGCATCAGACAAAATCACGGCTTCTGCTCATGTGTGGGACACAATGAAGGGTGCAGGGGGGTCACCCTGAAAGAATCCTTCACGAGGCCCTAAGTTAGAGCCAGAGGTGACCCCAGGGTTATAGATGTGCCGAGGAAATCCTGGTCTCCTGCTGCAGGAAGCAGTAAGGTTTTACCGTGAGCACTGTTGTTTCTGACGCGTGAGTGGATGGGGACCTTGCATTACGGACTTACGGGTCCAAATCCACCTACGAGGCTCGTGATACAAAAATGGCAGCAGAACCTCCTCTTTTCTTTATAAAAGTTGACTTTCTATAGATCCACAATCAGGGTGTCATTGGAATATTGCTTTCTGCCTGGAATCTTATGCATTAGACTTTCACAGGAAGCACGCACGTATTGCAAGAGCAACAGTGGTCCCATCATCTGTTGCTTTGAAACCACTGACCTCAAAGCTTGGTGACGAGAAGTGGCTTCCATGGACTGTGGTCACAGTTCTGTGGGTCAGGGATTCAGGCAGGGCACAGCAGGAATGGCTCACCTCTGCTACATGAAGTGGGGAGCTTCGGCTGGGGTGACACGAGTGCCCAGAGGTGTCTGGGACAGACTGACCGGAGCTATCAGCCGCAGCCCTCGGTTCTTCTGTACGCGGCGTCTGCGGGGGCTAGGGAGTTTCCTTCAGTCCCATGTGTGGTGCCCGGGCTGGGATGGCGAGGACGCTGGGAGTCGCCCAGCCCTGCTCTCTCTGTCTCCACGTCCTCCCCTATGGCTGGCTTGAGCTTCCTCCCAACGTGACAATCTCAGGCTCATTGGACTGGTCCCCTGGGGGCTGGCTGGGGAGCAGCAGGAGCGAGAACCACGAGGCCAGTACGGCGCATGCCCAGAATAGCCCGGCGCATGCCCAGAACAGCCCGACGTCACTTCAGCTCTGTCCTATTGGTCAAAGCAATTCCAGGGCCCGAGTCCAGGGGGCGGAGAGAGACTCGACCACTCGAGGGAGTGGCAAGGTCATATGACAGAAGCACGCGCACGTGGGACATTGCGGCGGCAGCCATCTTTAGACAGCGCTGTGTGCCACAAACAGGGATTCCAGGCCGAAGGCCCTGAGGCTGGAACGGAGCCCCCCCACCCCCATGACGGACGATGGTCTGAGCTTCTGTTCTGTCCCCGAGGACCGCCTGCAAACGACACACTTGGACAAGAGCAGGTCTGGCAAACCTCCCTCCCCCCAAGAAGGGCAGGCCGCCGGCTGCAGGCAGCGGGGAGAGACGCGGACAAAGAATTGCGCTCCCAGTGCTCTGCTGTTCCGCACAACCCCCCCCCCCCCCGCCCCCCCGACCTTGAACCTTGGCACGGAGGCAGCTGAGGCAAGTGTGCTCCCCGGGGTGTCTGAGTTGGGCGGAGGGTTTCTTACAGGATGAGGTAGTCAGGCAGTTCTTCGTGGGTTTTCCTGAATGTGCCCGTCGGTTGGTGCGAGCGCTTCTTCTGAACCGAGCCGCACCTGCTCCGCTGGCAGGCTCCCTGCTCCCAGCGGGGCTGCAGGGTGTGCAGAGGAAGCGCGGGGTCTGGCGGCCCAGGCCTTAGGTTCAAGTCTTAGGTTTATCAGCCATTCGTTTAGCCTTTGGGAAAGTCACTTACCATCAGTCAGTTTTCTCACTGGGGCAATCAGAAGAATAATTGTCCCTCCGTATTGAGTTTTGCAAGAAGGAGGCATTGGATAACTGTTGTGTACCTTTCCTTGGAAAATGACCAGGAAATCTTTCCACTCCTTGGGTCAGTCTAAAGGCCCTGGACGCTGAACCTAGGGAAGGAAACACCAGTTCCTTGCCCAGCGCCGTGCGCCCCTTCCTTTGTGGTGACACACACGAGCTCCTTTCCGAAGGGGACAGGACACACAGCACAGTATTTCTAGTGACACCGACAGTGTGGTCGCGGCAGTCTTGGCTAGCTGGGCTCCTTCTCCTTCTCTGGGCTGGGGTGAATGCCTGTCTCCTGCGAGGGGACACCCCTAGTACCCGGTCCCCTGAGGTCCTCCCTGCTTCTTTCAGTCTCTGTGCCTGTTGACACTTCCAAAGCATTCGTCTCGTGCCACAGTTAAGCTATGATTGTTTGCTTGGCTATTGCTTCCCCTTTCTCTATTTATTATTCCCTGGCTGGTTTTCATCTGGTCTTCACAACAGCGTTGGAAGAAGTCCATTTCTGTGCTAGCTCCCCGCAGCTGCAGCAGGTGGGTGACAAGGGGACAGACTGGGCATGGGGGAGGGGGAGAGGTAGAAATTGTGGAAGAAGAGAAAGCCATGTTCACGGGCAAATTTTGGTGAACTGACGTGGAGTGGGAACAATTGAGCCTGTGGATGGAGGGTGCTGTGGGGCAGCTGGGGACTGAGGGTTATGGACAATGAAAATATGTTGGCTTACCTATCTCAAAAATATTACTGCCGTTATATTTACCTTCTGAAAAAAATGACAGAAATAGCACTTCGTACGAAAAGTTCTTAGCACACTGCCTGGCATTTAGTGAATGGTCATGAAATGGAAATGATGATGTTAATGAGGTTGATAATGCAGCCGATGACAGGGGTAAGACTCATAAAGTAGCCCTGGCTAGTGTGCCTCAGTGGATTCAGTGCCGGCCTTCGAGCCAAAGGGTCGCCAGTTCGATTCCCAGTCAGGGCACATGCTTAGGTTGCCAGGCCAGGTCCCCATAGTGGGTGTGAGAGGCAACCACACAGCGATATTTCTCTCCGTCTCCTTCTCCATCCTTTCTCCTCTCTGTCAAAAATAAATAAAATCTTAAATAAAGAGACTCAATAAAGTAGCTCCTCATCTTAAGTCCATTGAGTTCTCATTGTACAGATTCTAAGTTGGATTTTCCCGCTCATCAGCTCCATACTTTTCCTTATATTTGTGTGCACGTGTGAAGAACGTGCTATCTGTACGTGAGTGCATTCATTTAAAAGGTGCTCTTTTAATTTTATGCTTTATTGCACATGTCTTGACAGTAGAGCATTTCCATGACTCATTATACGTGTTGCAGATTGCCTCTCAGATGACCTCAAATGACCCCAACGCCCTTGTCTTCCTACCTTTGTGTACTCCTCTCCCTTTGCGTGGGGTTTGACTCTCGTGACTCACTCCTAGCAACCAGAATGCAGCAGAGGTGCTGGGACACCACTTCCAGGCTTAGGCCGTGCTTCCTGACTTGGGTGGTCTAAGGGAAGCCAGCCGGCACGCCGAGAACCACCCTGTACAGAGGTTCGAGTTGCTAGGAACAGTGCGGGCCTCCGGAGAGTGAGGAAAGAGGACTCTCAGTCCATCAGCCCTCGAGGAACTGAGTCCTGCCAGCAGCCACGCCTGTGAGTTTGGCAGTGGATCCGAGTGCAGTTGAGCCTTCAGATGAGACCCCAGCCCTGGTGAGACCGCAACTTCACGAGAGCCCGTGAGCCAGAAGCACCCCGTTGGGCTGTGCCTGGATCCCGCCCCGTATAAGACAGTGAACTTCACTGTGTGTTTTCTCACTGCTCCATCAACAGGCCATTCCCCCATCTCTGCCCGTTCCTCTGCCTGTTCCCTGCGGCATCGCATTGAAATCAGGCCGGTTGGTAACCCTGCCGTAGCCTCCAGATGTTCAAGTGAAGAGTTGGGTGGCTCTCACTTTGAGCTCAGTGAGGAAGGCGTGTCCAAGGCCGACCCAGGCCAAAAGCCAGGCCTCCTGCGCCCCCAGAATGAGCCACACAGTGGGCCAAGTTGTGAATACAAAGGAAGTGACTTTGAAATTGAAAGTGCTACTCCAGCGAACACAGGAGTGATGAGAAAGCAAAACAGCCTTGTTGCTGACACGGAGAGCGTTATAGTGGTTTGGATGGAGGTCCAACCAGCCACACAGCATTCCCTGAAGCCAAAGTCTAGTCCAGAGTCAGGCCCTAACTCTCTGCGACTCTGTGAAGACAGAGAGAGGCGAGGAAGCTGCGGAAGGCAAGTCTGAAGCTGGCGGCGGAGGCTGGTTCATGAGGTGTAAGGACAGAAGTCGTCTCCGTAACATCACCATGCCGGGTGGAGCAGCAAGTGCTGGGGGAGACGCCGCAGGGAGTTACCCAGAAGGTCTGGCTGAGATAATCCCTGAAGGTGGTTGCCGTGAACAGTGGATTTTCAGTGTAGACGGGGCAGACTTACACGGGAAGAGGATGTCACTGGGGACTCTCATAGCCAGAGAGGAGGAGCCAGTGCCCAGCCTCGGCCTTCCAAGGACAGGCTGACTCCTGGTAGGGGCCGAGGCGCCTGGGGACTGACTGTTGGCTGAAGCCAGTGCTTGCGCGGCATTCTGAACATCCCAGGGCCCTTAGGAACTGTGTGAAATCTCGGCCTGTGCTGTGTGAGGGAAAAACAAATATAATGTGGCTTACTGAATATTTTAAACCCACTGTTGAGACCTACTCCTTTCAAAACATTACTGCTCGTTAACACCATAACAATTACTGCTAACACCACATCCACTCCTCAGCCCACGGATCAAGGAGCAATCTTGATTTCCAAGTTTCATTATTGAAGAAATCCATTTTGCAGGGCTATCGCTGCCACAGATAGTGATTGCTCTGATGGATCTAGTAGGCAAAGGACATAAAAAAACCTTCTGGGAAGGATTCACCCCTCCAGATGCCATGAAGAACACTGGTGATTCATGAGCAGAGCTCAAAATATCTACATTAACAGGACTCTGGAAGAAGTGGACTGCAGCCTCGTGGGTGATGTGGGGGGAGGGGTTCTGGCCTTCCGTGGAGGAAGCAGCCACAGGTGTGGACACAGCAAGGGGACCGGAACGGGAACTGCAGCCCCCAGATGTGACTGAATTGCAGCCGCCTCAAGCTCACACTGCAGCTGGAAGAGTCACATCTGGTGGACACACAAAGAAAGTGGTGTCCTGAGACGGAATCTGCTCCTGCTGCAGGCGCCGTGAAGACGGCTGAGAGGAGCGAGAAGGATTTAGAATATGACGTGAACTCAGTGGATAAAGCAGCAGCAGGGTCTAAGAGGCCTGACTTCCGTTCTGAAAGCAGTTCTACTGAGTGAAACACTGTCCCATAGCATGGCATGCCGCAGAGAAATCGCTGGGGAAGGGGACAATCAGCGGAGGTGGCAAACTTCACTGTTGCCTTACTTTGAGAAGTCGCCACCCCAGCCTTGGGTGACTGCAGCCCGGATCAGCCAGCAGCCAGCAGCCAGCAGCGCTGAGGCAGAGGGGCCTCCACCAGCACCGCGGTTAGCCGGCTCACTGAGGCTCGATGGTGGTCAGCGTTTTTTAGCAAGGAGAAAGTATTTTTAAAGTAAGGTATGTACATTGTTTAGTTTTGTTTTTGGACATGATGCTGCACACTTAATAGACTGCAGCATACGGTACAGATCACTTTTATAGCCTCTGGGAAACCACACAGGTTTTGTGACCTGTTCCACTGCGATGCTGTCTTTACTGAGGTGCTCAGGTGCTGCACCCCACAATCTCTCCCAGGCTTGCCTACAGAGCCCTTCTCGATGAGAAATGCGCAACACAGACCGTCTGTACAGAAACAAGCTTAATAAAGTTTTCTTTTTTAAAGCACAATCGTACCTTTCCTGGCAAATTGCCGCATCCCCTTGCCAGCTGGGCGTTGTGTAGATAACACTGGGGATTATTGGGTTTCTTCTGCCGCTGGCCCGCAGCACCTGATGGAGACGCGAGAGGAGGGGACCATGACGTTTAGGATTAGGAACCGATGACCATTTTTCCTGCCTAAGTTTTTTAAAAAGCCACTTCCAAGAGCACATCAACCAGTCAGCGAATCCACTTGTTCCAGCGGGGGTGGAGCGTGGGGAGGAGCGACACGCACAGCTCCGGAATCCTGGTCTTCCAAGTGTCGCCGCGCGTCCCCTGGGGCCTCTCGGTCTCCCTGGAGCCCCACCGCCTAAACGCACCCCTCTTCCCGAGCCGGCCAGACAGACGTGCCACCTCAACCACCTCCCACTTTGGACTGTGGGGCTTTCTCGGGCGAGTCCAGCTAAGAGGGTTCCCGGGACTCGGCGCGAACTGCCCGCCTCCTCCCGCGTCTCCGCCCCCTGCCAGGGCCGCTGGGCGCCGGGGGAGGCGAGGGTGCCGCTGCAGGAAAATGAGCGGTGCCCGGAGGGTGGCCGGGAGCTGCAGGTAAGCGCGCCGGCCCTCCCTCGGGCGGAGCGGGCTGCGCCCAGGGGCTGCGCGGGGCATCCCGGGCGGCCGGGGCGCAGGGTGGGGGGCGCGGTCCGTCCCGAACGGGGGGCACTAACGCTCGTGGCTTGTCGCGCAGGGACGTGCCCACGGCTGCCCCCAGGAGCGGCGGGTGGCGGCGGCTGCGGTGAGCGGGGTCCCGCGGCGGGCGCCGATGCCTCCGAAGATGGAGAAGTTTCTGCAAATCGCGCCCCACTCTCTGGCCATCGTCCTGGGCCCGGCCGAGGGTCCCGCGGGGGAGAGATCCGGGCCCGCCCCGCTCGCGCCTCCGGCGCAGCCCCGGCAGCTCTCCCGGCACCACATCGGCTACGAGATCTTCGCCGACTTCAAAGCCGAGAACATGCAGCACTTCTGGAACAAGAAGGTCACGGCTGCGGTGGCCGAGACCTTCTTCCTGGGCTGGATCGACGAGCAGGTCCTGCTGATCCAGGGCAAAGAGGAGCATCTGGAGGTGCTGCGCGAGGGCTGGACGCGCCGGGCGCTGCGGCCGCCCTCGGGCTTCCACATCCGCTGCCTCGGTGAGTCCGGCGGCCGCGGCGACCCGCCCCACCCCGCCCCGAGCGCGCCGCGGGCCCGGGGCCACGGGAAGCCCCGGCCGCTCCCCTGGGCGCCGCGCGCCTCCCTCCCGCTTCGCTCCCGGCCGGGGGAGGGGCCGGCGGCCCTCTGCGAGCGCGGGATTGGGGGACAGCCCGGCGGCTGTAACCGGGGACGGTACCTTTCCCCACACGCCTCCGGGCGGCCCGCGGAGCCTCCCAGGCGGCGGGGCGGTGCCGGGGGCTGGCCAGGTAGGCGGCGGCGGTGGCGCGCGAGGCGCGGCGAGTGTGCGGCCGCTCCGGGGTTGGTGAGTGGCACCTTTTCCGCAGAGATCGGGCCGGGGGAGTGTGTGCGAGCCGGAGAGATGCCGAGAGAGAGAGAAAGGATTCAGGTAGCATCAGGTGGCTGCGGGTTCTACCGCGGGAGGCGACGGCGGGCAGCTCGGGTGCGCTGCGGGCGCGGGGACGTCCCTTCCAGGGATGCGTCTGGCTGCACCCGGGCAGGTTGCCTTTTAAGCGCCGGCGTTTCTGGGCGAGGTGGAGCTGTCGATTTCGTTCGCAGTATCCTGCCTCCAGGACACCTTTCTGCAGGTCATTTGTGTGTTGAAGGAAGGAGGGGACACGAGGAGGACAGGAAAGTCCGATTCTCAACGGAAGTGTAAACAGGGCACCTGGGAAGACGGCCCGACAGGGGCTGGTCCGCTGCGCACCTGGTGCTTGACTAGCTAGCTGTGCGTTACTGCTTTACATGTTTTCCTTGATCCCGCGTGCATCTCTTTTACAACACACTTCTTAGTTTCGTACTTTGGGCACGGTGGCTAAACCCATATACAGAAAGAGCGCTTTGTGAAACGATTTCAAGAAAGAAAGCATTCTTTTTAGTCCCAAGGTTTAGAAATGCTTTCATGACATTTTGGGAGGAGGTCAAAAGTTCAAAAGCTAAGAGACTGTGAGGCCGCCTTTTCCGTCGCCGCTGCTCTGTGGCCTTCCTCGGAAGGACTGGGTTTCACTGGCTTGTGTGTCTTCCCGTATGCAGAGGGCAAATTTATAGCGTTTTACACATTTCCTTGTGTTTTGTCTGTTTCTGCCTAGTGGAAACCTTTACAAAGCTTCCCGTGAATTGAACAGACAAAAAACAAAACAGAACAAAACTGGGGAGGCTTGCATCTTGTGTATTTTATAACCTGTGCTGAATCTCAAAAGGTGCCTTAAGTTTCTCCTTTCTTGACTTTAGCAAAACCTCAAGGGTGCCCCTGTAATTGAGCCACCTTGGTCAAGGGGCCAAGGTTGGCGTCTCTGAGAAAGACCCCCACTCATGAGGAAGTGAGCCTACCGGTAGTCCTTGGGGTGCGTGCTACAAATTGCATTGTAATAGTTTTCTTTTAAACCTGATGTCACGTTTATTTCTCATGTTCTGCTTTGGCACATTTCAAACACATACAAAAACACTATAATCCAACAATATATCGAAATCCCCTGTACCCTTACTCCAATTGCAAAGTTTATCAGCACGTGGCCGGTCCTTCTCCATCTGAATGGACCAGGGCATCCCTTCCACCATTTTGAAGTCCCAGGCATCATAGCAATATTTGATTTGTAAATACTTCAGTTGCTCATATTCCCTTTCCCTGTAGCAGAATTGGTAAGCTCATAGGCGTCGGTGATCTGCATGTGAACCAAAGAAAAATAGTTCGGCTGTCAAGTTTCCAAGATGCTGTAGTTGACTGACTGCTGCCCAGATCTGGGCGGAGAGCCTACGCGTGTCAAGGAGACCAGCAGCTTGTGGGCGTGGCTGCTGCGTCCCCCAGCCCAGCCCTTCACTCCTACCGGTACCGGAAGCCAAGGGCTGCCTCCTAAAAGGGAGGCACTAGGTAACCCCCAGAACCCTGCCTGCTGGGGTCCCAGTGGTGACTTCCTTTTGAGCTGTCTCGAGGGTGCAGGAGTCCTACTAGAGTTTAGCTTCAGTAATGTTGGTAAGGCTGAATTGTTTGAGAGAGTTTATCTGCTCTGAAAATTCTCTAAGGAAATCCACAGTGTGTGCTGCAAAGGTTTCCTAACTTTTTTTTTGTTGCAAGGTTTTTCACCCCGCTTTGACATTCCAAAGTCTCGGAGTCACTGATGACTGGCTCACAGCCTTTTCTTTTGAGCCACAGTGCAGGTGTTGACAAGTTCATAGGGAAAAAAAACAAAAAGCAAAAAGAAAAAACCAAAAACCCCACAACAAAACCCAAGGGGACACACAGAGGGAGCCTGGCTGTAACTCTTCTCTGAAAAGAAGGATTGACATTCTATAGGAAGACCCTCGAATCTGACCAGTTTATTTTCACAAGCAGGAGTCACTGTCTTTGATACTTTATTATTTGTAATACGTTTCTTGCAGCATGTCTTTCAACTGATCCCCCAGACTGTACCACCTACATTACAATCAAGGACTTTGATGTTATTTAGTGATTTTGGCTAATTGTTTCCCGAGTGTGGAGCAGCCAGCGAGCCAGACACACCGATGAGCTTTACTGAAGCCGATATATTCCTACTTGTTGAGCTTGAACTGAAATCATCAGTCTCCAGTCATCATGGTATTATTAAGGCAGATTATTGTTAAAGTATTATTTACAAAATCTGATTGTTTTCCAGTCGGTCTGTCAGAGAGTGGGCATGAAATCACCCCGTCAGATCCTTGCAGGAGGGAAGGAGAGGGTCTCTCCACTCTCTGAGTTCTGTTCCCCGAGAGGTGCGCGCCGGCACCACCTCGGAGCGGAGCGAGAACCGGAGAGCGGTTTGCGCTGGCGCCCTTCGCTGGCTGAGCTGCGGTACAGCGGCGGCAAGCCCACCGCTCACCACAGGACCTACAACGAGCTGGTAGTTTGTTTTGTGACTGCAAATATTTGTGTTGAAGTGGCAAGCATTTCTGTGCCTGGAATTCCAAAAGTAGGCGGTTCTAACCCACTGTAAAATTTCAGGTGGGGGTTTGGACAGGAGGCGGCGATTACTGGATGTCGTTTTCATTTGGAATACACAAATCCTCTACTCGGCAATAACCTGCCCTAGGCATGTAGAAAAAAAGCTCAGACTTTTGATTTCCAGGACCAACAAAGGGGATATGTATGCCCAGGAAACTCCTAACGTTCTAAAGTTGTGCTGCATGTTTTGAGTAAATCACATTACATTAAACCTCACACGTGTTTATCCAGGGCCGACTCGTTAGTGCCAGTCTCCGTGAGTCACCCCTGGGGTTCTGGAGATGATGAGGCACGCAGTCTTTTTTGGGGATACCGATAAGAACTAAGACTGTGGGAAGTGCGTTGAGGACAGTGGGCAAGAAAGACTTACTTCTGCCCTGTGAGCTGGTGGAGAGCTTCCCCAGAAATGAGGCCTTGAGCTTGGCCTTGTGCAGGTGTGGGGTGTGGGGTGTGAGGGGTTCATCCAGAGCAAGAGAGCTTTCCTGCCAGGCAAGAGCATGAGCCAAGTCATGGGGCTGGGGAGTCGTGACATGTTTGGGAGGTGGCTGGTTTGGGTGTGGGGGAGAGCTGCGTGTGATATGGCAATGGGAAGGGAGGCTAGGGCTGGTGTGAAGAGTTAGGAAGCCATTGGGGACTTTTAAAGATTTTATTTATGTATGTATTTGTAGAGACAGAGATGACAGGGGGGAGAAAGAGAGGGAGAGAGACATCAATGTGATTGGGGGCCTCTAGAACACACCATGAATGGGGTCCAAACCCACAACCCAGGCGTGGACCCTGGCCTGGAATCCAACTGATGACCTTTTGTTTTGTGGGACAATGCCCAACCAACTGAGCAGCACTGGTCAGAGTGCCACTGGCGCTTTTAATCAGGGAGAGGGGTGACTCGATTTGATCTTTTGTACAAAGAGAATCTGGGGCCAGTGAGGGTGATGGATGGGGCCTGGGGAGGTGTAGACACAGCAGTGGGGAGAGACGGTGAGTGCCCTATTGGAGCGTGTGCTCTCTATGACCAGGGGTGTACGGGCGCATTCCCATCGCCAGGGAGAGAGTGCTGGAGCCCGGCTCATCCCACAGGCCTCTGTGGGAGCCCCAGTGCCGCTCCCTCCTGGGGCTCCCGGGCTTTAGAGCCCATCAGCCTTGGTCAGATCTGCAGCTGGCCCCCATAGGTCCCCCCACTTCGGATCTCAGGGAATAGGGGTCAGTGTCTTTGACCCCTCCAGTGGCTCTTTACACTTTCCTAGCTTATCCTGTGGTATTTAAATAGTCAGGACCAAATAGGCTTCTTAGACTATAAGTCAAATCTTACATTGTGCATGATAAAATGGCTTAGAACACGTGAGCATGGAGAGTTTATTCCAATATCCTATTCCAATATCTTTATTGGTTTTCTCAAAAGGAGTTGCTCTCTTAGAGTGGTTTCTCCAAATAGTAAATTTTAAGACAGAATTTTTTTTTTAAAAAATGTGTACTCCAAAATATGTTATATGCACTCCCCCAAAAGTTGATTGAGTGAGGTCAACTTAAAATTGCGTGCTATTTCTAGACCGATGGCTGACATTGCTTAACGAGTGTTACAGAGCTATTAAAATTGCGTGCTATTTCTAGACCGATGGCTGACATTGCTTAACGAGTGTTACAGAGCTTTCTGAATTAGAGATATTGATTGATTCAACAACCAGAGCACCTGCCATTTTCTGGGGGATTTGTTCTGGAAACTGACATGGAGAGCAAGTCCTTGTTTTTTCGGAGGTTCATCCTAGTGGGACAAGAGACATTTCAAAAACTAAACAAAGAAATAAGAATTTCGGGTGGTTGCAAGTGCTGTAAAATTTAAGCAGATGACGGAACAGAGTGGCGGGGAGGATGAGATCATAGCTATGATTTACTGATCATTTACTATTTTCTAAGGACCTTATTTTTATTAATTCATCATTAAGACATCTATACTCTGTTGGTATCATTATTTTCCCAAATGAGACAGTTGAGGAACAGAAAGACACGCATTTCTCCAAGGACACATAGTTAGGAAGCGATAGAGCTAAGATTTGGACCCAGGCAGGGAGCCGGGAGACCCAGGGCTTTGAGTGACTGCCCCAGAATGCCTCGTGTCACGTGGTCCCTGACTGATGACGCACAGCTGGCCACCACGAATGAAGGAGGAGCAGATGGAGAGCGCCTTGACTCCTTGGAGGGACAGAAAAGAAAGCCGGGGGCCTGGGGCTTGAAGAGCCACAGAAAGGAAGGTAGGTGTGCCAGGAGCTGAGGTCGGAGGCGCTGGCCAGCTCCGGGTCAGGTGGGGCCTCGTGGGATTTTCTTCTGCGGTGACAAGGCACTGAGCACCCAGTGAGGATAGGGCATTGGGCTGGAGTCTGTGGAATGTCCAGAAACGTTTCAGACACCAGCCTCCTTTTTACAGACGCTTACCTCTCCCGAGAACATCTCAGGGTTAAGTCTCAACAGTGAACAATGACGATGCATTTCAAGTTTTATTAATTTCCAGCCAGCCATAAAACCGTTTTTATGAATTACCTCACTCTGGCTCAAAGAGATTTCCGGTGAAGGTGTGTCAGTTTCATTGTAGTAAAGCATCCAGGATGAACTTCTGGGACCCAGGCCTTGCTGTGACCACTGACGGGCTTTGCAAAGACTTGAAATTTCACCTCCTCTGGCTCCATCCTGACCTCGGGCACATGCTTGTTTCCCTCTGGCTTGGGAGGGAAACTTGCCGCTTCTCACCAGGTCCTTTCTGAAGGGGCATCGAACCAAAAGGACAGTGTCTGTCTGCGCGTCTTGTGCTGGAGTGGAACATCAGGTGCTTTTTGTCCTGAGGTGGGCCACCTGTTTGGGGTGAAAAGTTAGAGAGGTTTGTTCTGTACAGACTACTTGGTACAAATTATTTTAAACATTTCATTCTGTGTAAAACATCTCACACAGGGACGTGTGAGCATCCTTTAAAACAGGATTTTCAGTGGATGGGTGGTCTTTGCCGCAGTCGCCGGAAGTTTGGGGACGGAACTTTATGTCGTTGTTCTACTCCTTTATTCGTTAGTAAGACAAGTTGCGAACCCTTCCATGCTGTCAATAGCTGAGGACATAATGTGACCGTAGACACTTCTTAATTTGGGGTCCCGGATGATCTGGTTTCCATTTTATCTCAGTGAGGAGGTTGAATAGATGTATGAATTGAGTACAAGCTGTGTGTATAGTCTCTTAATATATAATATGTGTATAATGAATGCATTTCATATGTACGTAGAATATAAATTTATCTCTGAGAAGGTGGTATGCCAAGAGCTTTTTAACAAACTTAAATCACTGCTGGGGTTATACATTAAGAGCCCTGAAACACCAATTCAAAAGAACCTATGCATCCCAATGTTCATGGCAGCACAACTTACAACAGCCAAGTGCTGGAAGCAACCTAAGTGCTCATCAATGAATGAGTGGATCAAAAAACTGTGGTACATTCACACAATGGAATTCTGTGCAGCAGAAAGAAAGAAGGAGCTCCTACCCTTTGTGACAGCATGGATGGAGCTGGAGAGCATTATGCTGAGTGAAACAAGCCAGGTGGTGAGGGACAAATACCATGTGATCTCACCTATAAGTGGAACCTAATGAACAAAACAAACAAGCAAGAAAAATAGAACCAGAAACATGGAAATAAAGGACAAACTGACAGTGACCAGAGGGGAGGGGGAGGGGGATAATGGGAGAAGGGGACGGGAGGGTGTAGTCCAGGAACACGTATAAAGGACCCGTGGACAAAGACAACAGGGTGGGGGGTGATTGAAAGTGGAAGGTGGGGGGTAGGTAGGGCAGGAGAGAGTAATGGGGGAAAACGGGGACAACTGTAATTGAACAGCAATAACAAAACTTAAAAAAATCAAACTTAAGTCACGCTAACATCAGAAGACATTTAAAACAAATTCTTGATGTTTTGACGTCAGTCAATCTCTCTCCTATAGAGAACAGTAAATTTGACCGCTGTCAAGGGCTAGAACCAGAGGTGTCTCTTTGCAGAATTTGATAAATGCCTGAGATAAGAGGTGAAGGGGTTCATCGGAGTTTTGGGTGTGAAGATGAGGGTCGCCCTCCCGGGAGGGCAGTCCCAGCAAAGGAGAAAGTCCACAGGACAGTGTGGACACCATAAGGAGCAGATGCCGGGTCTTAAGATGTCCCTGGGATGCTAGCGACATGTCTCCCTGCTGTGGGGCTGACCCCTAAGACGTCAGTCTCTGCCAGGCTCGCCAAGGCTGGGAGGGCGGCCGGGGCTGTACCGCGTGGTCCCGCAGTGGAGTGTTTCCCTGCTACGGGTGTTGTCCAGCTGGACAGTCCACCTTGTCTTTTCTTTTTAAATCTCTGCTTCTGGCCAAGGAACCGGACACTTCCAGACTCCGACTGAGGAAGTGAAAGGATGATCCAGCTCCTCCTCGAACACGGCCATCCTTCTGGGAAGGCGTTCCAGCTCTTTCTGTCATTGCCCGTAGTCACACCGATGCCTTGGTCTCAGTGTCACAACTCCACAGCTGCTGTATTCTGCCGTGTATAATTCCTCTTGAATTTTCCTAACTTAACATTTAGTTTGGCAGGATACAGTGTATCTTAACTACTTTGGTCATAGTGCTAGAGATGCTTGTCTTCTTTTAAAAATTAACACATTTTTAGAAGCGACACAAAGGGTTGCTTCTCGGCCCTTTGGCTATACTATCCAGTGTAGCATCTGTTCTTACCAGCTTAAAAGCGAACAACATGGATGCGGGGGCTGAGAGTGGGCACACTGGGTAGTGTGAGTTATATGGCACGTGTATGACTGTTCATGAGGAGGCGTTAGAGCTGGAGTTGGGCTGCCGTCGAGCCTCGCCTGCACAAGAACGAGAGACTGACCTACTAGCGGGGACGTCACTCATGCTCACAGCAGGTGACCTCAGGGCGTACAGACACAGAAGTCCGTAGTCCCCTGCTCAGCACACACCTTCTCCAGCCCCATCTTTCCAGCCCGAGAGACTCATGCATGTGGTTGTGGTGCGTCTTGCCATGGACTTAAGAATCACCTTCCTTTCACCCTCCCTCCCTACCTCTTAGAGGGTCTCAGATGTCGGTGGGCCCACAGATCAGTTCGGGGGCTTATTAAAAAACACAGATACCCCACCACCAGTCCTGGAGATTTTAATTCAGGTATCTGGGTATCTTACCAACCAAGCCTGGTGCTTCCCATGCGGCAGAGAGGAGGACCTTCCCCAGGCACCGGTGGCCTCGCGTAGCGGTGCCTCCTCCCAGTGGGGTGCTGGGGCTCCTCGTGTGAGTAACTCCAGCCAGAGAGTTCTCCCCGAGCGCATCAGTCAGAAGGGGCACTGCAATGATTTTTTCTTCATATCATAAGGATGTGTGTCTAGAGTTCAGCGTAGTGAGCACAGAAGCTTTTGAGAGCATCGCTCACTCACAGCGTCGGCGGTCCACTGTGGTGAACCCTGACCCTGATGTTTCAGAAGCCCCCAAGTGCGTGCTGCACAGCCAGCGGGCATGGCCTGAGAAACTGGGGCAGCTGGACCCTGACGGACCTGCCATTGAGCCTGGGAGCAAGGAGCATGCATGAGGGACAGAAGAGGAGGGAGCTGTGAGTGCTCCGGGGGGAGCAAAGGCAGGTGCCAGGATGGAGGCACGGGTAACTGCCATCCCCGTGTCCTGTGGTGAGTGGGCACCCTTAGCCTGGGGTCCTCTGGCTGCCCTGTCACTGGAAGGCCCCTGGAAAGCCGGTCTGCTGCAGTGGAGACTGCTGCCTTTGGCTGTCGATCCACTGAGGGCTCCCCTGTTTGCACCGGCCTGCACCCCATATTCTCGGGGACCTGCAGAAGGGGGAGCCCCTGTATGTCCAGACAGTGGGCTGATTCCCCGAGCTCATCCGGGAGGCTATTGGCTTCCATGTAAATGGCCTGCATCTGCCTTTCACACCTCATAGTAAAGCAGATCATTTAACTGTATCCCGACTGACTCAGGTATATTTGCTTTCGTGTGTCTGTCCGTTTGCTTACAGAAGAAGGTAGCTGTGTGGTTTGGGGCATGTTCTTTGTTCTCATGGGCATTTCTGTGAAGGTCCTGCCTTCTCAAGGCACAGACGTCGAACACCGGTCACCACCCTGAGGGTGCTAAGGGGGGAGATGGAATTATGTCCAAAAGAGGCACAGCCCGGCACAATGCTACAAAATAAATTAGCCTAATGATGATTATGGTTAATAGCACATATTACATTTATTTGAGTTACCACACCGCCTTAGAAAACAGGACTTGAGCTACATAAGACATGGTCGTTAATTACATTTCAATGGAAAATAAGATAAATCGGATGATTAAGAAAGGCCGTGAGAGAAACTAAGCCTGTTAAGCTTTTTGACGAGCACGAGAGGAAACTATGACCGAGGAATATTTTCGGGGTCAGCGAAGAGGAAAAGGGTTCTTGTTTCTATACTCGAGAGGAAAGGGCGTGAAATGAGACCATAATTACAGGAAGTAGTGGACTTTACTGTTAGTGCTGCCCCACGTGACCCCAGCGGTGGAGGGGAGACGCAGGACCTTTTAGTCGGGTCTCTGTGACAGGGCAGGTGGCCGCGGTGGGTCCCCCGAGGCTGGAACAACAACGTGGGACCTTTACAAAGTCAAGGCGATGCCACAGTGTTTCCGTTGTTTTAGGAGCACAGAGGGAGACGCCGCCATCAGACAAGTTACAGGTGCATGCCCTACAAAGAAAATGTTCAGCAACGAATGCTGCTGTTTTCGTATAAATTAGGATACGTGACATGATGCAACGCCGGCTTCCGTGGTTAATGCCCGGAGCAGCCTGGGCCTCCAAGGCCAGCTCCAGCCTGCCCGTCACTTCCCAGGCCTGGACAGCCGTCTCCGGATCCCCGCCTCAGTGCAGAAGATACGTAATTTTATGAGGCGCGAGTCACGTGTGGATTCATGGATGTGTTTTGTGAAGAGTAGCATGCATATTGTGTATGTTTTTAAAGGCTGAGTAATGATGTCCTTCATCAAGAACTCCTGACAACCTTATTTTAAAAATGGTGATGTTTCTCTTTTTTTTATTTTCCTCTGAAAAATTTACTTGTCTTCTACACACGAGATTGGGAGCAACTGGAACACATTACTAGAAATCCACCAACGCTGTGAAAGTTTTATAGTAATCTCTTACTTGAGAAGAAAAAAAGTCCTTATTAAAGATGTCATCACGAAAGCCAGCAGTTTTGCATGTGCCAAAGCTTCTCTGGAGAAAAAGTAGAGAAGGAATTCCAGCCGATGTCTCTGTCCCACGCAAAGGCCAAGGGTTGAACTGGCTGAAGTGATGACGCAGGTAAAGCCACTGGACTTCTGGTGCAGCCACGGATCAGACCTCACCGCGGGCGTCGGCTGTGATCACGGAGTCGGGCTCGCCCGGTGTGGGTGCAGTCTGCACCTGGCGTCACGGGAGAAGGAAAACGGAGCGGGGGAGGAGGCCACAGCATTCTTAGAAGCTGGTGAACTGAATCAAAAGAAAAAAAAAATCCCTCTAACATTCAACAGGGGCTGAATTAGAAAACATTGCTTTCCTAATCTGCTCAGTGACCTAGGAGACCCCAGTCCTCACTAATGAGGTGGTCCGCTGCATTCCAGAGGGTATGCTCAACCCCCCCGGGGAGGCTCCTAGCTTTGTGCTGATCCCAGGGTCCGTCCTTTGATGGGTCATCGGAGGTAAACAGGCTCACCAGATCCGAGGGGAAAAAGATGCAGCAGCCCTGTTTGGGAGCACCGGAGATAGACCAAGTTCCTTGCGCTTATGAACAGTTTTTAGTGGAGCATTGCATATTTGGTAGAGAAACTTGAAACTGTGACTGCACTGAAATCGATACTTCCATTGACAAAAACATACATTATAGTCCACATGTTTATAGTCCATTAAAAAAGTAAAGCCAGCCCTTCATTATTTTGACTTGACGACACTCTCGGGGCTTCCTGTAAGTGCTGTTGAGGGAGCTGCAGCACACCTGGCCTGTGGGGCGGATCCAAGCGATCTACCATCTGCTCTTGACACTGGCGTGGAGCAAGGCCGAGTCCGTGAGCTTTGGGGAGGAGGCCTTGCTCACCGACGTGCGTGGGAAGAGGACGCCAGCCAGGAGGAGCTTGGGAAGGGCTTTGACTCGGGCGTCAGACACACATCCCAGCTCGCTGCGCAATCTCCTTGTTTGTGCTGAGGCGCGCAGACATGCCTCCCCAGATACTATCTTGCTGCTCTCACCGACATGCGTTGGCTGGCCTGCCTTTTCACTTCCCTTCCAACCACGAAAATCAGCAGCGGAGCCCTCGATTTGGGCACGACATTCACACTCACTGAGCCTGTGGTGAGCAAGCTCCCCAGTGCCTTTAAAAATGTGTGAAGAAAAGACGTGTCTATTTCAAGGGTAACATAAATATTTCTTGAAAACACCATTGTGTGGATATTTTTCATCGATATAATTTAGAAACTTCCGGTAACATTAATGCAGAGCCTGCGACCTCTACGTTTACCGAAAGGAGGCGTGAATTGAGAAAGCTTGAAGAATTCTGCCCGAGTCAGCCACGAGGAAGGCACTGAAGTCCCCTCTCTCAACGTGCCAGCTGTAGGGCTGCGGGTTCATTTCTTCCCACTCGAGCCGTCCCTGGAGCAGAAGGGGCAGGGTCGCCGAGTGCTCTAGAACATAGTTGTGCAGTCGGCTGAGGTTCGAAGTGCGTGGGGAGCGCACGACACGCGTCACAGTGGAAGTAAACCCACACGCGGTATCGGCGGTCAAGAGTCGGTTCTGCCCGGTTCCCTCGTTACTCCGTGCTGAGGCGTGTTCTGGTCGCACAGCTAATAAAATGGGGAAGCTCCTGGTTGTGTCCTTGCTAGAAGGATGTTCCCTGTCCGAGATGCGGGTCCCCTGCTTGTGCTGTGCCTCTCTCGTTGGCTTTTACTGCCCATCGCTGCTGCTAGGGTTTTATCTAGTGTGTGTGTGTGTGTGGGGGGGGGGGGGGTTGCTGACCCTTAGCTCACTCAGCACCGTCTCTGTCCTCTGCAGAAGGGCCTCAAGCCCCGGGGGGCAGCCCCTGTGTCCCCCTGGGCTGTCAGAGGACAGACCTGGTGCCCTGCCAAGACCGACAGGTGGGTTTGGGGCTCAGCTCCAGTGGGGCCTCAGGCAAGCGGCTTGCTCTGTTGGGGAATTACATGAAGTAAAAAAAATTGCACCTGTTCCCATTTATTCTTCATCCTTTTGGGTCTGCTCATTCGGTTTGCCTACTGATACATAACAGTATACTATTTGGTTATCATGTGTCTCGCAAAGGACGGAATATGTCATACTTGCCTTCGAAGTTCGCTGATGGAGGAGCACGTTGTTGGTAGAGTGAGATTTGGCTAAGTGCAGCTGTGGTTCCAGAGATTCCCCAGAAAACCCTGACACTGGGAGATAAAGCTAAAGCAGTTTCTCTGCTCAGGGCGCCGCTGGCCCCCTGGCCCCCCTTTCCTGCTGCTAACCGAGCAGGCAGAGTGTAAGGACTTGGTTTTGTTGCTTCTGAATGGCGCCCCCAGGCTTGGTCAGGGCCCTGCCCTGGCCGGGTGCCCTCGAGTAACCACACTGCGCTCCCCGGAATGCAGGTAATGGCTCCCCTCTCCTGTCTGTTTTAATAGGGGGACCTGTGCTAGCAGGTAGGCTAGAGCACAGCCGGGCGCATTACACCCGTTACTACTCGTGCCGGAGCACGGCCGCCCGTGTGTCTGCTCAGAAATTCTGTTCCTCCTCCTGGATATCTCCGCCCCGACTCTGGAGAGAACTGAGGGTGCTGGACGCTCGCCCTGAAGGCCAGGGGTCACAGCTTCACTTGCGTCTGAGTCTTTTGCTTTGATGTCACAGGTGTTGGGCCTGGGGCCTCTCAGGGAGGCTGGCAGGCAGGCAGGGGTCCAGGTGAGGTCTGGCAGCGCCTGCCCCAGCGGCAGGGCTCCGGCCCCCGTCCAGGCCCTGACGGGAGGGAAGGCGGACACTTGGTCTTCCCTGGGGGACAGAGCACCCATCCCGTCCTTGTCAGGCTTGGCTCCGCCCTCGTCTCAGGGCCCTGTTGGCCGGTCCCTGGCGTCCTGTCCCCTCCCCACCAGGACAGGACCTTAGGGCTCAGCTTCTCACCCGCTCCCTGGCCCCGCCCTTTACCAACAGGACGCTGGAGTGCAGATTTGTGTCGGGTCTCACAGCCCGAGTGTCCTGGAACCTGGATCCCAGGCTGGGGCCCAGGAGCCGCCCAGGACTCTCGGCCCTGCCCTCCAGGGTGGGAGGGTCCTCAGGCTCTGGACTGGGGCGGGGGGTGCCTTTGTCACCCTGTGCTGGCCGTGAAATGGCTTTTCCAGCGCTGGCCTCGGGTGGGTCAGCCCCATCCACCGTGAGTCCTGAAGGGGACCCTGTGCCCACCTGTCGATGGCAGGCCCCACTGCTCCTGAAAGAGAATGTGGAAAGCCCTGGCTGGTGTAGCTCAGTGGATTGAGCGCAGGCTGTGAACCAAAGCATCGCAGGTTCGATTCCCAGTCAGGGCACATGCCTGGGTTGCAGTCCACGGCCCCCAGCAACTGCACATTGATGTTTCTCTCTCTCTCTCTCTTTCTCCCTCCCTCCCCTCTCTAAAAATAAATAAATACAATCTTAAAAAAAAGAAGAGCGTGGAAAAAGCTGTTGTTAGTGGAATGCTTGCTCTATGTTGGATTCTCAAGTAGCCCATTTGTATACACGGTTGTATTTAACTGTCATAGGAACTCACTGAGGTTCTTCCTCTTGCCTCTGTGGGACGAGAGGCTGACTGACCTTCCAACCAGAGCGTCACGTGTCTTGCCCAATGCCAGGGAGGTGGGGGCGGCCGAGCTGAGGCATCAGCCCTGACCGGCCATCGTCCCCTCCCGCTGGGGGCTGTCTCCTCTCCTCCCCCCCCCCACCCCCGCCCACCTCTGACCAGCCCCCCCGGCTCTACTGTAACCTTCGGGTGCTCTGTGAAGTCTGCCCATCAACTTTCCCCTTCGATATGAATGTAATTGTACTCACCTAATAAAAGCCCTCTGTCCTTTGCAAAACTCCACTCTCTGGAGGCCAGGCCCGTCTAGGGGATTGCCCAAGTCCAACTGTGCACGAGACGGCGTCCCTTGCCCCCAGTCTGTAATACTCGTGGGGCTTCGGGGCCTGGAGCACCAGAAGGTGTGGGATTATGCTGCCCCTGCCCCCCCCCCCCCCCCCGTCACGGCGTCAGGCTCTGGTCCACAAGGGGGTACAACAAAGCGAGTAGCCGTGGCTACCACAGCAAAGGGACGGCGGGGCCCACGGGAACGTCAGGTCCCCAAGTCCTCCGGGTGGGCAGCTTCGCCCGGTGGACAGGCCTCTCGATGCCAGTGACTTCCGAGAAGTTTCTGGCCTTGGCCTTGGCCTTTCTGGCTGTGCCCCTGGACTGGATGTGCTCCCGGGCACAGGCTTTGTTCCCGGCACGTTGTAACTGTGTGTGGCCAGGGGTTGCGAATGCCGGGCGGTGAGAGGGGAACCCCGCAGCACGGCCCCGTCCCTTCCACGCAGCCGCGGGTCCCGACCTTTCCCCCGAGGTGCAGACCCGCGTGTTCGGCCGTGCACCTTGTGAAACCGGCGGCCCCCCTCTCCAGGAGTGGTTCGAAAACAAGACGCATTTTGCGGTGGGCGTCCTTGCACACTTCAGAAGGTATCACGCATCAGAGTAGTGATTTGACAGTTTTATGTTATGGTTCTGTTGAGTTTCACCCTATAAACAGTTGCCTGCTTGGAAATTATTTTGGACTCAAGTCATCATATAATAAATTCAGACGGGCCCGAATAGGAACATGTAAGCAGAGATTCTCTCATAGAAAACGTTCCCCCTCTTTTTTTCTGGGTCATGAAACTATGAAAGAATCTTACCACCTTCCATTGCGCCCCATATGTTGATATAAATTATTTCTCACCTACAGCCTACTTTCCCCAATGCGTGCATGAACATTTCTTACTGATCCTGTGTTCAGATCAGGAGGCAGACAAAAGTGAGCCTATCCCGTCCTTCCTGGATTTCACCGGGGGACTCCTCATCGTGTGCTAGGCAAGGCACAGAGTGAGGGTGACGAGTGACATTTCCAAGGACTTGCCACCTGGCGGTGGGGACGGATGGGCTTGGAAAATGGCAGAGGGTTTTGGCTCATGCTGCCTCCAAGGCTGTGCCCTTAGCTGAGAGACGGGGGTGGGGGGGGGGTGGAGGGGTGCAGAGCTCCTGACCGAGCTCGGGCCGGTGGAAGGGGGCAATGGCCCCTAGAAGACACCCCGGGGGGAGGCTCGGGTTCGTGTCTGGAGTCTGAAGGCGTGCTCTGTCCGGCCCGTCCACTTTCCGCATGTGTTCCTCTCTCTGCCCGGCCACCTGGTTCTTCCTTCAACGGCGACGGGCAAGTCGTTATGTTGGCTTTGTTTCCTTTAAAAGACCTGGTAGAAATTTGGATATTCTTAGTGATGAGGGTTTTTTTTATTTTTAAAAAGATTTTATTCATCCATTTTTAGAGAGGGAAGGGATGGAGAAAGAGAGAGAAACATCAATGTGCAGTTGCTGGGGGCCGTGGCCTGCAACCCAGGCATGTGTCCTGACTGGGAATCGAACCTGCGACACTTTGGTTCACAGCCCGCACTCAGTCCACTGAGCTATGCCAGCCAGGGCTAGTGATGAGGTTTTGAGACGAGTAAACAAGCGTGTTTCGGTGGTCTAATCCCCGTGGTGACGGATGCACGTTTTAAGACTGTGCTCTTCTTGCCCGGTCCGGCTCCAAAAATGTCTTGTCAAAGGAGCTAGCGTTCCGAGACCTGGAGATATGCACTTCTGTGGAATACTTCTGTTTGCTTTGAAATTATCCACGCCTTTGATTTGGGAACCTCTCGAACTTCAAAGTAAAGGGGTGTGATTTACCTTGTGTTTGATGGACTTTTTTTCTCTGGGTTTCACCAAGATCGCACTTTTGAACAAGGCGGATGATCCTACGTTTGCCGCCACAGCCTGCTGCCGCAGACGCCCGAGCTCCGCCCCGCAGGCCGAGGTCGTCGCAGGCACGAGCAAGCAGGCGCTTCGGCTTTGGTGCCAATGGGAGATTAGAAGAGCAATTTGCTTGTTTCAGCTGTTTTATTAGCAGCATTTATAAAGTTGACTAAGTCCTTCCACAGGCAGTTTGCCAGCTAACGTTAAGAAAGCGATTTTAGAAATAAACTTTTACTCTTTTCCTGTTCAAGGTGGTAGTTTTCAGGTTTTTAAAAGCTGTCATCTTTTTCTTTGGCTGTAGAAGGATCCTTGATTTATGTCTGAATCATTTTTTTATACCCATTCAAAGTTAGTTTCAATGCTGAATCGTGAAACTACTAGTTTTTTTTTTTTTACTTTTCTGGTGAGATATTTAGTTAATCTGCTTTGCTTTGAATTTAACTTTAAGCATACAAGCTCTTATCTTTGAAATCTCAAAAATATTAATCTCTATATTCAATCTTAAAAATATTAATCTCTATATTCAATATTCTTTAAGACCACGGTGGCCTCACATACAGCAGATGGGGCCAGGACTCATTGTGGGGATCGCCATGGAAACGTTGAATCGCTATGTTGTACACCTGAAACTGATATAATATCGTGTGCCAACTATAATTAAAAATAAACTAATACAGACTGCTGTGGGATTGTCAGTTACAGTAGCAGCAGAAAAAGAAGGAAAAGCATGGCAAAAGCCTATTTCCACGATGTTTCTGTTCAAACTTCTAATCCGTTGTCATTTTGCTGCTCGTGTTTCTCTCTGTCCGGGGTCTTTCCAACCCCCAGAACGCACTGGAAAATTGTATGTGACTTGGATGTTTCCATAAGGAAGAAGATGATTGTTTCTCATTTTCTGGTGTGTTTGCATGAAGCTGTCCGTCAGTAGGGCGGGTACCCGTGCACACGTGAACTTTCCCGTGGAAACCGCTCCGAGCCCCTGCCCTGCTGTGAGTCCCTTCCCTGCTCCGAGTTTGCTGTTCCAGGCGGCTTCACGTGGGGTTTCTGCCCCTGCCATCAAACGCACCGACTAATCCTAATGGTGATGAGCTGTGGAGACACATCTTCTTGTGTTTCTTAGGGAAACAGAGTAATTTTCCTCCCTGGGCCAGTGAAGTTATGCTCCCCAAGAGACACGAAGGCCAGTGCACAGTTATGATGCGCCTGCCGTGTGCCAGGCGCACGGTGCTCACTCGCACGGGCGGTCGTGGTGCTGTGGCTGGGCCGGCGAGCCCTGCGAGTGCTCTGCCCGTTGCTGCTGGAGCTGCGTGGAGCGCGACTCTTTCTGGGCTGCCAGTGGGTTTTCAGTGGGTTCTACGAGGCACAGGGCCTGGGGGTGGGGGTCGCAGTGCTGTTCCCAGCGTCTGAGGGACAAGAACTAACCTCACTCCTGCCCTTAGTAAAGTAGGTAAGGGCACCTGGCGTAGTCTTCCTTGCGTGTCTGGTAACTCATTTTCCTTGCCCATGGGAGGAAGTTGGGCCAAATGTAACTTAATGTCCAGACTAAAATGAAAAGGTTTTCCTCTCATTGGCCAAATGCAAGCAGAGGTGGCTTGCTAAATTCTCAACTGGCTGAGGGACGTTCTAGATGCACTGAGAGGTCACTGCCACGGGCGATGACACTGTTCACTAAGTGCCGTGGGGCCACGCACTGTAGCTCTAGTGGCACATGCCTTCCTCGGGGAGAGGGGAGGACGTCCAGGGGAGAGACCCTTATGACCGCCCTTGCACTCTGACCTTGAAACTGGCTTCACCCCTGCCCCCTCCCCTCCCCGTGTGCTGCCTGGCCTGGCCCTCGGTCGCTCCCCACCTGGAGGCTCTGGGAGTGGATTCGCGGGTGCCAGGGGGTTAATCTGTTGGCTGGAACTAGCTGGGTGGAGAACGTATCTTTCATCGAAGGCCAGCAGCTCGTTGAGAAGAAATGAGCCGTGTACACCTCACTCACAACCGAGAAGCCGTCACTCGGGGTCCCCCTCCAAGAACAGGGGGTGTGTTACGGTTTTGGTGTCATTTGATCCCCTGTCAGCACATCTGGGGAAGTCACAGCCGGAGGAGGCTGTTGAGGAGGAATGCTCTGCAGAGCGTTTTAAAAGGTTGTTGGAACAGGCGGGCCTGCATTTTTAGAAAATGTTTTTTTTTTTTGTCATTGTTGTTAGCTGCATGTAATGAGCTTGTCTTCAGTTCCCAAGTTGTGCCCTCTGGTTTAAATCACTCCGAGGAGGAGCCTGGGTCAGGCCTGCTTCCTGGAGACGCCGGAAGGCAGGCTGAAGTTCAGGCCTGAGCTGCGGGGTGGAGGCCTGCCGGCCTGTTTCGGGCGGAGAGGGGGCGGGGGTGGGGGCGGGGAGGTGGGCGGAGCAGCCAAGGCCTGGCGGATCTCCCTGGGGGTTGTTTGCTGCTGGAGACCCACAGTAAAGGAGGATGTGAGGGGCAGGATGCAGAGGGTTAAAAAGGTCGTCCTCTAAAAAACACGCCCAGAGAAAACTGTACAAAGGTAGGGGGAAATGTTTGGCAGGAAAGGAGCTTGGCTCTTTTGCCTGTATTCATTTTTGCCCCTCGTTCTACCTTGAACTTGGAATCTTCCCTTTCTGTCCTTGCCAAATGGCCACTCCTCTCAGGAAACAGGTGGTTAGATAGTTTCTGAAAACGCGAAGAACTGTGTGGCTCATGAAAATTAGTTTCTGATGCCCCCGATGGAACATTTAGAAACTTGTAGTGTTTTGTGAATATCAGATTGAAACCATGGGCAAAAAGATAGAAATGGTTTGTTAGCTGTTGGAACTTTGTGGTACAATGGAGAATTGAATCCACCATCACGTAAAAACTCATCTGTATTGTAAAAAAAAAAACCCCAAACTTTTAATGAATGGGGTTAATCCCATTCTTTGGCACTGTCTCTCTCTGTGCCCCCCAAACCCGGTCCTGACCTCTGAGTCGTTGCTCTGTGTTCACGGCTCTCCCAGAATCCTCCTCTGCCTCCAGGCCTCAGCCATCAGCCCCTCTCTCCCCCGCCCCACCCCCGCTGAGCCGACCGGGGCACCCTGGGCCTGGTGATTCCTGATTGCGTCTGAACGCAGTGGCTCTGATTTCCCCGCCACCCCTCCTGACATCGAATCCTCTCCTGTCGCCTTCCAGAGAAGACCCTGTTGCAATGATCTAAAGAGCTCAAGAATTTTTCCAGACTCCAGAAACCTGGATTCTGCAGCTCTTCTGTAGCGCCCTCTAGTTTCCTGCCTTCGTCGTCATAACGCTTTTTCTCTGCCTCTGCAATCACGAAGCAGAGACACTTCATACACAACACCCTCCCACACATTTAAGGGACGGCGATAAGTCTTCTTTTAGCCTTGACTCCTGTTGACCACACACTGCAGCTTTTTAATACTTTTTAGTTACTTTGAATACTTTCTGCTGCGCCATACTCCCTTTGTTCAGTCTTCAGTGATTTGGGAAGCTCAGTCCATCATTAAGCGTGTTTGGCTAATGTGTCACCGAATCTGGATGATCCGGGACGACGGTGCACCTACCGTTCCTCCTCTGGGGTGCGGTCCAGTGAGTCCTAGCACTGAGGAGCCGAGTTCTCAATCCTCTTTCTGCGTTCAGCTCGAGTTCTTTATGCTGCGTGTGGCAACTGCCTGCCAAGGGTCAGGCCCGGGCTCAAGGACCGAGATCTCTTTCTGATATTGCGGGCTTTTGTGCTTCGCCATCCCGTCCACGTTTGTGATGCCACGCGCCAGAGCTCTCTTCCTGCTTTCTTAGCGGACCACCGAGGTCCAGAGTCGTCGAACCGAGTCAAGCCCATTTCGGCGATGATGATGACGCTGGTGCGTTGTTGAATTTCTCTGAAAACCGTGTGTCCCCAGCTGGATCACAGCATGGGGATCTTTCCCACAGAGTAAGATCATTTGTCAAGTGTCCCTGAAACTCTTCTCTATACCCCGCCCCTTAAAACCTGCAGGTTATGTGGGGAGCAGCCTGAAAAAAATGCAAAAACACGCAGCGGTGGGTGTGCCAGAGCGGAGGTTTTCGCTTGTCCCAGCAGAGCGCTAGCAGGTGAGGTCGAGTTAGAGGGAAGGACAGTGTTGTGGGTGGAGGAGGACCCTGGTGCTCCCGCGAGACTCGTCTTCACTCCAGGCAGGCAGCGGTGTGACCGGAGCAGGCAGAGAGAACACAAGGACGGGCTGTCACACGATCCAGGCGTGAATGTTCTGCCTCCCCGACACCAGCTGGGCCGGCCCGGCGAACCCTTCATCCACGCCGGCCTCAGCCTTCCCACCTGTGGAGCGGCTGCAGCAGCATCGTTTGCCGGCTCTTTCGGATCCCGAGGTTTTATACAGCGAAAGTTGCCGGGAAGTTGGTCAACGGTGCTGCCTTGCTTGTGGTTTATTCCCTCTGGGCCAGGAGCCGTGTGGGTCAGCTGGCCAACTTTGGGGTGAGGGGTTGGCAGCTTCCTACGGTCTGCGGGATCCAGGCAGAGGGGAGCAGGGGGAGGTGGTGGAGCTTTATGTATATACACACATGTATGCATATCTGTATAAAAAAGATATATATTTAATTTTAGAAAGTGGCTCGCACTGTTGTGGGGGCCAGCACGTTGGGGTTTTATAGGGAAGGCCAGTGGGCTGGAGGCCCAGGGAGGGGCTGGTGTTGCAGTCTCGAGTCCAAAGAAGTCTGAAGGCAGAATTCCTTCTTTCTGGAGGATCTCGAACTTTTTCTCTTAAAGCCTTCAACGGACTGGATCAGGCGCAGTGACAGTTAGACTGGTGTTTGAGCAAGTATCTGGGTATCATGGCTTAGCCGAGCAGACACATAACATAAACCACCCCACGGATCTAAAAAGTTTGGGTGCCACTAAGTTTAACTTTCTCCTACATACCTGCAAAAATAAAATTCAAGTTAGTTATGGTAGGTTTTCCTGGGAGACACTAGAGGGCGCTATGAACAAGGAAAATGGAAGACCTGGCTCATCAGGTGCTGTTTTCTAGGAGAACCAGCACCATCAGCATTCCAAGGATCCCGGGGGGTTCTCCCCCCAGGGCCTTAGGTTTGCGGGTGGGAAAGCTGCTTTCACCAGAGGGAGCAGGCCGACACTGCAAGGGTGCAGGGCACCGTAGTGACGGCAGCCAGAGAGAGGGCTGTGGCTCTTTGACTTCGTATTTCATGCTCTTCCCATGCGGGGGGCATTCTAACAATTTCTATTAATTATGCAATAATTATTTCAGGTTTTATACAACAGTTATTATGTAGTGATTAATACAAATTAAATAGTAATGACGATTTAAAATGTATATGGGTTGTTTTGGTTCTTATAAGTTGCATACGCCGAAGGGGCATGTACACTCAACATCATGGATGGTGAGTGAAGAGCACAGATAACTCTGAAGTGCACACTCTGAGATGATAACCTTTCAGGGAGCCCAGGTTATGTTTGTCTTGGGTTTGTAGCTAGTTTTGGTGAACTCTGTGAGGGCTTTCTTCCTCTCTTTCTCTCTTTCTTTCTTCTTGAGAATGGATGGGTGATTTAAAATTATTCCTAACCTATCTGGAAAATTCTGTATTTTTTCAAACATCTTTTCTTTGCGTGTGTTTTACAGCCAACTCTTGTTAATCTGAAGAATGAATTCTATTGGCTGTTTCTGTCCCCCTTTAGCTGGGTGGCTCAGTTTAGTGCCCCCACTGGAGGGCGGGTGGGGAAAAGCAGCATCAGGTTGACACCTGTGCGTGTGTGTGGCAGCAGCCAGCAGGGGGCACTGTTTGCTGCATTTTGATTGCGTGAAATTGCCACGTTTTCCACCCTCAGCCTCTTAGAAATTCTTTAAAAATGATTATAACACATATAGGAGTTCCGATGGAAAGTCTAATACTACTTGTCTCACATGCATATTTCAAACTTGCCAGAGCCCTCTTCCGTGCCCTGAGAGTTGGTCTTAATCTACTTATCCAGCTACAAAAATGCACAGGAGTGTGATTACAGTGTGTTCTTAGACACATTGCATCGTAGATCTGTGGAGAGAGTTTTCAGCGTAATATTTGTGCAGTATTCAGAAACCTGTCTAGCATGCAGGTCCCTCTTCTCTTACTGGCCAACCAGCTCTGTATGTGAAAGCGAGATTCTTTTGGAAGTTGGCTTACTATTTTAGAGCATTTGGAGCTTCTTTCTTCCTTCCTCCCTCCCCCTCTTCCCCCTCCCTTCCTGCCTGCCTTCCTTTTCAGTTTTACGGAGATATAATCGACACTCCACACTGTACACGTTTAAGGTGTGCAGCCTAATGACATACATATAGCACAAAATGTAGAGCATCTTTTTAGAACAGTTAAGGAGTTTGGGCAATGGGAACGGGAAAAATAAACAACTAATTAAGTCATTTCAAAACATATACCAGATGACTGTAGACTTTATACTGCTTTAATAATTTATTATTGGACAAAGAATGAAAACAAATACAGTGTTGATTTTGCAGTCATCAAGGTGTTAAATATATTGGAAAAGAGAAATACTTATATTGGGAACTTCATTTTCTCATGGAGTCATACAATTGCATAACGTCATTCAAATGGGAAAAAGTTGACTGTGGCCCTGGCCAGTGTGGCTCGGTTGGTGGTGCCTCGTCCCACAAGGCCAAAGGTCAGCGGTCCCACCCCTGCTCAGGGCGCGTGCCCAGACTGCAGTTCTGGTCCCGGTCAGGGCAGGGACCAGAGGCAACCGATCGCTGCTTCTCTCTCACCTCGATGTTTCTTTCCTTTTTTTCTCCCTCCTTTCCTCTCTCTCTGAACAAAATAATAAAATAATAATAATAAATAAGATAAATTGCCCTTCCTATTGAAAACAATTTTTTTACAGTGGAATTATGAATGCTGGCATCGCTTTGACAACGTACTCGGTACTTCCCCGTGTGTGGCTTCGGTCATTAAATGCCTCACCTACTCCCCGCACAAAACCTAGGTGGGTAGTGAAGTCACTTGATCTTTCCATGCTCCTCACAGCACATGTTCGTTAAAACACAGCACCCAGGCAACCCCCGTTTCCTCAGTAGTTCTAGCCGCCTTCACCGGCCCGAGGCCGGGAGAGGCCGGCCTTGCCCGGGTGCCCCAGCGCTCTGCAAGCCCTGGCCTTCTCATAAGTGCATCACAGCCGCCCCTTGCGGCGGAACCCGCCTGCCCTGTGTCAGTGTGCTAGTTCCTTGCTGCATGACTAAACTGAGTGTTTCAGAGGCTCCGCACGGAGTTGGGAAGACCATTGCTTGACTAAAAGCAGCCAACAAGGGCATCCCGAGCCTCACAGTCGGCGCCTCTCCATCTCCCTTGAATTACCCCCGACGCCCCTGCTGTTAATGACGCATCGCGTACACAGATAAACTACAGGCCCTCTGCCGCGCTGCCTGTCGCTTCCTCCGGGTCTTTGGCGGGGCCGCCACACCAGGGAAGTGGGCCTGCGGCAGTCGCACGGGCATGTGAGTCCAACTGCTCCGTGACTTTATGTATTTCATCACGTGTGCCGCGGGGCGGGGGGCCCGGGGGAGGAGGCGGAGCCCTTCACGGCAGAGACCACGTCTGCGCCGGCCGCGCCGGCTGGGAGGTTCTGTCGCTCGGACCCGGCTCCGCACGCAGGGCGGGCGGGCGGGCTCTCAGCCCGGCTGAGTGGGTCTCCGACGCACACGGCGTGTCCTGTCCACTCGTGGTCTTTGGAGCGTGGTTGAGCTTGCAGTCATCTCGCGCAGACAGGAGAGGTCCCGGGGAGCTTCAGGCTCCTCCCTTTCTTCGGCAACGAAGCCCTTTTTCAGATAAAACTGCACGCGGCACCCCAGTCTCTCAGGACTTCGTTGGGGCAGGAGGGGCCCCGAGATTGGGGTCCCGCCCAGATGTCTCCCACAGGGCCGTCACTCCGATCGGTGGGGACGTCGGGATGCGGAGGGGAAAACGCTGACGCGGGAGATGGAGTTGTTTTGTCCTTGCGAACCGCCTGTCTATGTCCCACCCGCCCTTTGTGTTCGGTCAGCCCCGCTTGTGGGCGGGGGCGTGGCTGCGGCTCCCTGGGATCCGAACCCGAGACCGGGGGCGGGCTGGCGTTTTCTGGGCAGGGCGGGTTAGTAAATATCTTCGCTGTGGGGTCACGGGGTCCCTGTCACGGCTCGCTGCCCCGCCGGCCGCTGTGGCACAGACAGACCCCGCGCGTGCAGATGCGTGAGTGTGGCCGGGCTCCCAAAAGGCCATTAACGAACACCGCGTTGGCTTGCTTACCACTTTCACACGGGATGAAATGTTTTTGTTTTGTTTTGTTTTGTTTCAACCATTTAACAATGGACAAACAACTCCGAGTGCCCAGGCTGGATGCCGCGAGGTGGACTTGGTCCGTGGGCCAGAGTCGGCTGATTTCTGCTTTCGTTATTGTATAGCTGTTACTTTTTTTTTTTTTTTAAGGAGATTGTATGTGTTCAGCTGAAGTCGGGCGTTTGTAGTTTATTTCAGCTTCTCCGAAACCTCTCCCTCCTTTTCTCAGACTCCTGCATGTGGCTGCTCCGTGTCTCGGAGGCTGCTAATTCCCGATATAAATGTTCTCTTGAGTGTGCCGCGCCGAGGGACAGTGAATCAGACTAGGGTGACAGACCCAGGCTGCAGTGCGGCTAAACTGCTTGTGTAAAATTTAAAAAACAGTTATTTTCCCTGTCATATTTGATTTCTTCCCAGTTGTCTCCTATTTCCTTCTTAGCAGATGTTTTTCTCGGGAACAAATGTCAAAACCCAGACTAGAGAAATGTGTGCCTTGGTCTCCGAGGTCTCCGTCCTGGGTCCCCCCCCCCCCCCCCCCCCGCCACACCCAGAGTGTGTGAGACATGAAGGCGTGCCAGGACAGGAGACACAGTCAGCAGCGAAGGGCAGGAGGAGCACACGCGGCCCTGACTCTCGCAGCCGCGTCCCCCCAAGGAGCCAAAGGAGCTGAGCCCGGCCTCTCCCCAGCTCCCCTGCTCCCCCACTATCCCCCCTCCCCCTGTACGTCCCCCCACCCCACTGGAGCCCTGCCTGGTTGGAGGGCTGGAGAGGGGGAGGAGGAGGAGGAGGAGGAGAAAGCCTGAGAGAAGATGGTCTGTGGGCACCCAGCTTCCTCCCCCCTCCCCCCTTCAGGGGCTTCCTCGGGGAGGGGCAGCCTGGACAGCATGCGGATGTAGCCCGGGGTGTCCTCAGTGACCCTGAGGCCGGGTGGCCCCTGGATGAGCCTGGATAGATGGGCAGTGTCAGGCCAGGGGGGGAGGGCAGCGGCTGACAGCTGGCAGCCTTGGACTTGGAAGTGGACGTGGCAGACAGAGGGGAGCCGCTCCGGGCTCCTGAGCATGGGAGTGACCCGAGTCGGTGGGCCATTCGGGAGGCGGATTCTGACTGTCCGTAGGGGGTGGGCCACAGAAACAGCAGGCAGGAAGGCCGGGAGGCTGTGCCAGCAGCACAACACAGACCTGCGTCGGGAAGACGGCTGTGGGTAGGAAGAGGGAGGAGACAGGGGGAGGACTTCAAGGGACATGGGAGGAGTGGGTGGCAGGCGGAAGGTGCCGGGGGGGGGAAGAGGGGCCAGTCGGGAGGCCGCTGCTGTCTTCTTTTCTGCAGGCGGAGGCGGCTGGGCGGTCTGGAGGGAGCCTTGTCCTTGAAGCCAGAGGCTCTGAGGTCCCCCCCAGCTCTGCCACTCACCATCTCTGTCTTGAAAGCAGTGACAGGGCAGGTACCCAGTCCCCCTGCCCCTGGCAGATGTGGGCTCAGACCTCCGCACCCCGACACCGGCAGGATCCTGCACCCCCGACCTCCGGCCCCAGCTCCCCTCAGTGTCTCCCACTGTCCAGGGGGGAAGGCGAGGCTGCTCTGTGGAAGAAGAGCTGTGAGTGCTTCGTGGACGGTGAGCAGGAGGCCCTGGATGAGTGCTCACTGGCTGGTGGCTGGAGAGCAAGACAAGCACAGGGCATGTCGCAGGCTGTGGACAAATGCCACACGCCTCCCCTTTGCATCTTGCCTGTCAACGGTGGCTACTCTGAAGCTTGGAAAAGATCACCCGTATCGCTGTTCCCTGCGTCATCTCCGTATTAGTCTGCTTGGGCTGCCGGAGCACACAGCACCGTAGCCTGGTTGACTTAGGCAACAGAAGTTGCCTTCTCGCGGTTCTGGAGGCTGGAAGTTCTAGGTCAAGGTGCCGGCAGATTCGGTTGCTGGTGACGGCTCTCTTCCTGGCTTGTGGATGACCACCGCCTCTCTGTCTCCTCCCGTGGTGGGAGGGACTGGGTTCTGGTCTCTCCTCCTCTTCCTTTTTTTTTTTTTAAGATTTTATTCATTTATTTTTAGACATGGAAGGGAGGGAGAAAGAGAGAGAGAAACATCAATGTGCAGTTGCTGGGGGTCATGGCCTGCAACCCAGGCATGTGCCCTGACTGGGAATCGAACCTGTGATGCTTTGGTTCGCAGCCTGCGCTCAATCCACTGACCTACGCCAGCCAGGGCCTTCCTCTTCTTATAAGGACACTAATGCCATTATGGGGGTCCCACCCTCACGACCTCATCTGAACGTAATTACCTCCCCAAGTCCCCACCTCCAGACTCCATCACGTGGAGGGACAGGGCTTCTACCTGTACACGTGGGGGTGGGGTGGGGGGCAGGGACAGGCATTCAGTCCGTGACCCTTACTGCCCTTTCCATAGGACGAGCAGAATTGCAATGGATCCTCTCGGAGGGTCAGTGAGTTTCCGCATTTGCTCTCGCCAGGGTTCCGTGTCCTCTGCCACCACAAAGCTGGGCCCCAGATTCGCTGTCTCTCTGAGCTGAGCAGCAGGTTGGAAAGGCCGGAAGAAGGGTTGAAAAGGGCGAGACACAGAAGCCCCGAGAAGAGTTCCACTGTTGGACGTGCGCAGGAGTTGGCAGCTTCTGACTCAACCTCCTGCTCAGCCGTCCCAACGCGAGCCTGTAATGACTCCCAGCCATTACAGGGTCTGTGTGGTTGCTGGGTTCATTGCAGTTTGCAGCAACCACCCTGTCAAGTCCCGGGGCCAGGGTTCCTGCGGTGTGACCCCTGCACAGGTCGAGGCCGGAAGTGTGGGGGGTTGGGCAGACGGGCCCAAGATCACCTCACAAGTGAGTGACAGAGCTGAGGTTGAGCCGAGGCCTGGAACTCAAGTCCTGTGTCATTGTCACGTCCAGGGACTTCCTACAACTTCCTGGGCCCTTGAAAGCACTTGTTTGAACCTTATCTTTGAGGCCGGATAACAGTTTCCTGTTCCAGCTCTGAGTGTCCCGCCAGCTCTGTCATGCTTGATCTTCTTGCTATTTTGGGGCTCCAGTAAGTGTTGGGGGAATTTGGGGGAGTAAATCCTTCTTCCTTTTTCTAGGGAAGTGTCACCGGTCTTTTGCAGTCACTTAACAATATGTTGTCTAGGATACTAGGGACCAGCTTATATTGGTTAGGGAGCTGAAACCGATTCTTTGGTATGCTGGACAGACTTGTGTAAAATAAGGGGTTTTGCAATGTACATTTTGCTCTCTCGAAATGCTGCTTGAGACAGAACTCGTGGCAGTAAAAAGCAGAAATGGTGGCAGAAAAACAATTTTTTAAAAAGCAAGACACAAACAAGTCATGCTTTAGTGACAGCAAACATTGAGGATCAGCATCCACTTCTCTCGCAAGACTCGAGTCTCAAGGGCATCTTTGCGCTTAGGGAAGGGAACCGCGTCGGGGCTGTGGCGTCCACAGGGTGTGGAGTGCGGGAAGTTCTTCTGCAGGAAGGACAAGTCCCTTCGGTCGGGTGTGTTTATCCCCTCGAGGCCGGGGCTGCAGGCGCCGGACGGACCCTGGGCCGGCCCCCAGCCCCGCAGCTCCGTCCATTTGTTGCGGGAAAGGCAGGGGCAGCTGCCGGGCTCCTTGGTTTTCACGAGCTGGAAGCTGCCTGGCCTTCCTCTCTCCTAGGGGTTCTGGGCCGGGAAAAGGGTCGCCAGGGGTCCCCAGGAGCTGCCTTCACTCCCTGGAGGAGGAACCCTTCAGCAGCTCCAGTCCTGGTCCCAGACCTGGGTCTGGGCCTTGGCCCTGGCACTCGCGGCCATTTGTCCTCTGTCATCTTCGTTCCCTTGCGCAGGGAACGAGGAGGACGCAATCTGACGACAGCGCGAGGGTAAGTGGGAGCCTTTTGCACACGCCGAACACACCACTGCGTGCAGCGAGGGCACGGGGCGGGGGCAGTTACGCTCGGGCAGCCCATGCGCTCCTTCCCTCTCAGCGTCGCCCCCCAGGTGGTGCCGGGGTCAGTGGCCCGTGAGGACTGAGGAGGCCAGAGGGCATCCGAACTGACCGGTGAGCCGGGAGAGTGGGTCAGGGCACCCCGGGCAGCTGAGTCCATGCCTGCCTATCCTGTCTTCTGAGGAGGTGCTGGGTCTGTGCTGGACCCAGATGAAGTCTCCCCGGGCAGGACAGCTGCCGCGGAGGTCAGGGTCTGCCGGTCCCTGCGTCTGGGCGTTTCCAGGAGCCCGTGGAAACCGGTATTTAAGTATCTGTGAGTTATACAGGTAGGTGCTCGTCACCGTATAGGTTTAGCACGTGGCTGTCATTCCTGACTAAGGTTGCTTGTTTAATGGTTTATGGGACTGTCAGCTCTGTGAGCCTAGGGACCTCGTTCACCTCTTAGACGGACCCTCCGTGGCCTGGGTTCCACCACGAACATGACTGAACTGACAGGTGAGTGAACAGGTGCGGAACACCGTGCCCCGCCCAGGGCCCGGGGTGTGATACAGACTCCATTACTGCCTGTTGAGTAAATGCATTTTTTCTTCCTTTTTAATTTGTGTTTATTTATTTAAAAGTTGAGGACTAACATAATATAATAAAGCCCATAAGTGCACAGACCTTAAGTGTACAGCTCAGTGGTTTTATAGGTGTGTAAAGTATAGATATATAGAAGAAATATATAGATATGAAGTGGATCCATCCGTCCGTCCATTCCCGTGTAACCACCGACCAAACGAGACAAAGGTGTGCCTGGCACCCCGTGAGGTTTGTTTTTAGATGGCGACGTGTCTGTGTTATGTATTCTAATTTTAACACTAAAACGTACTCAGCTATATTTTCCCTAACACTGATCATGTGACATACCAAGGGAGATAGATACCTACAGAAAATAAAAAAATAGATTCTGCCCTCCAAGAGCCTTCTGATTTGGTTTGCAAGACAGGACCAAACATGAAATAATCTAGGAACCAATGGTTTACCAACATTAGCACTGTGGACTGACGACGGTTCCTAGGTTTTTAGTGACAGAATTCTTTCTTCAACTTAAGACTGACCGGGAGTGGCCCTGACCTGCGTGGCTCAGGTGGTTGGACGTCGTCCTGCAGAGTGAAAGGTCGTGGGTTTGGTTCCAGGTCAGGGCACGTGCCTGGGTTGCAGGTTCGGTTCATGGTCGGGGGCGTACAAGAGGCAACGGATGAGTGTTTCTCTCTCACATCCATGTTTTTCTCTGCCTCTCTTTCTCTCTCTCTGAAAAAAGAAAAGACTTGCCTGGAGCCAGGGACCCCTCCCCACCCGGACGGGTGTCAGGACGGCCACCAGGGAAGTGCTGTGGTCGTCAAAGCAGGTCGCTGTGCTGGAGCCGCTGGACAGGCCCGCCCAGCCCTTGCTTTGCACGCTGGTGCTGGGAGACTGGGGCCGAGTGGTGCCCACCCGGGGGTGGGAAGGTGCCGACAGCCGGAGGGGAGGAGCGTGGGCTTCCCGCCCGGCAGAGAAGGAGTGCAAGGAAAAGGAGGGGCCTGCGTTCTGTTTCCGTCATGGGGGCCTTAGAGGGCCCAGCAGCCGTACCTGGGACAGGTGGTGTGACGAGGGAAGGCTCACTCAGCATTCCATTAGACTTCCTCATGCATTTTGTTTCTATTTTGCTCCGAACAAAGAGACGTCAGCTCTCTCTCTCCGGTTAGCTGGCTGGCTAGTTCCGGGGTCATGTTCAACCCTGGAACACAACTTCCAGGAAAGGGAAGGGGAGGAACGTGGGGGGCGCCCTGGGGGCAGAGGCGGGGATCTGTGATGCCCGGGGACACCGCTCCTGTGGGACTCGGCAGGCACAGTGTCACGGGGCTGTTCGAGATGCGAGCCGCCCGGAGTGGGCGCAGAGACGGAGAGGAACGGCAGAGGAGACGCATGCATATTTATAGCCTCTAACGACCACGTCGTGATGGTGGGGGAACTGAGCGTACTCCTAATTTTAATTGCAAGCAGGAAGGCTGTTAGCAGGCTGAGGTGCACTGAGCCTGCCTCCGCCGAGGCACAGAGCTATCGTTCGCTCGTGGAGCAGCATCTGCTCCCACAGGTGAGGGAGTCGTCACTGCATGCAGTTCAACGACAGGGTAGTAACTGGATCCGAGCACCTGAAGGAGTTGTACTTGGCCGTGACCCCTGTGTGCCAGCGAGGCCAGCCGTCCCACTCCGAATGCACGACGCTCCACTCGGCTCCAGAAAGGGACCTCGGACGCTGAGGGAGACGACATTCGAAAGGGATCACGCGAAAGCATCCCTTCGCTGATGACATTTCTGCGTGCCGTTCTGTGGCTGCCGAACTGATTCTTCATGTGCGTCAGTCCCGCACCTTCCACAAATATGTGACAAGCGTGTATTAAGTGTCAACTGTATACCACGCACTATGCTGTGAGGTAGAGATAGGCTGCGAACAGAACTGCAAGCTTCTTGCTCCTCATGGAACTAATATAATATGATATGATATAATATGATATAATGTAATATAGTAGACATAAGGCGAATTCCAACTCAACATATTAATATTCACAGATGTGCACTCTTTAGTAGCATTATGGGACTTCCTCTCTCTGTCGTAATATTGCAGGAGAATTCTTTCAGAATTATTAACAGACTCTTTAACTATCACGTTTCATGTGGAAAAGAAATAGAATTTGACAGCCAACAGGCAGAGCCAAATATGAGGATGGAAAAAGTATATACATATCAACGATGAGAAGTGTAGAATTCATAGTCTAGGGAGGTCTTGGGTGGTTTTCAGATTTTAAACAGTGTGTCTGCGAGTATTTGAGCACTGTTTTATGTTTAGCTGTGCGAGTAAAGATAGATCTGAAACCACTAAACATGAGTGACATCAAAATATTGGAGGGCATGAGCGTTGTGGTCCAAGGCAAGAATACACTCACTCTTCTGATTTCTGGAGGGGAGTGAGGGAGCACGTGGAAAATGAGAGGAAAGATGTGTAGGGTCTTGTCAGGATTGTCAGCCTGAAAAATCAAACATGTTAAAATAATCCGTGCACATGTTTCTCATTTGTAAAAAGCAAATGCTGCTTAGAGAGAGTTATTTAAAAAGAGCAAATTTAAAATCCTTTCCGTAAAAAAGAAAAGTACCCGTGTTAGAAAGAAAAGATTAATTACCCAATGTTTTATTTGGAGCTTTACTTCAAACCCAAGAATTCTTGGTCATTTTCAAACTTGGGGCTAAGGAGTTTTTCTGTTCCAAATTAAATATGCAGAACACAGTCTGTCAGTTACTTTCACGTGTCTTCAATGTAAGTTTTAGAAACAATTTACAGAATAACAGTGCACATAAAAGGTAAGCAACGTTTACTAGTTAGCAGAATAAAAATAATTTTCCTAAAGGTCTTCTACAAATATATGCATACTATTTGTATTTAAAAGTGAGGACAGAATACACTAACTTGACTGCTTAAAGTTTTCTCGTTCTGGTTTTTAAAAAACAAAACAAAACCCCCTAGATTTCCTTGTCTCCTTTGAGTTTTATGTACCATAATAGTAATAACTTGAGAGAAAATGTCAAAAAGGAACTCATCCATAATTCCATAATCCATTTATTCCACATTCTTTCCTTCACCTGCCAATGCGTTTTCTAATCATTGCCATTGGAGCTGATTCGTAGTCCTGTACTTTTTTTTACTCAGTGAATGCCTTTATAATGTAACTATACTGTACTAGTATACATTACATTATATACCTAGTATAGTATTTTTACCTAGTATAGGTATAACATTTTGGGACTTGTTTAGTTCTTTAATCTCATCAACACTCAGCACCAATTTCTAATCTAAAAAGTCTAGTACATTAAAAAAATAGAAACAAAATCGTTATTCCGTCTGGGGAGTATGTGTCGGGTGCTGTTCTGAAAACAGATCTCTGGAAGAGGAACACACGCCCCAGTGAACCTACCTTTAACAAGCAGCTGTGAGGACGGCGGCACCTTTTTTCTCTCGGACTCTCAGCGCTGCAGACAGAGCGAGCTCCCAGGTTCGGCTGGATGTTTTCGTGCTGAGCAATGCCTTCTGGGGAGCGAGAGTCGATTTCCAGGAGAACAAATCTGGGAACTCATTTCTCTCTTTAGGCTGTCTAACATTTATAGGAGAGTGAAACCAAGGTGAGCAATGGCTTTATTTTACTATAAAATGTTTTATTCAAACAATCCTTTTGTATTACAATAAAAAAACACTGCGTATAATTTTGCTATACCTAACGTGGTCCGTTTTCCCTCTCTCACTTTCGTTTGGCAGTTTGATTACTGAATTGTGGAAAATAGCCAGTGTTCAGAGAATTTTTACATTGAGGGGTACCAAAAAAAAGACATATTAGTAATTAAATAAGCCATTGCTTGTGTTACACCTAAAGATGAGTCACATAATCACATCCATTAAAAAAAAACTCTTGTATTGCTTACGTCTGGCAGGGATTGTGGATAAGATGCTAAGTTCACACATAAACACGCTCGTAAATTGTTTACATTCTTCAGCTTTGTCTCACCACAGAGTCAGCACGTTAGTTCATTTCACGAAGATTTGTTGAGCCCCCCACCTACTGTGTGCTGCGTAGTTTGTTAGACACGTGCTGTGACTAAAAGTTGGACTCTCACCTCAGGCTAGACTGCTGTTAACTCACAGCGCACAGAATTACACCGATGACAAAGAACACCGTTGAAGCATCACAAGAATTTCACGAGGCAGACACTGGTTCATTTTGCTGTGAAAGATGACGAGGAAGGTGGGAAACACCCCAGTGTGCCGAAGGCGGTCTCCGAGGCATTTTCTTGTGTGCCCACTCAGGGGATCTTCCCAAGCTCCACAGGTAGGAATGCCCACCACGGCCAAACGCCAAATAGGAAGCAGTGCAGTCAGGGAAGTGCCTCTCCAGGTGTGCAGGGGTCCAGAGCCTGAGAGGCGGCCTCTGGGGGGGGATGGGTGAAGGACGTTGCTGGAGTCAGCTGGATGCATTTCGCCCTGGAAAGGGCTTAGGAAAGCTCCCGGCTGGTGGGGAATGCCCGTTCCACGTCTTTGGCGCCAGACCAAGAAGTTCGCATGATATTTGCCGGGAAACCGAGAACCAGTTGAGGTTTGTAAGCAGAGGAGTGACACATCGGGCGGCAGTTCCAGACACAGGAGCTGCGGACCCGGACGCCCATGGAGACCGCGCAGGCAGCAAGTGAAATGGGGAGGACGTGGCGAGGGGAGAGGGGGATGTCTTCTCTAGGGGCGGTTGCCGGTCCGCGCTGCAGGCCTGCGGCCGCTCGCCCACCACGGACTTACGGTTGTGTCTGCCGCACACACGTGCTTCCCTGCCACAGATCACATCTTTATAGCACGGGTGCCTGTCGACACAGAGTTACGATGATGGTTCTGTGTGGTCGTCTGTTAGACCCTATAGAAAAAGGAAATACACACACACACATTAATACTGACTTTCATATTTACCTACAGTTCCCTTTGCTTGCGTGTTTACTTCTTCATGGCCATGGAGCTATTGCCAGTGCTCCTTATTTCAGCATGAAGGCAGCCCTGTGGCACTTCAGGCAGGGCAGGTTCCTAGCGACAGACGGTTCCCAGTTTTTGTTTATCTGGAAATGTCTGAATTTCTCCTCCATTTTTCGAAAGATAGTTTGGCTGCATAGAGAATTCTCAGTGGAGTTATTTTCTCTTAGCGCTTAGCATGCAATCCGCTGCCTGCCCGCCTCCCTGGTTTGTGATGAGAAACCAGCCGGTAATCTTATAGTTAATCTTAGCAGATATGACCAGTCCCTTCTCTCTTGCCGCTTTTGCGATTCTCTGTGTCTTTCAGTATTTTGACTGCAACGCGTTCCCATGTGGGCCTCTTCGAGTTGCTCGTACTTGAAGTTCATTGAGCTTCCTAGAAAGGTAGACCCGTGTTTCAGACATAACATGTTCACTCTTCTTTCTCCCCTTTCTCACTTCTCTTTCTGGGACACCTGTCGCATGTTGGGGTGCTCAGTGGTTCTTCTAGGTTCTGCTCAGTTTTCTGAATGCTTTTTCCTTTCTTCCACTAAGATTGGGTACATCTCAGTTGACCTGTCTTTAAGTTCACCGATTCTTTCTTCTGTCTGCTTAATGCTGTTGAACCCCTCAGTTCAGTTACTGTACTGCTCAACTGCAGAGTTTGTTTTGTTTCTTTCTACAATTTTTGTTTATTGGTGTTATTTATTTGGTGAGATAATATTTGCATGGTTTTCTTTAGTTCTTTGCAAGTGGTTTCCTTCAGGTTTTTTTTTTAGCGTATTTTAAGTAGTTGGTTTAAAGTCTTTGCCTAGTAAGTGTAATGTTTTGGGTTCCTCAGAGACAGTTTCTATTAACTTTTTTATTCCAGTGTATGAGCCATATTTTATTGTATCTTTGCATGTCTTGTAATGTTCTGTTGGAAGCTGGATGTTTTGAGTACTGTAATGTGGCTACTCTGGAAATCAGATTTTCCCTCCTTCCATGGTTTGTTGTTTCTGCTTTTTTTCTGTGTGTGGTTGCCCTCGTTGGGTTGGTAGTGAGTTTTCTGATCTAATTTTGTGACATCTGTATTCCTTGTCGTGTATGGCCACTGAAGTCTTTGTTTGGTTATCTTAGTGATCAGCCAGTGATTTGACAAATATTTCTTTAAGTATCTCAAACAAAAGGAAGGAGGAGAAGGAAGAGGGGATGGGGAGGATGAAGGAAAAAAAGGACAAAATCAGGGAGCCTGTTGGCTGTGTGTTGGAACATACCTTCAACAGTTAGTCGTGTAGTTTGCAACTCTGCCTTAGCCTTCACTTCCTGTTTGTGCAGAGCCTGTGAGTCAGGTGGCAGTGAGAGATCAGGGCCTTCCCGGGTGTTTTCTGAGCATCTGCATCTACCCTGCTCCGGGCATGCGTATGTTTCTGATTCCAAGGAATAGGAGGGAGCTTCTCAAAGTCCTTGTTTCCCCGAGCGTCTCCCTCCCAGCCTTTCCTCCTGGGCCTTTTGATATGTCTGTTGTCTGCCCCAAACAGTGTCCCTTGCCCTAAGTGGCAGCAAATCATTCATCAGCCTTTAAACATTTTCAACAAGTGCTTCCTGGGTACTCGCCCCTTCACCCAGGGGAGTTCTGACATAGGTGATATAAATACAAGCCCTCTGCACCAGGCCCTCAGGGAGCGCCCCAGGGAGCACCAGGAGGGTCCAAGCGAATAGCCACACCTCTCTGAAAAGAAGGTGTGCTCTGTTTCTTCTGGTGCCAGGAACCGGCTCCAAGGAACTGGGTCGCCATCTTCCAGACCACTGTCGAGCTGGGCTGGGGGAGGGGCCCGGGGCCAGGAGAAGTATAAAAAGTATAAAAACGCTACAAATACCTCGTATTGCTGTTTAGTGGCCTTTTTCATGCTTATGTGTTCGGTTGGTTGATGTAAACATTTAACAAGTTGCCAGGTTTCAGACGAAGTGGATTCTGACAGTTTTTGCCAGTTTAGTCATTGTTTCGTGGGGGGACTTGCCCATGGAATTCCCTCCTTCACTATTTTTACGGATAACACTCTGTGCACGTGTGTCTTAAAAACACTGTGTGTGTAAAAGAAAACATATGGGTAAGCCATGTGCAAAATGCTACCTTACTACCTTTGGTAGGAAGCAGATCGGACAAGGGAGAGGTTGTGGAACAGGGGGAGGAAATCGAGGGATATTGGTCTATTGCACTTAACTTCAGGCATCCAACACAGTACACTCTTCCCAGAAGGTTGTGGAGATGGTGTGTCTTTTCCATTAGGGGACCATGTTTGGTTGCCGGTGACATAAGATGACTGACACTGCCTCCAACAGATGGGGCTTCATTTGACTCAACAGGAAACGGGGGATGGACTGGCAGGGGCCAGGGCAGTAGCCCGATGAAGCTGTCAGACACTCAAGCCCTGTCTGCCTCTGTCTTCCCCTGTCGTTAGAGCAGCGACCCCATATCCTCTGCGGTTGCCTTTGGACCTCACGGTGGCTGCTGTGGCTCCAGAAGTCTCCCGTGCATTCAAGGCAGAGCATTGTCACAAGTATTTTCCTAGGTTTTTTTTGGAGGTGGTTTTTCTAACTTGGGACAGAAAATCCTCCTCAGAGGACTTCTTAATATTTAATGAGCCACACATAGGTCACCTGCCCGCTCATTATCAGTCATTGGCCGAAAGAAATGATGCTACCATGACAAGTTGCGATTCTTTGGGCTGAGAAAGGGCCTGTCCTTCAAGCGATCAAAAGGTCAGGGTTCTGTGAGCCAGGGAAGAAGAAGGAGGGCAGCTGTTAGGTAGGCAGAAGCCAGGAGAGACGGCAGGTAAGGGTGGAGGTGGCTGCTGGGAAGGGTGGCCGCCGCCTGCTTTGTCCCAGACCATGCCCTGGCTGGAGCAGACAGTCCACGCCACTGGGGGAGGCGGGGCTAGAAGGGAGGGTCAGAAATGTCAAATGTCCAGGCCCGCAGTCGGGGTGAAACCAGAAATGTCAACTCAGAGCCAGTGCAGGCCGCAGCCGGTAGTGTGTCCGAAGCTGGACCGGGAGCCTGGAGCCTGTGTCAGGGCCCAGGGAGCACAGACAGAATTCTGGTTCCTGGCTCTGGATTTTGCCCCGTGGGAGTCCACGTAGCTCTGAGAGCTGGTGTCTGACGGGGGTGGCGATCTCCAGGCCCTTGGACAACTAGTTACTAACAGGGGTGGCGATCTCCAGGCCCTTAAACAACTAGTTACTGACAGGGGTGGCGATCTCCAGGTCCTTGGACAACTGGTTACCTCTGGGTATGATAGGAGACGGGGAAGGGTTTTTCAGGACTGTGCTGAGAAACCGGCAAGAGTCCCAGGCCCAGGAGGAGCCCGGTGTGCTGGGCAGTGACCACAGCAGGAGCTTGGGGACAAGGGACGGAGGCGAAGCCCTGTTATTTGGGGGTGGGAGGCAGGGTGCGATGAGGGAACTGGGGGTTCTCTGATCAAACCCGGGGCTTGAGGGAGGGACTGGCCGTCAGCGTGGCCTGATGCGGAACCCCGGTGTGGAGCTGGGTCGGGGTGAATCAGAGCTCTCCGGTAGCAGGGTGGGAGGGGCCTGGGAACCGAAGACTGGGCTGAGCCTGCTACAGACGGGGGGGGGGGGGGTGGGGGGGGGTTGGGTGGTCCCAGCTGGGGAGGGCGGGGAAAGGATGTGGCTTTGAGGGATGGATACAGGACACAACGTGGAGACAGCAATTGTAGGTGTCGGCGAGAGGAAAGCGATGCCGGGGTTTGAGCCTCATCACAAACACGGGATGTTGAAGCAGCAGTCATATTTGAAGCTACAGCCCCTTGGGTCTACGCTGCCCATGGGACGTCTGGGTAGGGGTGTTAGTCATCGATGATGCGAAACTGGGCTTGGGAGAGGGGAACCACGGGGAGCCGAGGCCAGACCATCCACACCGGGGGGATGGGGCTGAAACTGGACAGGGAGAGGGCACAGAGACGGAGCTCAGCATGTTGCATTTCCCTGTGCCTAGTCAAGGACGAAAATAAAAAATGAAAAATAAAAATGAGCCCTGGCTGGCGTAGCTCAGTGGATTGAGTGGGGGCTGCGAACCAAAGTGTTGCAGGTTCGATTCCCAGTCAGGGCACATGCCTGGGTTGCAGGCCATGACCCCTAGCAACCGCACATTGATGTTTCTCTCTCTCTCTATCTCCCTCCCTCCTTTCCCTCTCCAAAAATAAATAAATAAATAAAATCTTAAAAAAAAATGAAGGGTCCCATCATCCTTATGCCCTGGATACCGCTTCATGTTTATTACTCCGTCTGACTTCTGTTTATAATAATTGTTAGTTATGTGTGATTCATAAAATTCTTTAGAGAGATTTTTTTAAAATGCCAAAAGAAGAATTTTTTTTCAAGATTTTTTTTTAAATGCCAGAAGAAGAATATGTTGCAACTTCGCCCTGCATTCTGTGATCAGGCAGCACGATTGTTCTGGGCGGAGCCTCTGACCACGCCCCGTGCTGGGGAGGGGCATTCCTTAAAGCCAGGAAGGATTCTTTTTTTCTGCATTAAATTAGAGGTGGTTTTGAAAAGATTCATAGTAAGGAAAGAGAAAAATCATTAACACCTATATCATAAAATGAATGGTTTCCCAAGTTGGTGTAAGAGGACTTAAGCATAAGTAATTCATGGGCTTTACGTTCTTGACGGAATGGTGAAATCGTTATTGGAACCTGTGATTTGGGGGGTAGAGGTGTCGACTCCTTTTTCAAACAGGGCACATGTAAAGAAGTTTCCAGAAATGAGGTCGCAGGTAGAGATAAGGAAACGAGGACACTTGCGAGAGTGAAAGACGGTGTCAGGAATAATTACAGCCTGGAACCGTTCTGGGCAGACAGAAATGAAGTCACCCCGACTCCACACCTCGGCGGTGTGATCTCAGTTCCTGTGGTTCCGGCTGGAAGGCAAGGAGGGTACGGCGTCCCCTCCCTGTGCTGGCCCCAGAGTGGAGGCGCTGTTTTGTTCTGTTACCAGGCAGGTGGCCCGAGGGACTGGCAACGCCGGGCTGGGACTGGGCTGGGTGTTCGGCTCTTCTGCTTGGTTTTCAAGGCGGGGGAAGGCGTTTGGAGACTGCTGAATGGATTCGGGGCCCAGCCCTGTCGGTGGTGCTTAATGACTCCAGTGTGGGTTTTAATCTCTTGCCCAAATGTTATCTTACCTGCCCAGACAAGCCCTGCCCCGCTGCCGGGGAGTGTGGGAAAGTTAACACTGCCCGAGCAGCCAGGGAAGCCAAGGAGTGTCTGGTGGTGGGAAGGACTTGCATTAGTGTTTCCTTTAATGCAGTCTGTCCACGTACAACTCCAAACCTCTGGGCCGCGGAGGGACAGCCCAACACCCTCCCGTGGAGGGAGAAAAGAAAAAGACGACTGAAAAATGCACAGAGCACAGCTCTCTTTAATGCTGGAGTTCGCGACCGGGAAACCGGAAATGCCGAATGTCATGAAACGTTGACAGCCGTTTCACTGACTGCGGGCGCGGTGGCGCCGGAGCCGAGCGACATCCCTGGCACCGAGGGCGGTCGGGAGAGTAAAGGCAGCGGTCGGTCGTCAGGATTTGGAGTAAGCCGCAGATCATTGCCATCTGCACATTGTACGGACCTTTGCAACACCAGAAAGCCAGGACCCAGACTGGAGGGTAAGTATATTGAAGTCTGGGGTATGTTGTTAGACGGAAGAAACTGCTCTGAAGGTTTACATGCAATACTACGTAAAACCTGATGACTTTTTTTTTTCCCCTGGCGACAGAGGTACTAATAGTCTATTTGCCTAGAATCTGGAGCATCCGGCGGAGTTGTGTTTGTGCCTCGCGTGGGAAACACCATTGCTGTAAACCTTTCCTGGATCAGGCCTTCACCCTTCCGCCACGTCTCTGTGAACGCAGAATTATCTGCCGTTCGATTGTTCTTAGACAACGCGTCTTTGCGTGCTTTCCAGAAACTGTGGGGAGGGGGTCGTCCTGAAGCACATTTCGGTGTTCTGAATGATGAGTTGGTTTGTCGTGGTCACAGATGACTTACTTCGGACTTCTCTATTCATTATCCAAAACAAGGCCCTTTTGGATGAACCCATATTAAGTAAATATCTTTGGTTTATTTTTTTAAAGTTTTATGTTGTATGTCCTTTAATCAGGACTCATGTTTGTTCCGGGACCTTGCACCCGAAATGATCAGTGCTAGCCCTTGGAAAACTAGATTTACTGGGGATTTAGGGGGGTGGCTGGGAAGAGGGGAGATGAGATTTTTTTTACTGTAAAAAATGAATATATGTTTTAAAATAATAAGTGGCAAAGGAGAAGCCCACTTACCTAAAATGGTTACATAAAAAGAGTAAATGGGACCATTAAGTACAATATTTGAAATCTCATTGAGAAATAGAAACTTTCTTGTAAATGGGTTTGGTATAGAGCACAGAAACGAAAATGGAATGGGATGATTTTAACTTGAAAATAGCAATTAGCGACAGATTGCAGAAGTCAGCCAATTAACTGTCACTCAGTGCATTTCTGTCCAACGCGTATGAAAGACTGTTTACAAATAGGGACTATTTTTTAAATGTGCATATGAATTTGGTTTCACACTTGGCAAATCTTGGCTGGTTCAGCAACACTGAAATCTCAGCTCTTTGAGACTTAGACGGGTCTCCAGGATAGGGAGTGTTTCACGGGTGGATTCGTTCTTTCCTTGCAAGCCCTAAGATCTTAGTATTTAGCCAGAAACCCTTCGCCCCAGTTTTTTCTTTGGTAACCTAAAGTTCTCAGAGTCATCCCATATGGAGCACTTGGCTCCATTGAAAGGAGGGAAGGTGGAAATAACTGTATGAATCCCCACAGCTGTTGAACACTAGGTTAGCAGGGAGGTTGAATCGCACACACTAGTTTAAGAGTTTCATTCTGAAAATTACTCACCCTAACTCTTCACTTTGTAATTAAAGCGAAAATTCGAGTCTCTCCCCCTGCAGGTGCTCTCTCCTGTTAGCATGGGCCATCCCACTGCTCTTCTTCTTTTTAAAGCCCTCATCTGGAGATATGTTTATTGACCAGTGAGAGGGAGGGGGGGAGAGAGAGAGAGAGAGAGAGAGAGAGAGAGAGAGAGAGAGAGATTCGCTGCCTCTGCAGCCTAGCTATGTGCCGTGACTGGGAATTGAACCTGCAACTTTTTGGTGTCTGGGAGGAAGCTCCAAGCAACCAAGCCACCCGGTCAGGGCCCTTCTACTTCTTTAATTAATGATGCGGGGTCTTAGTTCTCAGCTTAGTCTTGGGGGAGTAATGTAGCAAATAGGAAGGGGGCCATGAGACTTTCTGGATGCTGTGGTCCTATTTGATAAATTATTGCTTCAGAATGTTAAAGGGACCCCAGTGTCCCAAAAATATTCATACAATTCCCACATGTTTGCTTTTTTCTCGCTAGAAAGTGTAACTGATGGCAGGAGTAGCTGGGAAACCTGAGCTCATTATTGAAGAAAAAACTCATGGTCAGATGTTTAGCATACATTTTGGAACTATCTCAGTGTGGGAAAATCTTTGGTAACGTTTATTATGAGTGTGTTTATAATAAATGCACTTTTTAATGTTTACATTAAGTATCTTCCAGCGTAAGAAAACAGTGCTAAATAGCCACAGTCGATCGTCTATTGCAGACTGCACATGAGCGAGCACCCAGATGTGATTCAGCTGAAGGCCTGCTTGGAACTTTAGTGGTTCGTCTGCAAGCATGCGAATAGGGGCAAATGTGGGCTCTTCACCTCCACCCCGCCTTGTTTTCGAAGCGATGTTTGGCATTTTAGCTGCCTAGTGGTGCCCGCTCTGTAGGAATGTGGAGCGTGCGCTGGCCTCAGCTGCTCCAGCGTGGGTCGGGGGCTGGGCATCAAGGCTGAGTCAGCTCCCCGGTTAGGGGTTCATTCCCGGCCTCTCTGGGGCTCTGGGGAGAGTCCTGCTGCCGGGATGCACCTCCCTCCCCGGTCACAGATCCGTCTCCGTCCAAACCACAGCGCAGCCCAGACATCTGCCTGCAAAGGCCTTGTTCTCACCCCTGGTCCCCAGCTGACTCACGCCTGGCGGCAGGGTGGCCCACATGACCGTGACCTTGCAGTGAATTGACGCAGATCCTGGGGAATGGTAGTGCCCTCACCCGAATGCAATGGGGTGATTTGCTGTTGGGGAAGGAGAGAAGGAAGATGTCGAGGTGTTACTTTAAAAACAGTCTATTTTGCAGTAGTGTCTGTTCAGAAGTTATTGCATGTGCATTCACGTTGGTAGCTGCATTCTCTGCGGCACTTATCCTATGGGATTTGCACAACTACCAGCTCTCGTGGAGAGTTTGCTATGCCAAGTCCCGAAGGTTTGGGCTGTGCCTTCCACATGCGGGGAACGGACACACGAGGCAGCAGTGTGTGAGTGTGTGGTCAGAGCGGAAGCGTGCAGTGCGGGCCCGAGTGCTGCTGGGCTAGGGCCTGGGGGGCCCAAGGAGCCTCCCCCTCCTCCTCAGGGGTGAGGCTCTGCACCCCCACCCCAAGCTGCCATCCCCGCCAGGCGGAGGCCTGCTGCATCCACCGGTCCCTCTGTGCTGCGCCTCTGCCCCCGCAGGCCAGCTCAGGCGGGCCCCCTCTCTGATCCCGAGGGTGTGCCCTGACTCGGCTCCCCCGGAGCTGTGTTATTTTGGGTCTTGACCACCCAGTAGGGACAACCGTCCCACTCTCATGTCCTGCTCTCAGTCGTGTTCTCCTCCCAAACTTATTCTCCCCGGAATCGTCAGCATCCTCGCCAGCAACGGACTTGTTTCAGTCCTGCGTCTTCCAGCTCTTGGCCTCCGCGCCTCCTTGCTCTCTGGAAAGGTGCCTCGTCCTGTTTTGCATTGGTTTCACTGGCTGTACTGCTCCCTCCTGGCTTCTGCCTTTCCCAGGTGTCAGTCACGCCCTGCTCCTTGCTCAGCCCCTGCTCCTCGTTCTGCTCCTCCTCCTGTGTCGGCTGCCCCTTAGAGGACTCAGTAACCCACTTCCCAGCCGGTCGCTGAGTCCCTACTATGCACCCCCAGGCACAGCTGTAGGGTTGTAGGCCTTGAGGGTGGAATGTTGACAGACAGGCGTGTCTGCCTCCTGGGGTCTGTGGCCACGGGACAGGGAGACACAAGTGTGCAGGCCACCTCTGCACCCCCGAAAGCCGAGCCCCAAGGAGGAATATGGCTCCTGTGGGAGCCCATGGCGGGCAGCTAGCCTGGCCTGGGTGGGGGTGACTCTTAAACCCATAGCCACCTCGGCCCTAACCTTGAACTTCAGTTGCCCGTGGAGGACCTGTCAGCACCACAGGTAAACCATGGCTAGGAGGCAATGACCTTTCCCTGCAGGCTAGCTGTCCTGCACGCTGCCCCGTTTCTGGCAGCCGAACCACTGTTCGCCTCCGCTGTGGGGGCGGAGAATCTGGGAATCACACTGGATGTCGGATTTCCTCTAAATGCCTCCCCTGGCAGCTCCCCACTTCTGACAGCTCGGGCTCCGTAATTGCTCGCAACTCCGCTTCCTGCTCCCCATCCCCATCGCCACTGCCCGCGGCCAAACCCTCAGCACCTCCTCGCTGTGCTGGTTAATATTCATAAAGGGGCGATTTACCGATTCAGAGGAGGTATTTAAAAATCACCCAAGTGGTTTACGTGCGTGGTGGAAAAAATTAGAAAATACAGATAAAGAGGAGGGGAGAAAGGAAAAACCACATATTTAGCACTTATTTAACATCCCTGTGAATGCTCTAATATTTACTCTCCTGAACTTTTCTCTGTATAGCGACCCATCTATATATCCAAATATTCGCACATGTAAAAATATCTTACAGATTGTGATTTTATTATCTCTATTGTTTTGCAGCCACTTTTCATATTTAACCTATAAGACTGCTTTTCCGCGTCTATAAATGTAATTATTTGTAATGGTTTTTCATGACTGCAGTGCGATTTGGGGTCATTTGAGCTGTCCCTCGGGCTGGCGGGAGGACAGTTCCCGGGCTGTGCACGGCGCCTTGCTTTCCCTCCGTCCCGTTCCCTGTCTCTCGTTGCCGTGCAGTGTCCTGAGAGGCAGGTGGGACCAGGCCCCTCCCAGCTCTGGTCTGTGCTTCAGGGGAGCGGGCAGGCAGCTGTGTAAACAGGCAGACATGATACAGCCGGCGGCGCTTTGGGTGACAGCGGAGCTAGCCTGGGAGTCGGACAGGCACTCACCGAGTTATGTGGGCGGTGATCAGAGAGGACACGGGTGGGGAGTCCACAAAACGGGGTGCGATGGGCCGCCCGTGGAGGCAGGTGGGGGCCAGATGGAGGGTGTTGGTGTGGCCATGACAAGGACGAGGTGGCAGGTCCAGGGATGAGGGTCTGTGGGGGGACGCCCCCGCCTGCCCCACAGACAGTTGGAGCAGGCTGATCAAGTGGCGAAGCAGGCGGTGCCAGCGTGGGCCCTGCCCCCCTCACGGCTTGTGATCAGAACCAAGAGGGAGTTCTGTGTTCACAGGATTTTGATCGTGCAGGTTAGATCCTGGAACCCAGATGGGGCTGGGCAATTCAAGTTATTTTATTGACCTGCTGGGTTTTTTCCTACTATACCAAAAAACAAGAAAGCCTTTTTTTTTTTAATATCCAAGACTTTGTTTCCATTCTCCTAATATTACTTCTGTTAGAATTCATTTGTGTTACTTCTATGCATTGATATAAAGGCAGATTAGAATGTGCTTGTGTGTGTGTGTGTATTTACATCCTTGTCAACATAGTAACAATAAGCAACAATTTAACCGTACCTCTCTAGGGAAGAAGCAAAATTTTTGCTTCTTGAAGAAGTTCAAAGGTAACACATATAATTCTACAGTTAAAGGTCGGTGTCCCTTTAAAAGCACACCCCCCTTTGGCTGGTGTCTCGACCCTTTTTTGTGTTTCGTTCACTGTGAATTTTTAAATCAAGGAACATAACTTGCTCCAGTTTTTTTAATAAGGAGAAATTATTCAAGTTTCACAAAATTTGCCTAAAGTGGCACAGCTAATTAGCAGCTGGGCTGAAACCAAGTCCAGGACTCCGGCTTTCTGGTCCCGTGACCTCTCCAACCAGTCCCTGCCGCCATCCCAGTGACAAAAACGAAGAGAAGAAAAAGCAAGGAGAAGGAAAAGAAAAAAGCCAAGAAGAGAAAAAAAGTTGGAGAATCTAGCCAACACATCGCTTTAGTTCTCCTCTCTCTTTACAGAGTGTGAAAAATCCTGATGCACTTTAAAAGAAACATTTAAAAATGTATCTGGACCTGTAAAGAAGATCAGGAATATTTGTGATATGCTAATTAGAAAGCCTCTCATTATGCAAGACACAGGAACCTTGGCAGAGGGAGAGGCTGTTCAGAGCCACCGGAGGAGACTTCAAAGGGAGGACAAAAGGGGGTTCTCTTTGCCTATTCGATAGTGTGTGGCTGCCATCGAATTTCTGATGGGGTCTGGCACCTTTGTCATGCGCCCCCACAGAAACGGGGGAGTCTGTCAGACACAGGGAAAGAAAAGCAAACAGTTTCATTTCCATCTGAGTTTCCACGGGTGTGAGTCCTGGCCTCGCCCGCGGTGCTCGCCGGCCAAACGTCTCCTGTCCGTGCCACCGCGCGTCGCTGGCAGAGGGATCGAGGGCTGGCAGCCGTGCTACTCACTCCAAGGTGACCCTCTGTGTGGAGGGACAAATCCCTTTCAGCCGCTGTCATGGCGCCCTGGTCCCACGATGCGAGCGGTCAGTGGGAGTATTTTTCTCCCCACTCCGGCTTATTTCCGCAGATGTAGCCTAACTCTCGCAATGCTAATGCGCCCGAAGGCGTTCTAAGGGACATGGGGGAAAATACCGGAACTCGGGCAGATTTCAAACCCAGGAGCAGCCAGGAGGCCCTAGATCACATGCAGAGCCACCCACTCCGAGTGTCCAGAGAGCTGCCAGGTGAAAGCGGCTGGCTGTCTGGTGACCGTGGCAGGTCCTCCCCACTGCCACTCCGGGCGGTGGGGGCCCGCCCCGCCCAATGCCTGCATCTGTGCCGGACTAGACTGCTTCTGCTGTGTCTGCTGCAAAGTGAAGCTTGTGCAGCTGCGGTGTGTGGGGAACCTGGGGAGGTTCCAGTGCGGGGAGCATCCGGCTACTCTTAGCCTGTGACGGCCTCCAGCAGGGGTGTCCAGCCTCTTGGCGTCTCTGGGCCACCCTGGAAGAAGAAGAGTTGTCGTGGATCCCACGTTAAATTCACAAACAGTAAGGAAAACTGATGAACAAAAAGGAAAGGTTTTAAGTAAATTTACCGTCTTGTGCTGGGCCGCGTTCACAGCCACCCTGAGCCACCTGTGTCCTGCGGGCCGTGGGTTAGCTGTCCCTGCTAGAAAAGGTCGTGGGGAGAGACAAAGACGCCTCAAGATGCCAGCCCTGAGCTTGGAAGTGACTTTTAAGGAGGGTTCGCACATGAGAATTTTAGAATCGGACCAAGCTGGTTTGGGATCCCAGGTTTGCTCACGAGCTGCGTGACCACATGCGTTACTCATTCTCCGTGCGCCGTGGCCCCTTCCTCGGGAAAGTGGGCTGTGCTGGGGCCCGCCGGGTGTTTCTGAGGGTTCTGTGAGGCAGTGCAGGTGCAGGGCCCTGCAGAGCGTGAGGCTCGCCCTAGACCTCAGACTCGGGAGCAACGGTCATGATTCCTGCACTCGTGGTTCTGTAAACACCGATCTGTCAAAAACCGTTTTAGTTTGCAGCCAGACCCCAAAGGGAGCCGAAATACAGATTTACAGCTTGATGAACTGAGCGAATGCACCCTTGTAACCGCTGTCTGGATGAAAACGAGAGTATTAGCCGTGCCCCTCCCCAGCCGCATGGCCCCGACCCCCACCCCGCCTCCTGCTGAGTCCCCCCCCCCCCCCCCCATGTCCGGTGCTCAGTGGGTGCTTCAGGACAGGGCCGGTCTCCTTCCCCCCTGCCCTGCGTCACAGCCCCCACCCCCCGCCCCCCTCCCGGGGCAGCCAGAGTCCCAGTCTGGAGGCAGCAGCCAGACCACAGGACGGACACGAGTAAGGCAGTAGGGTAGGTTCACGGGCTGGGGATCGGCCCTCAGGGGGTGCCTCCCGAAGGGTGGTCAGGGAGGGTCCTTCTGCAGCAGGGACGTCGGGGGAGCGCGGGGCAGGGACAGTGGGCAAGACGAATGGCGTGACGGAGCGGTCGGTGCTGGAGCAGGTGAGCCCGCGCGAGCGGCTGATGCACCACAGTGGGGGCGGGGGTGGGGAACCGGGTTTGCTCTCTTTGCAGTGGCTTTGGGGCCCACTGGCGTCCGTGCCGTGAGAGAGTCAAAGCCCCGTGGAGGTTAGACGGGGCAGAGGTTGCGTGCGTGCGTGCCTCTTCCTTCCAACAAGTGTCTTCCCGGTACAAAGTGCGCTCCTACGCAGCGTGCCCTCGGTCCTGGTGACCGGCGAGCCAGGTCCACAAGGAAGGTGCGATGGTGTGTGTTTCCTGTCCGAGGGGAGGGGCTTCAGGCTTGTCGTCGATTCCTTTATACCGGACCAGGGAGCCCACGCTTCCCACATTGAAGTCATTGATGTCCCAGTGGCTCAGAACCTTCCGCCGGTGAAGCGGGCTAATACCCCCGGGGCCGGGGCCGGAGGCGGGGCAGGCAGCCTGTGTCCTCCGAGGGTTGTCTGTGCAGCCTCCGTCGCACACAACCCTCAGGCCGGAAGGGTCCGATCCAGTGGATGTGGGCCCACGCACGGGCCCCTGCCGTCCCCACCGTAAAATGCGCCCAGGCTCCGAGAGGCTCTGCGGTCACGAGCTGCATGAGCCCCGTTGTTTGGTCCCCCGCCTCTCGCCAGCGAGCGAGCCTCTCTTCCCCTGCGGCGGCCCTCGACGACTGGAGGAACGCAGGTTGTGCAGATGCCGTTTGGAAAATACCAGCCCAGGGAGCTGCTATTGAGTGTTTACTGAATGGTCTCCTGAAAGAATTACCTTATTATCTGAGCCTGAGACGCCCGTCTCTTGTAAAAGAGTTAGAAACCACATTCATAAAGTGCTTCCATATGCTTAGCGTGAAGAACCTGGATAAACGGAGATTCAAAGTGTTGAAAATCATAAATCCACTCCTGTTTTGGACACAAATGTTAATTACTTTGCCCCTTGAACTCGCAGCATTTCCATCCTTTTTGCGCTCCTGGATTCTCCATGTTGACGCAGGAACTGGTCTTATCTGGTTTAAAAGATAAATTCTCCAAAACCTCGCAGGGCTTTGATTTTAGGTGGTTATCTACAAGGAGATATATTTACATAGAAAATAGTCTATTTATAGATTCTTGCAGTCTTCTGTGTTCACACACATTCCTGTTCTCCCCCCCCCCCCCCCCCCCCCGCCCTCTGCTCTTACCTAGGGATTTACAAAACCGTAGCTGAACTTGCAGGAAATGCTTCGGATAGATGTGCACAGACGCCCCCACTGAACCCTGGCAACGTCTGTGGGAAAGTGCCTGATCCCCGCCTGCCTGCCTGCCTTCCACTCCGCAGGGCCTCACAGGGTTTCTCGTCTCTTTCTTGTCTCTTGTCTCTTTCACACCGTTGTGGCTTCTCTCCCTGTCCTCGCTCCCTGGCTCCCTCCACAGATCTGCCTTCTTCACCCTGTGAACTCTGTGCTCTGCACTTTTAAAATGTGAATGTTACTTTGTTCTCATGCTCCGCATTCGCCTGGAGTTCAGCCTTTCTTAAGTTAGGGTCTCAGAACACGGTGTTTGAGACAGGAGGAGGCAGAGGTAAACGGGGCTCTTTCCTGCAGGCTCGCCAGAGCCCTTACTGTTCTATAACACCCAGCTCCTCTCCAGCAGGGAGGCGGGATGGCATTTTCCAAACTCGCTAGCTCCCGAACCCCACCCCAGCCCTCGAATAGCAGTGCCTGCAGGGATGTTATTCTGTAGACCGCACTTTGGAAGAATGCGGTCGGAGGGTTCAGACCCACGCGGCCCCGCGCCCTGCGTTTCCTGTAACCACTCCCCCAGCACGATGTTCCAGGACCGCTTCGATGATCTGTCCCAGCAAAGCGAGCGAATCATTTCGTAATCTCCTGACACACTTTGCGTGCCTCCGTTCTTAGTGTCTTCCTGTGATATTCCCAGCCTCTTGTCCATGAACCTGGTGATGCTTCCTCCAAAACCTGGAGGCCTTTGATCCCCCCCCAGCGCCCCCCGCGCCTGTGTGACAGGGCCCAGCCCTCCAAACCCTAGCTCCTCTGGGAAGGCTTTCCTGACCAGCGTCCCAGGAGCCTCCCCGGGAGCCATCCCTGCCTGCGCCGCACCCTCGGTGAGCGCTGGGCTGTGTCGGCTGCCTCATCACCTGTGTGCACTCCGTGTCCCCGGAGGGAGGCTACAACCACACAGGGGTGTGCGTTGAATCTCCCCACAGGCCGGAAAGGACAGCTTGCACTGTGTTTTGAAGACTGACAATTCCTCCTCTCTCTTGGTACTTGGAGTTCGGGGGAGTGGGGTTGTTGGTTTACCCACTTCTGGCCCTCGAGGTGGACAGAGGCCGCAGAGCAGGCATGGACGACTGCTGTGGAAATGGCAACAAACACACACACACTGTGCGTAGAGGGTGCCACACTCTGTGGATGGCCAGCACCGTTCGTTTCCCTAAGGGAGCTCACCGTTGGTCGGGGGAGATGTACAATTTAATAAAGATGCTGGCTGGACCGAATCCATTACGGGAACAGAGCGCCAAGGATGCTTGATGTCGGGTGAGCAGGGCCTCTCGAAGGCACGTACCAGGGATGCAAGGGGCGTCAAGGACAAGGCTTACCAAAGAGGAGGTCTGATTTAGGAGGAAGCCCTAGGAGGCACTGGGAGTTCGGAGGCAGCGAGGAGGGGAAGGAGACGCCAGGCGCGGGAGCGACCTGGCAGGAAGGAAGACCCGAAGGCAAGAAGACCTCGCAGTGAGGCTGCCTGGGGAAGCGTCCTGGAGGCAAGCTGGCATTTTGAGAGGTCAGGTTGGGGGAGGCTTTTTAACCACCTAGGCAGGGCCGTGGCCGTGAGAGCACATTTTAAGCCAGTAAGTGATGCGATCAAGGATATGCTTTAGGGAACTGGCTGTAGGTGAGAAGGAGGGCCCAACTGAGACGGCGTGGGTCCTGTTGTCCTGTTGTCCCCCTGCAGCCCTGGGTGTAAATAGTGCAGGCAACTCCCGGCCTGGGTGGGTGCGGGAGAGACGGTGCACTCAGGCCCTTTCAAAGGGGATTTCGGTTCCTTTGGTGAGGCTGATCGCGCAGGCACCTTCAGCTGCTGCTGTCCACCTTCTGGTGGCCGCACCTTTGCAGGCGCTCTCACGACCAGTGCTCAGCCTCACCAAGAAGACATGCTGAGAGTGTCCTTCACTCGCCTGAGCACCCGGGGGCTGGCTGCCCTCACCGTCCCTCTCCCGCTCTCTCTAACCGGCAGCCTCTGGGACAGCCCAGCACAGCCGGCGGGGAAGGGATGCTCTCCGTGGAGAACCCGTTCGGACACCGAAGATCCTGTTTCTCCTGGCGCGACGAGTGGGCCGGTTCGGGCTTCAGGGCATGGGTGAAGAGCCGTCTGCTAGAATCGGGCGTTTTGTGTGATTTACGGAGAAGAGGGCGGTGTCGGGGGAGGGAGCTGGAATCGACTGTATTCTCCCCTAGTGAGATCAGAATTACTGTGTAAGTGCCAGAGGCCCGAGCAAAGACGCGTCTTGTATTATTTGATGTCGTTGTTTTTCTTTTAATTGCTCTTTAGCTAAAAGTTTCAAAGCTCCTGCAACAACTTGTATTTTTGGAACTCTCGAGCTTTTTTTTTTTTTTTTACACAAAATTGAGTCTTCCTGACAGTATTTATGCTATGCACACACCACCGCCTTACAAGGTAAAAACAGTGAACCGTGTAATAGCACCTGACCACGTGCAAGGACTTGTTGTTGCAGACACACACAGACCCGCCTCATTCTGCTGGTAACCCACCAGATGGAGACCGTGTTCTCAGTACTGTGACCGGGTCTGTGGCCAGGGACCTGGAAGGGGAGGAGGCTGTGGTCATAGGAGTGGTTCCGCTGGGATCTGAACCCAGGCCGTCTAGGTCCGCAGTCTAAGGTCGCGGCCTGCCCACGGAGACACACCATCACAGTGCCTTAGATATGTTATTGCACCCGAAATGCTCATTTTGGTGTATGGCACATCACACCTTTTTGGGTTGCCTTCTTATTGCTCTAAGTTTAAGTTTTGTCTAACATTACTTGAGAGATCCAGGAATAGAGTAAAATTTAAGCATAGGTAAACCTTTCATTACGTGGGCCTGATAATTTCAGGACAAGTCTTTGAAGTGTGTTGTCTTATGGCCAGTATCTCTGAGCTGCCAATCTGGTTGTAAATGAAGCTTTTTCCGTGGCTGAGCTGATGGACTCGAGTGAGCTCTCTGGTCAAAGGGTAGAAAACGGTGGGTGAGAACAGCTGTGGGGGGGGTGGGGGGGGAGAACAGGCCTGAAGGCAGCATTCGACCGATCGGTGGGTTTATTTCGAGGATCAACACGACTAGAAGTTGAAGCAAGCCGTCCTCACATTTGATATCTGTGCACAAATCAGAGGAGAGAGAAAAGAGCAGTTTGGGCTTTAGACAGTTCTTTTCGTGGATGAGGGCTGTTCTGTGGGTCCAGGTGGCTAAACATTCTGCCACTGTGTTTGAGCTCTGGGGCTGCCTATGGACAACTGGATGCCCTCGAGAGGATCAAGCCGGGCGTGTGTTCACCATCCACACGGATTCGTGTGCCGGGCCCGAGTGCTTAGAAAACGGTTTTTCTCAAAGCCTCCGTTTTCATTTACTGACAGTGCTTTAAGAAAAGCCACCAAAATTTTGAAATTCCCAGATGGCCTTTTAAGCTTACGAAGACTATTCACCGAGGGTTGAAAGCAGAGATTTCCAAGAAACATGACAGGGGAGGAGAGGGGGAAAGGACAGAACTCGTCAATGAGACCAAGAGCCCCAGAAGCAAAGGCCACGACGGGAGGAAGGGGCCGCACATCACTCCGTGGACAGAACCGGACAGAACCGAGGGCCGATGTGGTCAAGCGCGCTGACGGTGAACGCTGAAGCTCGTTTTCCCCTTGGTCAGGTGGTCATTGAAGCACATAAAAAGGTCATCGTCGCTCAGAGCAGGGGCCTGTCTAGTCGTGATCCTGCTTCAGGGTGGGACCGGTGGCCTCTGTCCTTCGTCCTCCTGAGAAGGAGAAGGGCTTTCCCTTTAGTACCTCGGGAACGTCTCCCGTCCGGGCTCTTGTCCCAGGCAGCTCGTCCTGGGCGCGTGCAATTCCTTCAGTCTGCTGCTGTTCACTGAGCCCCTTCGCCGGCCCAGACTCCCTGCTGGGCTCAGGAGATCCAGCAGCTTCTCCTCAAGGATGCCTCCGAGCCCCACGGAGGGAGACGGACGAGGAGGCGAGGACCCGAGTGCCGAGTTCGAGCGGAGCACCCACGGCGCGCTGGGGGTGCGGCTCCCTGCCCCTGGGAGAGCGAGCACTTCTTCAGCGTTTTTTCCTCACGGAGTTTCGCGTTTGTGTGACACGGAGTCAAGCCTGGCTCTCCCTAAACGTCTCCCTTTGTGTCATCGCCGTGACGGCAGCCCCCGGGTGGCACCAGAGGTGAAATGTCAGGAACACATTTGGACATCGGGCCAATAATCAGAGAAATGGTTTTGCCGATAAACTGCGGTGACATTGTTAAAGAAGACACTAGAATCCCAGACGGTCATTTCTTGAAGTCCTTCCTGTACCTGCATTATGCTACAGGTGGGATCGTGGAAGACCCGTCTGAATCTTACTCGGTCGTCTGGGAGTGCTGGTGGGTGGCAGACCTTCCCCCCAAGGTCAATGCTGTTGACCAGGGGCGTGTTGCAGCTGTGCCGAGGCCCTCATTGCCGAGCACTCGGATGCTCAGCTCTTCTGAAGGCGACAGTGCCGTCTTTCAGTCCAGGCCCAGACCCCCGGGAAGGCAGCCATGGCTCAACGGAGAGGGAAAAAGGGGCTGGGCTCAAGTGAATGTCCTGGCTTGTTAAGAGTAAACCCTTTTATTTTAAGAAAGAGTAAATAAAAAAGGGTAATTTTTCTTCATTAAAAGAATAAAAATTCTTTTATTTGAAATCTTTTTTTTTAATCCTGGCTGGTGCGGCTCAGTGGAATTGCATCCCAGCCTGTGAACCAAAGGGACGCTGGTTTGAGTCCCAGTCAGGCACATGCTTGGGTTTTGGGTCAGCTCCCCAACAGGGGGCGCATGAGAGGCAACCACAGGTTGATGTTTCCCTCTCTCTCCGTCCTTTCCCCTCTCTAAAAATACATAAATAATATATTAAAAAATACATTTTTTCCCTTCTCTGCACTTGTCCATGAAAATATGTCTTTTGTACAATGCAGTGAATACCCTAAACTCTTGTTCGGTTTACTGGGTGTTTGGAAGAGTTTCCCGGGTTCCCTGGACTGGGTGCCGTCCTCACGTAAGACGTGAGCAGGCAGGTCCTGTGAATGCAGAGTATCGTCTGTAACCTTGCTCGACGGGAGAAGCGCCGATCCTGGCTGCATCAGCTGTGTGCAGGCTCCGGCCACTGAGATTGGAGTCCGCCAGTGCAGCGTGAGGGTTCTAGCCCACAGGACACACGGGGAGCGAGCTCTGTCACCCGACACCACCGTTGGGCCACCGGAGGGAAGGAACAGACAATGAAGAAAACAGAAACCACCGCAGACAGCCATCCGATGGGGCGGGGGGCCGCCCGGCCTCGCTGGAAGCTGTCAGGGTCTGTGTGCGTTGTCCGGCGGTGTGTGCGGATTGATGGGCAGAGCCAGTCCTCAGGGTCTTTCTAGGCTCTCTCTCCCTGTAGCCAGAGGACTCCCACGGAAAGGTTAAAAACGATAACGGATCACCTTTCTAGCTTGCTAAGTTATATTTTCATCGTGGGAGGTAGTTTGGCATTAATGTATCTCCCTACCACGTGATTGCACGGTTCGAACACAGGAACTGTTTTTATTCCTTAGTAACTGTCAGAAAGCTTAGAATAGGCGTTTATCCTGGCTGGTGTGGCTCAGTGGATTGCGTCCTGGCACTATGAACTTGGTAACGCAGAATTGACCTTTATTAACTTGGCCTCACTCCCTGGCACTATGAACTTGGTAACGCAGAATTGACCTTTATTAACTTTGGCCTCACTCATTTTAAATTCTGTGATAATTTGGTAATAGTTGGCTGAGGCCTACCTTTGGGGGATGTTCGGAAGGCTTGTTAGATTATATAATCGTGTAAACAGAAAACATCAGTGACTGTTTAAAACTACCGAAGAGACCGTTTTTGGAAGTTCTCCTATATCTGAAATCATTGACATGCTATTTAAAAATCACTCCTCTCCCTCTAAGGGAATCTGTGCTGCTTTTTGGGGTGACGTCTCAATCCCAAACTTCATTACAGCGAGGCCAGAGAATAGGCTTCCGGTGGACGGGAACCTCACAGGGTGCCACGTGGATCTTCCTCAGGATTTGTTCGTGGGTTGGTTTGGATCAGTTCAGAACTGGTGTTTCCAAAGGGGGGGGGATTGTTTCCAATAGTGAGTGTTGAGACTAGCCCACCAGTGCCCAATCCATCCTGTACGCAGCTGTGAGATTATAGTACTGGTATCTCTGAGCTGGAGTGCTCTTGTGCAGTCTGCTAGAACTAGAACAATGGTAGGGATGGCGTTTGTAGTTACTTCATCGACATTATGGATCATGTTGGCCTTTTGTACTCGGAGCTGTGATGTGAATTACCATTTACAATATTGTTTCTCGGGACAATATATTCTATAGTGGATTGCGGTTTATACATTTTTTTAAGTCGTGGAACACCTGTGTACATATTTGAATTATGAGAACGAGAATAAATGCTGTTTAATAATAAGAAGCTTTAGATTTAAAACTTAATGATTCTCATAGCCTTTCTATTGTTACAAGGTCTTTCTACATCATCATTATGAGTTTCCATTGTTACCCTGAGCAGGGTAGTAAGAGTTGCACTTCTGACTGTTTCGAAGGGGAAGGTGCTGGTTACTAGATTCTTATTTGTCGACAGGACTTTATCCTTAATTTCACAGATTTTGTGAGTTCCAGCCATATTCTCCTAGCAAGCCCACATTCCGTGCAAGTTTACTAAATGCGAAATGTTATTGCTGGGAATCTTACATGATTTCGTCTTGAAGGACTGAAGATACCTAGAAATCATGCAGATATTGGTAATATGGGGCTTACGGATGGTTGCCTAACCTTATTTATGAGCTTTTCAGTCCTTTGATTCGCTTATCTGCTGTAGCGGACGTGATTATTCTGGAGAGCGGGCACCGTTCCTAGCTGGGTGTGAGAGGGGTCCCTTTGTGGGGACCTCAGCCCTTAGACCTTGGAGTCAGATCTGTACCAGATATGCCCACATCTGGGTCTTTTGGATTTGGTTCTTTTCCCCTCTCTCCTTCCTCCCTCCCTCCCTCCCTCCCTTTCCTTCCTTTCCTTCCTTCCTTCCTCCCTCCCTCCCTCCCTCTCTTCCTCCCTCCCCTTCCTTCCCTCCTTCCCTCACCCAGGGACATTCTTCTCATTGCTTTTCAGGGAGAGAGGAAGGGAGAGAGGAAGGGAGAGAAACATCAATGTGAAAGACAGCATCGATTGGATTGGTTGCCTGTCATGTGTGCCCAGAACGGGGGAGGTACGGCCACCTGGACCAGGGATGGTGCACACCTGGACTAGGGACGCAACCCACAGCCTGGGTATGTGTGCCCTGACCACCAGCCGGGAATCCAGCCCGCAACCTCTCAGTTACAGGATGACACTCCGACGGAGCCACGCCCGCCAGGGCCGGTTTTTACATTTCAACCATCTTCCTTTAACGCTGGCGACATCTCTTCGGGTCCCAAGAATTCTGTGCCCTCTGCTCGGCTGCCCTTCAGAGAGCGTGTCTTTTCTTAGGGCTTCTGATACGCGCTTTCTGTTCTGCGTTCAAATCTTGCCAAGCTTGAAAAAGTTTTTGAATCTTGAAAAAATGTGTATCCTGATCTCTTTCAGTACTAGTGCCAGTGAGTAAAATTACACTAACTGCATTTAATCTCCCAGTCACTTCAGTTTTGGTATGAGAACACGGTGATATTTGTGAGCAGGCTTTGGTGCCAGAAAAATAATATAAAACCATTGCTCAGAAAAAACAGTGCCGTTAGGAGCCATCAGCAGCACATAATAATGCAATTAATGACAATCAGGGGCCAACTTACTGCCTGCCGTATCTGACATTTCTTTAAAGGAGCAAAACATATGAAGTTTATTCTATTATTTATTTTATTTTCTTACTTCACACGAGTATTTTTACATCTGCTTGTGATTACTGTGCCTTGTAACTACCACCTCAGGCCCAGTGCTTTTTAGGGGGGAAAATGAATTCCTTATGTAATAAGTTATCGTTTGGAAAATTTCTCTGACAGACCGTGAGCTCTTCTTATGAAACATTCAATAGGCAAAAAAGTGCAGCTGTAATTCACTACAGAAATATGGGTTTATAATGGAAAGATAGTAGATCTTATGGACCCACGTTAGTTACTTTTGTAAAGATGAAAATTTGTACCTCATATATTAATATAATAATGTATTATGAAGTGTTGCAGGATGAAAAAAAAACCCTATCACGTGGACAAACTCTAACGTGTACCAAGACCCCATGGCATCCAGGGGAGCCATTTGGCTCTTGTTCAAGGTGACTTATTTATTAGAAATATCTTCAGTTCAGGCTTATACTGAAGCATACTCCCAAGGAAGAGTTATGGGCAGATTCCAGAAGATGTATAAACGTTATATAGACTTTAAAAAAACACAGGTGCATTGAAAAACTTTAAATATCAGGGAGAAATGCAAAGGCTCTGGACGAGAGCCTGAAAATGCATATTTAACATTGATCGCGAAAGGGGTGTCTTGCAGATTGTGCGGGGGGTTTTTAAAACAAGAAGCTGGCTCCATGGTAAAGCAGGAGGCGTGGGGAGAGCCGTGGCCGGCTGTTGCCGAAAGCCCAGTAAACACAGCAGGATAAACCGCATCAACTGGTGGCTCTGGTCCTCGTAACTCGTTGACCATCTGTGTGTTCACTTTTCGATCCTGCGTGTTCTCGCCGCCGCCACGTCTGTGCATCCGACGCCTTGGAATTCATATCTGCGACAATGCGACGAGGCAGCCATCCTGGGTGGCTGGCTCGGCGGCTGGCTGTCCCGGGGGAAGTTTGAAGACCCACGAAAAGACATACAAAGTGTCAGAAAGTTGGCATTCTGAGACTTGCGTCTAAGCTATGAGTGTTGCTTCTCAGACTTGTAAAGTGTTGCTTATTTTTTTTTTCAGAAGCTGCCTTTTCATTTTAATATGAAGGGAATCCTAGGTGCTTTTCTTTGCTGGTTGTGTCCTGTTGGCACGTTCAGCTTCGTCTATAAGCATGTTGTACGGTGCACGTGTGAAAATTCAGAGGATTGGTTTACTTTTGGCGGGGGTGGGGGGGGTGGGGGCTGGTAAGGGGTGGGGAGGGGGCGGTGCTCCGTTGCGGGTTTCCAGGAGGCTGTTGGAGACTGCCTGGACAGTGTTACACCGCGACGTGCTCCTAGCACCCACGGCGTGCACGCTTTCTTCTGACACTCTGTGATTTGGGGGTTGTTGTCAGAGCCCCTGGGCATGTACCACCTCCCTGTACTACTCCACAGGTATTGTGTTGAAGGGACAGTGTGTGTGAACAGGCTTGGAGTTCCTCGGAAGCGAGTTATTTGAACCAGGCACAGAATTAGTTCCATCACCATTATCATCGGCGTTTCCCCCAAACATTGCCCGGGAATACCCCGCCGTAACGCAGTGACTGCCTGGCGTGGAAATGGCTTCTTTCCCCAGGCTGGCTTCTTCCTCCCGTGCTCTGCCGTGGGTTTGCAATGACACCTTCTCCCCTCGGAGCGTGTGCGTGAACTCTGTTTTCAGACTCGCTGTCCCCTTCAGCTAAAGCCCAGGCCGTGCCTCTGGTTGCACGGTGACCCGACCCTCCTCCCACGAGGTCTGGGTAGGTGAGGCAGTTCACTGGCAGCCCCTATCAAGTCCGTGGTGAGCGGGCACCCGTTGCACCCTCCTTGGAGAAGGGTGCTCGACGGAGACGTGGGGTACCGGTATCCTGGCAGATGGCAAGAGACAGATGGCAGAGACTTGCAGGAAAAAAATGGTCTGCATGCATCCAACCCACGTTCGGAGCGACACCTCCGGTTGGACTATTTCCTTATCAGTGACATCGTGGGGAAGTTTTCGTCCCCCTGGGAAAGTGACACTCTGTAAGTCGCTTTCCTCTGACTGCGCCTGCGTGTTCCTCTCCTCTCTTCGCCCCAGCCCCCTGCAGTCGGACTGAACGAGGAAGTCTTTCTGTGTGTGCTCGCCCCTCAGAGCAAGCAGGGCGCGAGCCATGCGGTCCGGGCTTCGCCTTCCAGAATCCTCTTTTTAAGCAGCTGTGATCTCGGATGAACTCCTGGAAAGCTCAGTCTTCGGAGGACTGAAGATTATTAATCTTCGGGGCTTTTATCACTCTGTTGAGTGTTTTAAAATGTACTTATTTTAAGCAATTGTACGGAGCTCTTTCTAATAGCATTTTCCCCCGATTTGCAGAGCTGTGCCTGCCCGTACGCGGAGACTGCACATGCATCTTGCAGCTTGCAGGCTAATTGAACCGGCATGCCGCGGGCTGTCTTTGGCTTCAAGAGGAGAAGCACAGACGTGTCCAGAGCTCCCAGTCCTTAGGCCCCGAGTGGCGCTCTGCTGTCTCTTTCACAATGTTCGGCCACAGGTGTTCAGCAGCGAGGGCTCTGGGAGGGGCCCCGGGTGACAGGGATTGGGGAGCGCCCGAGCCCCAATTCTGCTTTTCGGTCTTCCTCGCTTCGAAACCCGAGGCTCTGTCTTCCTGTCTTTCTCTTCCCTCCTCCACTTGCTGTAGGTTTTCACACCCGAGGTGGAGGTGAGTCCCGTGGTCAGCAGAAACACAGGGGGAGGCCCCGTGGTTCTGTCCTCACTGTCTGGACAGCACTTCCCCGGGGGAGTGGCTTTTCTAGCGTGTCTCTGCTTTCGCTCCATCTGCTGGTCTCCCTGTGGGGGAGAAGAGCCGGGACTGGGCACTGCAGGGCCGTTGTTGCTGGAGGGTCGTCGCTCACGTGTGGCTAGAGCCCTTGGCCTGGGAGCGGGCCTTCCGCCTCCCCACCTGGTGGGCTGTCCCCTCGCATTTCCTGCAGCAGGATCTGGGGCTTCCCTACGAAACCCGCTGAGAAACTTGAGCGACAGCAGGCGTTTTCCAAGAGAGGATGTTGAGAGGCTCATCTTCAAACCCACGCGTCGGAGGGAGGGAGTTTTGTGTACTTTAGTGTTACGTCGATACTTAGAGAGCGTTGACCCAGAGACCCCATGTCGGCTAGAAGTTTACAGGAACATTGTGCCGATGCTCACCTTGAACTCCAAGAGCTGCCTAAAACGTGCTCTTGACTCAAGTTCTGTTTCTGGGGGACACCAGAGCCCTGTCCCCAACGCACACTGCCTTTGACAGTGACCTTGTCTTTAATTTGAACGTGAAAGGGACATTCCAGCTGCCTGAGTCACTGCTCCCCAGGTGGCGAGGCCCCCAAGCTCTTGGCAGCGCCCCCTGCAGGCGTGCAGGGGCCATGCCGTTGGCCCTTCAGAGGAGCGCGTGGCAGCCTGGGAGCCTGGGAGCCTTTGTCTGCTTCGGGGAACACCATCTGTGTCTCAGCAGCCGTCCTGGCTGGCCCTGACCTGCACGTGGATGACAAAGAGGCTTCTTGGTATTCCTTGTTTGTGACATTAATGCACCAGAAATGGAGCTCCACCGAGAGGGGATTTTTTTTTTTTTTAAACGAAAGTAGTCACTTAGGCTGGGACGAGGAGGAGAGGTTGCCAACACGAAGTGATTTGAGAGGTGCTAAAAGGCCCAACCTGCGTGGAGTGCAGCCCCTCGGGCCTGCTGCCCAGCTGTAGCAATCTCTGTGCCCTGGCGGGGACCCGGGACCCTCCCCTTCTCTCTGCTGGCCTGAGGCCAAGTTGCTCAACCACTGTGCCCCCGCACTTTCTTGTCTCAGAGTGGTGGGGTGCATCAGGGGCTGCCAGGAAGGTAATGCACATTATAAAGCGCCAAATGGCATCTAGTCTATCGCTTCTTTCTTGAACACATTGGCTCCGAGTACCACTGTGACTTGGGGATCGAGGAGATACGCCTCTCTTTAGTACGAGAAAGCTTGCAACAGCACGCGCCCCACGCTGTGCAGCCACGGACGTTGTGGCCTTTGTGTTGGGGGGCACCGTGGAGCTGTGGGGTCTGGGAGAGTGCGTGGCCCACCTGTGGGGTCGCTGCTCAGCTCCAGCATTCCTGGCTGTTCAGGGAAGGAAAGGCCCTTCGCTGTGGTCTATTCAGATTTTCTTTCTTTGATTTTTTCGGTACACCTGTAAAAATCTCCCAGTTTTCTAAAGACACTATGAGGACCAAAAAAAAATAATATTAATAAAACTATGCATGAGCTGAATTGACCCATTGTCCATCTTTGCATAAAAAACAATCTCTAAGTTCCTTTTTAGCTCCAAGTTCTGGTGGGGCTTTGACATGTGTTTACCCTGGACTTCGAACCCTGCTCCCCACAGTGTGGTCCGTGGACCAGGACAGACGCCTCTCCCGGGAGCTCGGGCAGAATGAAGCTTCTCAGAGTCTGCCCCAGACCTGCAGGGTCTGCATTTCAGACAAGACCCTAAGCATTAGTTTGAGAAGCGCCAGACTATATCATTGCAGCAATGTTTCTGCTCAAAAAAATTTTTTTAATCTGAGGACATGCTTATTATTTTTAGAGAGAGGAATGGGAGAGAGAGAAAAAAAAAACATTGATGTGAGAACATCTATTGGTTGCCTTCCATAACATCCTGACCAGGGACTGAACCCTCAATTTGGGTATGTGCCCTGACCAAGATTTGAACCCGTGACCTAACCACCTGAGCCGCCTGGCCAGGCCGTGCTCAAATGTTTTGAAGCAGGGGAAATGTGAACGCTCACCGGTGTGTTCCCATGAATCCAGTCTTTAGATTAAATCACTGACCGAAAGAATGAATGGGCCCAAACATATGAAGATTCGTTTGGATGAAAGGAGAAAAATAAGGCCTGTGACTTCGGTCGACATTTGTTTTGCCTTCTCTGGGAGGCTTAATAAGACGCTCTGAGCTCCTGTTTGAGGATAAAGGTGTTTTTTTTAATTTTACTTATTTATTTTTAGAGAGGGAAGAGAGGGAGATAGAGAGAGAGAGAGAAACATCAATGTGCGGCCGCCGGGGGCCATGGCCTGCAACCCAGGAATGTACCCTGGCTGGGAATCGAACCTGCGACACTTTGGTTCCCATCCCGCGCTCAATCTACTGAGCTACACCAGCCAGGGCTTGTTTTGTTTTTTTAAACCTAAAAAAGTTCTACACCTGCCTGATGTCACGCTGTGTTTCACACTTTTCCACAATGGATCTTATTAAGTTCTGCCAACAGGATTTTGAGGCAAGAAGTCGATCACCTGAACGTGTCAGATGAGGAAACCGAGCGGCAGAAGCGTGAGGGTCACGCAGGGCCACTCGCCAGCAGGAGGGGGAGCTGTGATTTGCACCCAGGTCCGCTGGGGCCCCAGAGACCTGTCCCACGGAAGCTTCTTTTCTGTGACTTTGCCGTGGCCTGGCCTTGCCGGAGGCACTTGCAGGTGCAGTGACCCTGGCTCCTAGAGGGGCCACGTGTAGGGTTTCCAGGGAGGGGAAGCAGGACAGAAAGTTTAGGCCTTGCAACGCTGCTTCACATTTGTTCACATTATTTTAATTTTTGGTTGTTGCGGGGAAGGGTTGGTTCTTCGATCTTCACTGGCGGGTTTGCCCCATAGAAAGTGAGAGCAGCTCCAAAATGAGCAGTATTTGTCACTTCATAAGGACCAATTATTCTGTTTTAACAGTTGTTTCCTGAGCCTAATCCAGGAAGTGGGTTCCTCATCTGGGTTTCGAATTAGAATTGCAGACGAGGGCAAATTGGGAACATACCCGGGGTCCTGGCGTTGAAGGGAGACCTGACGGGCGTGAATTTAAAAAGCATGTTTGTTGTGCGCCTCCTATGAAAAATTCCCCTCTGCAACGACCCCTTCAGGCTTGTGTTTAACATTTCAAAGGATCGCGAGGGACCGTGCCTTCGGGAAAAGATGCCAGCGGTTTCAGCTGTTGTCATCATCCCACTTCAAAAGCCCAGACGGCGGGCCATCTTCGTGCGGGCGCTTCTAATCCTAACCTTTGTGCTGAGATTAAGAACAGAAAAGATAGCCCGTCAGGGAGGAGCCAAAAAAAATTTTTTCTTGCATTGTTTTTCTTCTCTCCGAAGAATTAAAAAGAAAGCTCCACTCTCTGGAATTGTTCTGTACTCAGAGATAGATAGATACATAGATAGATAGATAGATACTTTTTTACCTCTAAATCATGATGAAATCTGCACAATGATGCCTGATACTTTTAGCTCTAAATCATGATGAATTCTTCACAATGACACCTGCCGTTCAGATAATAGCTGGGACAACCGAAGGGTTTCTCAGATCAACCGTGGTGTGCACACCTGTTGGCATGAGAGGTAACAGGCCGGAAGTCCTAAAATTGTCTCGCAGGTGGCATAACCTCAGTGTCTGCAGGGCATGTTGGTTGGGGGAGGGTCTGCTGGGAACTCACTGTGGGACCTCAAGCAGTCTCAGCCCAGCCTCCACTGTCGCTTTGCCCAAGGGACCCCTGGGGTGGCAGCTGCTGCTGCACTCCCTGTCCCCCTGCCGTCCCCACCTGCAGGACCCGCGCACCCCACCCACACGCTTTCCTACTCTCAGCTAAGACACCAACTGCAATCACGTCACAGTGTCCCCGCAGAGTAAAGACTCCCAGAACCTTATCGTGGAGGGAACCACAGACTCTCAGCTCTCCGGGATGTTTCGAAAGCTCTTGCACAACTCCTGTGAGTCTGGAAGGTGGCCGGACAGCGGGACACACGCCGTAGTTTTCTAACACTGACCCAGTGTCAGCAGGGCTTGTGTGGCCGTGAGTTAAAGGGCGCTCCGTGGCGGCCCCTTCCTCTACCATGGGCAGTGGCGGACCCCTCGCGTTGGTGCAGTGCTTCCTGCCATTTTCCCGCAGACAGCTGCCAGTGTCATCTTCCTGCAGGGGCCTGGGTGACTTCAAAGGCAGTGAGTGGTGTCTCTGGGCAGCTGCTGCTGAGCTGATGGAGAAGTCAGTGGGAACCGTGGTAGGCATATGGCCAGCCTCCCAGGAGGCTCAGGGGAGGAGGCGTGATAACCAAGCACAGGGACCCATTCAACCAGAGAAGCATGGGGGACAGGAGGCTGGGAACGCGGGCTGTGGAAAGTGGCGGCACCGATGGGAAGTCAGAGACCTGGTGTCCCGTCTACACTGCAGTCAGCTGTCTGTGTGGCCTTGGCAAAGTCATTCTGCGCCTCAGTTTCTCCCCCCTCCCCCACCGGAGTGCACGTGCGGGAGCAGAGAGCTTTCACACTCTTCCCTCCCAGCTGTCGGATGAGGAGACTCTCCACGAAGGAATCCAGGCACAAGCCAGTCGGCCAGCCTGCCCAAGCAGCCAGAAGTCTGGACGTGGAGGACAGAATAGCGTGCTCACTTTGCAGAGGACTCAAAGGATGCCGTGAGAGTTTTAAAGGAGCACGCCACGGCCAGATCAGGAACGGAGACCGTCCTGTTGTCTACATCAAACGTGATCAGAAAATGTATGCGTGGGGCCAGGAAAGTGCAGAAGTGGGGGCTGAAATGTGAGGTCAGAATGACCGCGCTGACCCTCTGTGCCCGTGGAGACGAGAGAGGAAGGCGGGCGGGGGTGGGGGGCGGTCCAGGGCAGACGGTGAAGGAGGCAACGGAGAGATCTGACAGCGTCTCTCCTCGTTATTTTCCCCTCAGTTAAAAATTTGAACAACCAAAATGTGAAATTTTAGTGTTTTACCTCCAACCGATAAGGAAAAAACACCATAGGGTAAGGATTTGGACTGTCTGGTAACTTCTTTCTAAGTAGGAGTTAGCGATTGTTTTCCACCTCTGTACAGACTCTCAGGCAGAAGTTTTTCTAAGGAAGTCGTGTTTTGTGGAATATTTGAAATTGGGACCCTGTATGCGGCAGTCACTTTGTCTGGCTGGTGGGGTTGCACGCCTCAGATACTTAGTGGGAGGTGTGGTGGGACGTTCCCTAAACACAACAGACGGGACTGTGCGGTGCCGCGGGCCTCTCTGAGATCCGCTCTGGCTTCACTGCGACTGAGCGACCTGTCTGACCCGCACCCTGAGAGCTGCGTAAGTTACCTGTAAGCTCGGAGACCGTCTGGGAAAGAAGTACAACCTCAAGCAGCAAGAGGGAGAGACAATCTTAGGCCTAATCGTGTAGAAGAAGAACCACTGAGCCCACGAATCGAAAGGACATCACTACGGCACGTTTTAGACAAAGTACTTGTTAAATAACTAAATGAGATTGTTGTTTGAAAACTAGAATTCAACATGAATTGATTACCCAGGGTGTATAGAAAAACTCAGTAGACATATTGAAATCTCTGTGTAAGATGATTCTTGGGCAGAAATGTGCAGAAAGAATATGCATAGAAAAAATTAATTTTTGGTTTAATTCTGCTGCTCTCACCCCCAGCCCAGCCTATTTCATTCTGCAGATTAAATTTTCCCTCCGACCTCATTGTTTGTGGCGTGCGGGCCACTGAACATGTAGCTTTGTGGCATTCACACGTAATGACCAGAGTTATTCTAGATTGAGACAATACGGGCATCCTTCCTTCTAGAGGTGGAGCTTAGTTTGAACAAGCATCTTTTAAAGTAACTAATTTCGACTGGCGTGAACTTGAACTGACCTAGAACTGAATTAATGACATGTCACGAGGGCTCCAGCTAAAGTACCAGTCAGTGCCGTGCTTTATGGCGAGCAGCGCTATGGGAGAAGGGTGGGGACGTGGCGGATGTTAGGAGTTCAGGTCTAGTGCACATAAACCCCCCACTCGCTCTTGTGAAAAATTGCAGGGAAAATGTTTGTCCTAAAACCAGTTTCAGCCTGTTCTTTCCTTACGGGGACTCCTGGAGTGGAATTTGGGAAACCGAACCCCTGAGATGAAATGCCACGTGCTTCACCCCAGTTGGACCTGCCTTGTTTTTCTGTGTCTCAAGTTTTCTGTCCATTGGCCCTTTGCTCTGCATGCGCACCGATTTTTACAGGTTCCTGAGTGCTGGGTTCCCCCCTTTTAAAGCAATTACAGAAAAGAAAACAGGGCATTTCCCAGACATAAAACTCTCATTTCCCAGTGGGTCAGTTAATCCTGAGCTCTAGGGAGAGTTCTGGGAAGCCTGTTTCAGTTAAATTCTATCCCCTCACTGTCCCAGTTCTGGGGTGGACCTCGGGCTGCATGAATCATGGACAAAGCCAAGGCTATGGCTGATGTCAGAAAAATACCTTCGTTCCAACGTTTAGGTTGGATGGTTAGTTGTGGTAGTTGAACAAGTGGACGGCAGAGTTTTGGCGGCGGTTAGGGCTTGCTGTGCCGGGGTTGCACTTTAAACGGCTCGTCCGACATCCTTTGCTGCTGATTTGTGAGGAGGCTTCATATTTCGTAGAACCTTACAGCTGGAAGAGACCCTGGAAAACTTCTGGTCCGGCCCATTTGCTTTAGAAACGGAGCGACGAAGCCCGTGGAAACCAAGCAAGAACTTAAGCGCGAAGAGGCTTGCTTACGGTCCCAAGGCCAGCAAGTGACGGAGCCAGGGCCAGGGCCAGGGTTTTTGGTCACTTGTTGCTGAATAGAATTCAGTGGTACTTTCACCTCGGTCCAGAGCCAGGAGGAAAACTTTCCAAGGAACGCATGTTACTGTTGGAGATTCAAATCTCAGATCATTGCAGCACTAAACTTATCGGGAGGATCAGTGTGTAAGTTGTATAAATGTCTCACCACTCTACTGTACCCCCGAAAGTAATGTCACATGGAATGTTAATAATAGTTCAAAACTTAAAACTTAGGTGATTTTATAGAGCTGTCCCCGTTTTTATCATGCACAATCTCTAACGTGTGCAAAAGCGGAGAGAACAGGAGCACAAAGCCGATAGCCAGCGTCAACCGTGATCAATGTTGGTTCCTCTCATTTCACCTTCCATCCTCACCTCCTCTCCCAGCCCAGATCACTGTGGAGCAAACCCAGCCACCGTACTATTTCACCCACCAGTATTTCAGTATGTCTCCCCCGAAGATGAAGACTTTTTAAAAAATATAAGTGTGACCCTATTAATCTAAATAAATGATCATGATTCCTTAGTCTTGTCAATGGCCCATAGTCTTTTAAAACCTCTGTGATAAATATTAGATGAGCATTTTATTTTCAGATAGTTTTCCCCCCAAGGGAGACATAGACGCTGTGAACAGCGGGTGTTTCAGGTGAAGGAAGAGAGAGAGGAGCGGCCCTGGCCGGTGGGGCTCAGTGGATTGAGTGAGGGCTGCAAACCGAAGGGTCGCCCATTCCATTCCCAGTCAGGGCACACGCCTGGGTTGCGGGCCAGGTCCCCGGCGAGGGGCATGCGAGAGGCAACCATGCATTGATGTTTCTGTCCCTCTCTCTCCCCCTTCCCCTCTGCCTAAAAATAAATAAATAAATAATCTTAAAAAAAAAGAAACGGCAGAGGAGTCTCACTGCCAAACACTCCAGGACTTTCAGATGCTGAGGGGTTTACTGGGCTGTCACTTGATTTTGGAGTGCTTTACTTCTCCTTTCTACCTAAACCAGTAAACTTCAGTAGGAGGTTCTTCAAAGACATCACGGCTGTTAGCTTTCATGTCCCTTTAAGTCAAGTGTCGGTGTGTTGAAGAAACTTGTCACCACAGAAAAGGAGAACGTCACGGTTACCTTTGGTGGCAGGTCTGGAACTGGTTTCCCCCGAGTGTCAGCAGGTGTGAGCGCCCTGGGCTCCTGGCACGCTCGTCCACCAGCGCGGCACGGAGAGTGTTCTGTCGGGACAGAGAGTGTTCTGTCGGGACAGACGTCTTCTGCTCACGACAGGTTGTATTCCAGGAAGAGCGTTTTAGGGGAGATGGGTTGATTTGGGGGGGCATGGTTGGTTAGGCGTTTATTTCTTTAGCTTCTTTTCAGTTTCTTTAGTGATGGAAGCCAAGAGCAGGCTTTCAACGAATGCTGCATCTGATTAATGCACCCAGATCAGCAGGGAGCTTCATGTCGCAGGGCACCGGGGACAAAGTGAAAGTTTCCTCCTTGTTTGACTGCCGTCCTGAGAGTGCTGTGGCTTTGGTCAAGGTGGCTGCAGCCAGGACTGGTCCCCGGGGACCTTTTCTTCCTTAGAGAAGGGTTAGGGAGGGGGTCCTGGGAGGGACGGGCAGGGAGCAGGGTGTTCAGGAAAGCAGCCGTCATCCGAGGGAGCCCCCGCCCCGGGGATGAGCCGGACAGTGGAAAAGGACGATCAGACCCAGCCGTGGGCGCACAGCCCGGTGCTCACAGCCCACCCGGGACAGGCAGCGGAGCGACGTGTGGGCTGAGAGTAGCCGACGGCTGTTCTGTCTGCACCGGACTGACTTCAGGGTGTCACAAAAACCAGCGTCCGGTGCTCACCGGGCCACAGGCACAGCTTGGGATTTGCTTCAGAAGTTTCCTCCTACTCCCCCGTCCAAGGCATTAGTTGTTGCCTCAGGCCCGTCTGAATTTGGGAAAGGTCCTTCTTCCTCACCTTTCATGTAGTGCTTGTTGTGGGCCCATGTCGGTTGTTGTAGTCGTTGTATGTTGGTGGCTGTAGTTTTGTATGTGGGTGTAGTTGTTACATGTAGGCTGTTATAGTTGTATGTTGGTGGTTGTTATAGTAGTTGTGTGTTGGTGGTTGTAGTTGTTGCATGTTGGTGGTTGTATGTTCGTGGTTGTTGTAATGTTGGTTTGTTTAACCTTTTCCCTCTGCCACTGGTCTTGGCTGGTCCAAGAAGCACAAATATGTTTTTAAACAAGAAGAAAGTGGCGTGACGCAGCTGCTAAATCTGGTGGTTGGAACAGTGGCTCGGGGACGAGGGTTGCACACGGATCTCCGAAGGCCGGCTTTCTGCGGTCACGGCCCCCTCCCCCCGTGTGCGGCCTCCTTGCCGAGCGTGACCCACGGGGATTCCAGTTTTGCGTGAGGAGACCAGTGAGGCTTCTCCGCTGTGGGGGCTGCGTGGGCTGGCGGCCTCCCGTTGGCTTTGCTAGTGGTGCTGAGGGGGGAAGAGGAAGCACCTCAGCTTCTGGAAGCTAAAAGATGTGGGTACCCAGGCTGAGGCATGAGGAGAGTTTCCGTGTGTCCCTCACTAGTAGTCCCTTCAGCCAAAGTCCTGCTCTTCCACCTGTGGGTGGGTCGCTGTCGGGCTATGGGATGTGCAGGAAGCCCACCTTTAAAACTGCATATTGCTTGAAAGTTCGTTTATTGCAATTGGCCAATACCTGAGGGCCCGAACCAATAGAGAGATCCCAACAGAGGGGAACTGTGGCCTCTTTATAACAATATTTACCTGGAAAAGGACTTCACGAGTTCCAGGGTCGTGTGTCTCCTCAGCCTGTCCTCTTGGACTAATGGCCAGAGGGAGTGGACTTCCCTGGCCCCCCAAATTGGGGCCAAGGTGACAAAGTGGACGCAGAGGATTCTGGGAGGGCAGAAGCAGAGGGATCTACAGGGTGTGAAGGCCGTCAGGCCGTGGTGGAGTTTCAGACAGTTGCTGGGTGGTGTAGACGGATTCAAGACAGGGGCCATTAGGGTTGTTTGTTGCAAAGCACAGAGGCTGGAATACACAAGGCATCCTTGCAGAGGGGCCTCGAGCCTCACAGATGCTTTGTCAATGCAGCGTTTCCAACTAGGGGACTCTCTGGGGTTTTCAACAACACAAACTTTGAGAATAAATCCCGCCTGCAGGTGTGTGTCCACTGCAGACAGTAGGGACACGAGAGAAGGGGGACAAGAGCTAACGCTTGGGCAGTTGTTGCGTGTCTGCAGGTCTAGGCACACGTCACTGTGCTTCCCGGGTGCAGACTGAAGGCAGAACCAGCCCGAATGAGGCCAGGCTCCGCAGGGCAAGCTGCGTGGAAAAGGAGCGGCAGCAGCTGCGTCTGCCTCGTCCAGCCGCCCTTCTCTGAGCTCCGAACTGCACTGCCCCCAAGCACCGGCATCTCATCGGGAGAAAGAAGAGCAAACAGTCCCTCCTGACAGCCCCCTCCCGCCTCCTTCCTTCTCTCCCTCCCTTCCTCCGACAACTGTTCTTCCCATACCTTCCATGTGCGGAAGTCCCGCTAGGTGTTTGAAGGACACGTTTCTGTCTGTGTTGAGACCTTTGCTATGGCAGGTGACCTCAGGACCGTGGCACACAGCTCTGCCCTGCGCAGGGATGGCATCCCCAGAGGACAGCACTCACCCCGGGGGTTTACACCCCTGCAGGACAGCTCTCGAAGAGGTGACATAATGTGTCCTCAGAAAGGAAACTCCTTCTTTCCCTTGGTTGTCACAGCGGTGCCGTGTGAGCTCCCAGAGGCCCAGAACCTACCTGCTTTCCGCCCTTTCTATCAGATGCGTGGCCGCTGGTGGTCGAACACGTATGCAGCTGTGAGCAGGCACCCTGCTACATCTACATCCGTTTTCATGTTTATTCTCCATGTAACACTGGGAGAAAGCTATTTTCCCCATTTTACCTTGGGCACATGATGGCTTAGCAGAGATTTGGGGTTTTGATGCTCAAGGTTATGCAGCTAATAAATGTTAGATCCAGGCTCCCAAGCCCTTTTAATACCTTGGAATGGTAGGCAAGCATTTTTGACCCATCTGTACCCTCCTACCCCGTGGGAGAAAAGTAAGGTGTTGGAGACCTCCGCTTCTCTATTATTCCCAAGACAGCTTCATTTTTCAAAAGGTGGGGATTCAAGGCCCCAAGCAAGACCCACCCGCCTTGGACTACGCCCCTCAAACAGTAATAATAGTAGCTAACAATTACACCGGTCCTTGTTCTAAAGACACAAGTTCATGTGTAGGGATTTACTTGAGCCTTACAGCATCCCTAAGAGTTCTGTCATTACCCCCACTTTACAGTTCAGGAATCGGGGCACAGGGATGATTGGCGGCCCCGTGCCTTTCTCCTGGGCAGGCTGGCTCTCTGTCGTGTGCCCACGGCCCCACCAGTCCCAGGTCGTGGTGGGTTCCGGCTGCTTGTTTCCTCCTGGCCCCGAAGGCGCCTGGACGAGGAGGCCCTTGTGAGGGCCGGCTGCGGGGCCGGAGACAGCAAGGCCGGTCGGGGCCTGGAGGTGCTGTCTCGCCTGCTCTCCGCCAATCCCGTGACTCCTCGTTATTTGTGGGCCTAGGGCCTGGCACAGGAGGGGCCACAGGGCCTCCCAGCCTGCCAGGAGCCAGATGGTTCCTGCTCCGGTCAACGAGAATGAAACATCACAAGTGCAACTTCCCCCTACCCCATCCCCTCGCAGCCTTTTGGGCAGCGCTCAACCCCAAGCCCCGCCCCCATCTCTGAAGCCCTGCCCCTCTGTGCCTGCGAGAGACCGCCCCCGCCAGGTCTCAGGGTGGCCCTGTGGCCTTCAGCCCATGGATGAGGGAGGGAGCGTGGACGCGGGAGGGGAGATGGGCTCATAACCATAGCACAGACGACTGGCTGTGAAAATGCCAGGAGACGGCTGGGACTCTTGTTCCACGAGTGCCAGAGCGTGTGCGTTTCTTTTAGTGTTGTCTGCTTTTCTTTCCTTTTTTGGTGAAAAAGATCAGATTTTATAATTGATTGCTAAGGCATTCTTCCTGTGTAGAGGCCCAAAAAGAAAAAGTGAGCTGTTTGCTTTTATTTTTATTTTTTTTAAATGTTTTTGTTTTTTTTTTAAGATTTTATTTATTTGTTTTTAGAGAGGAAAGGGACGGAGAAAGAGAGAGAGAGAAACATCAATGTGCGGTTGCTGGGGGCTGTGGCCTGCAACCCAGGCATGTGCTCTGACTGGGAATCGAACCTGCGATGCTTTGGTTCGCAGCCCGCACTTGCTTTTACTTTTTAGCAATAGAGCAGACTAGATATCCTAAAAAAAACCCAGACTGAAAAAAAACCCTGCAAATTTCCAGGTGAAATATTTCATAGTGTTTCTTGACTCTTCCATCTCGTCAAATACACACCCAGCTCCACCCCCTTCCAGTCCCATTAAGCTCCCAACTCACAGCCCAAGGAGGGGCCCCTCGTGCTGAGCAAGGTCGCTGGTGAACGGGGTGAATCGCTACAGGTTTCGGCCATTGACAGCAGTTGTGAAGGAAAGGGAGAAAGAGGCGGCGACAGAGGGAGGAGAAGCTGGAGGAGGAGACAATTCCCTCCTTCCTTCCTGGGGAGCCAGTGCTGGCCGGTGTGGGGCTGACTCGCCCCAGGGCCTCTGTGTAGTTTGGGAAGCTGTGGAAATAGTGATTAACTTTAGATAAAAAAAAATGAAGAATGCTACACTATTAGGGTAATCACTGAAGGAATATAGAGGAAGAGCTGGAATTAAGAGAGAAAGAGAGAGCTTAAACTAGTTAAGGTGGCATAACAAACCTATTTTGACTGGGGATGGTGAACACACAATACAACATACAGATGACGTGGTGTAGAATTGTACACCTGAAACCTGTATAATTGTATTAACCAGTGTCACCCTGATAAATTCAATACAAAAGCCTTTTTGAGTTTCCCAGGGGCTGTCCACCTGACTTGGCGGCCGGGAGTTTTTTTCTGTGCGTCCCGCCCTGGGGCAGGTGTAGGGCGTTCATTAAAACAGTTCAGTTGACATTCACTGAGGACTAACGGATTGCCAGGAGCTGTGCTAAGCTCTTCCCCTGCATCTCATTGAATCCCAGAACAACCCTATTGGACTGGTGGTTTGCCCGTGTTACAGAGGGAGAACTGAGGAAAAGAGTGTTTCTAGGTCATGGTCACGGCCCCCCCAGCTGGGATACAGATGCTGATGGATGGCATCTCACAGCATTCACTCTTAACTCCTACACTCCACCACCTGAGCAAAATCCTTGCGAGGGAATCCTTGCCTTGGCCAAATTCTGGGGGGTCACTGGGAGAACTGGGCCCCTCGTAGACGGCTCAAGGCCTCTCCCCTCCATTCTCCGGTCTGAGCAGGAACAGTAGGGGACCCTGTGCCCCGACTTCATGGGCACAGCCCAACACGGCCGTTCTCGAACTCTGACAAGCGCATAAAATCGCTTTCTCTCGAGGTGGGGTGGTATTGTGACGGTCTGAAATGACATGTAAAAGCGAAGGGGATGTTTTCACGACTCCTGCACATGTAGGACATAGTTAGCCTTGTATCCAGGTCAGTCATGTGTCACCTGTTACAGGAGCTGCGTTTAAAATACCACACTAGCCACGCTACCTCTTTGTTAGCACGCGGCTGATGAGTCTGTGAATGCATCGCTTTGCCAGTAACACACATGGGTGAATGTCCTTGTGCCTAAAACTTAAATAACTTGGGTTTCTGAACATATGGTGACTCTGGGAAAGTGTGTGGGAAGTGTGCCCCCAAGGACTCGCGGATGTCCAAACACGGTGTCCGGGGAGCCAGGTCCCATGTCCGGGGGAAGTCAGTCTCTGAGATCTCGGAAGAAAACTGTTTCTCAAACAGTGTCCCCACTTTACCTTGGAGTTCAACTTTCTCTTTATTGCCTTCTCTCTCTTCCTTGTAGCTTCTTACTGGGTTGGGCCTTTTCCTACTTCCAGGATATTTTCCCTCCCTTCTTCTGAGACGCTTCAGAGACAGATAGGTAGCGTTTTCCCGACCGGCACGGAGGGGTGTCACAGGAAACCCAACTGCAGCCTGAGACTGGGGCGGGGGACTGTCAGATCTAGTGTAGCCTGTGTTCAGAAGTGCGTTCCACACGTACTGTGTTAGGACTGGCACTTGTCCCTGCCCTCTGCTGCCAGTGACCGGCAGGAGCCACCACTGGCTCCTTGTGAACACACTCCCTCTCTCCCCGTGGGAGCCGGGAACGCGAGAGGGAAGAAAAGCCTGGGTGAAACACGTTATACCGGAGTTTGTATTCTTGGTCCCAGCAGCCTTTGCCATCACGTGCAATTCCCTGGACCATTTCCATGCAGGCAGGGGGCGTGACAGAACCAGTTCACTATGTCTCGCAGCAAATGAAACTTTTGCCATCGATCTTCGAATCTTTACCCTTAGAGTCAGGGGGAAGGGGAGAGTGGACAGAGACACCCCCAAAGAGCACGGCTTTGCATTTAGAAATGTCTGGTCTCACTGGTAGTTTTTCCTGTCTCTGCACCTACACTTACGTGCTCCTCTTGTAAAGCAGCGCTTGCATTTGTGACCGGCCTCCTGTCGCTGAAGGTTGGGCCGCCGCGTGTCCCTGTTGGCCCAGGAGGGCACTGCTTTAAGCGCTTTGTGCTTGTGTATCAATAGCATCTTTCTAAATTAAAAAAAATGTCCTTAGTCGAATAACAATTAATAAGGTGACCCTAATGAAAACTACTGGAAGGATGATGAGTAGCTAATTCCTCTGTGTTTGAATTGATTTGCAGAGCACCTTTAATACACCGAATGAACAATAATAGAAAGATTAAAGATCATTATCTATAAGCCTAATCACTCCTAAATATTGAAAGTTTTAAAAAATTGTTCAGATGGACTTAGAAATTATTAAATAATTACATCCGTGTATTTTTCATTCTTTGTGAAAGTGAAAATGATAGTAATTATTAAGTGATATCACATAAAAGTTCTATTATTCACTGGGACTTAAAGTAGTCATTCTTAAATAGAGTCTGGAATTGCAAATGTTACAATTTGATGGACTAGGGGACAACTGGAGCTTTGCTTCTTTCCTGATATATGATTTTAATTGTTCACACATAGCAGTTCCTAAAATTACAGGGAGCCCCATGTTGGAAGAGCGAACCATCCTTGGAAACCCATCTCTGTTACAGTGTGGTTTTCACTCGCTTGGGAAGCAGGTCTGGGGTGACCTGCAAACAGAATTGGGAAAAGAGAACTTTTGAGATGGATGAGCCTGAAGGATGTGTGTGGGTTTAAGCCTAAATCTCAGGCACCCTCTGTAGAAACCCATGCAGAGGGTCACCTGCGTCATCTGAAGAAATTTGTCTTCTCTTCACTTGCACAGATTCTCATAAAACACCTCATAAGATAACTTAGAAATTTGGGGACCATGCTAGCCATATAAAGATGTAGATAAACTTTGTTCATTTTACACAGAAGCAATGAACAAATAACCTCAAATCTGCTGACATCAGCCATGACACAGAAAGCACGGTGGTGCAGAAAGCCACGCTGGACCGTGACTTTGGGCAAATCACTTAACAACCTTTGTGCCTTCGTGTTTTTCATCTTTAGCCACGATACCTCCTGCCTGGCTCACCTCAGGCCTTAGGAGACTCCACAAACTGTAAAGGGCTGGGCAGACCTGAGGCATTATTTGTGATTCCTTAGCTGCGCATGTGGCTGAGGGAAAAGGAAGTGGACATAACATTAGTTTCTTTACCATCCCAAGTCCACTTTATAAAGCCATGGACACCTGTGGCACTTCTGCTAAGAACACGGCACCACAGACGGCCTCAGGTGAGCACATTGCACACGGGGACCGAGGACCTGCTTCTGGACAGGTGCAGGGCATCAAACGATTAATAAAGTGAAGTCTTCCCTGGCCACCCTGTTTATTTATTTATTGTTTTATTTTATTGTTTTTTTCAATTGCTGTTGACATTCAATATTTCTTGTATCAGTTTCAGATATACAGCATAGTGGTCAGACATTTATATAATTTAATAAGTGATTCCCTCCCCCCGCCCAACTCTAATGCTCATCTGGCGAATTGGTGGAGCCACTATGGGAAACAGTAGGGAGGTTCCTCAAAAAAGTTAAAAATAGAACTACCTTATGCCCCAGCAATTCCACATCTGGGCATATACTTGAAAAAATCCGAAACACTAATTATAATTAGACAAGGTATTTGCACGCCCACGTTCGTTGCAGCATTACTTGCAATAACCGAGATAGGGACGCAGCCTAAGTGCCCGTCAGCAGAGACCGGTGGGCAAAGAAGGTCCGGTGCACGTGCGAGGTCTGTCCGGAAAAAGCCCAGCCACTGTTAACGTAATGAGATCAGTTTGTGTGACATCGGTGTAACCTGGCAGCCAGGGAGAGTGGACTGGAATGCGCATGTGTGAACAATGACGACTTCACTGTACTCGTCAGTGGGGGTGGTAGACACTGTTGAGTGAGCCTGTGTTCTGTGTGGCTGTCATGGTCAAAATGACTGAGTGAGCAGAGCAGTGAATCCGCATCACATTTAAGCTTGTGTTGAGCTTGGACATTCCTCCGACTAGACTATTCAGATGATTCAGGAGGCCGCAGCTGTGGGCACCTGGTGATTGGCAGCTTCGTCACAACAATGTGTCTGCTCATGCGTCACGTCACGTCTCATGCAGTTTTCTTGGCAAAACGTCAAATCAGCCATATGACTCAGCCCCACCACAGCCCAGATTTGACGCCCTATGACTTTTGGTTTTTCTCAAAACTAAAATCACCTTTCAAAGGGAAGAGATTCCAGACCGTGGATGAGATTCAGGGAAATGTGACAGGGCAGCTGATGGTGATTGGGAGAACTGTGCAATGTCCCAGGGAACCTACCTTGAAGGGAACTGAGACGTCATTGTCCTGTGTACAATGTTTCTGGCATCTTGTATCTTCTTCAGTGAATGTCTCTGTTTTTCATGGTACATGGCGGGATACCTTCTGGACAGACCTCATACCCAGTGGCGTATTGCCTGGCCACCCCATTCTGAATCAGAACCTCCAGTCTTACTCTTCCCCCCTGCATTCTTTTCTTCCATTCTACTCGTTATTTCATCTTCTGCATAATTCCCTACAATTCGGCTGACCTTTTCTGAATACGGCGAGGCTGATGGGGCTCACTGCAACCTGAGGGGCCCCCCGATACTGGGACTTCGGCTGGACTTTTGCAGGTCATTCTGAGCCGAACAAAGATGTTCACAACGTTGTGCTCAGTTGTGGCTGAAGCCTTGGGTGGTCCAGGAGGGAATTCCTCCACCTAGTGGAGCTGGGCAGCACAAGCAGATGTCCCGCTCACTCACCGTCGTGTACCCAGGCTCAGCCGGAGGTGCACGCGGAAAATGGAAAGAATCACTCAGTGATTTGGTAACACCGTCACTCACGTGAATCAGGCAGCTGTGTTCTGTCTTTTCCCCTTCAACTCGGGAAGTGCGGTGACTCAAACCGAACAGATTAACTCTTTCTTGCCTAATCTGACCCTGGATGGGTTTCGTGTGTGAAAGCCTATTCTTCATCCATTTGGGTTTCGGAAAAACCTTGTATCTTTGTGAAGGAAACCTGTTCTCTGTGAGTGTGCCTGCCCGCTCCCGGCTTTGGAAATGACCCGATTTTGGTGCTCGCTGTAGTTACTGGGAGCTTGCTCCGTGTGACTTTAGATTCTCCGGGGGAACGGACCGATGCAGGGGCAACGTGGGCCGGTTTGCAAAGGCAGGTTTTCGGGGCGAGGCAGATGACAAGAGGTGATGGGGAAGCTGGGCCTCACGGGCAGCACCTCAGGGTCATGGGGCACTGGGCTCTCTCGGGGGACTGAGCTGCCCGACTGAAACTTCTGATTTTCCTGGCACTAGTTTAAGCCTCTTGAAGACAGCCTGGGAAGCTGGACGAGAGAGCCTCGTGGATATCCTTCCCCAAGAGGAGGGCGGTAGGTATGACTGAATATGTGGCCCGTTCAAAATAAGAACAGATTCCGAGGCTTATACCTCAGCCAGCGACGTTTGTGGGACAGAATCAGCTGCTTCGCGGCCAGGGTTGAAATCTGATCGGAGAAAGGCGTTCAGTATGTTTATGATTTCTGGCTGCCTTCGCAGGCGAATCGGGACTTCTCCATGCTGCTTAGCATAAAGACCGAAACATGTAATGCAGTTACTATATGGTCTGATGTCTGCCCTTAACTATTTAACATTGAACCAAAGTACAGATGCTCAATTTCCATTTTTTTAAATTGGAAAACTTTATTTTGAAGTATGGATTTAAGCAAATAAATCAGGAATAGGGTTACATAAACTTTATTTTAATTTTTAATATATATTTTTAAAAGATTTATTTATTTATTTTTAGAGAGGGAAGGGAGGGAGAAAGAGAGAGAGAGAAACATCAATGTGCGGTTGCTGGGGGTTCTGGCCTGCAACCCAAGCATGTGCCCTGGCTGGGAATCGAACCTGCGACACTTTGGTTTGCAGCCCACGCTCAGTCCACTGAGCTACTCCAGCCAGGGCTAATTTGGAAATTTTTAAATAATAAAGTAAAAACTGTAGCTCTCAGGGGAGGCTTTGAAAAACACTCGGTCAACTCACACTGAAGACTGAAGTCTCCCGAGTCAACAGGCTGCCCCATTCAGACGCAGTGAGGTACCGTCCCTTACAGACTTGCATTGCATGTACAGGTTTAGTACCCTTCGTTTTTTAAAAGCACTTAGCGTACGTGACCGGGAAGGACTCAGACCGAGTCTTGTACAGTACCTAATCAGGCCCTGGAAGTCACCAGAGACACGCAGGCATTGCCAGCCGTTCGAGACGCCAGTGTGAACACAGAAAGGGATGGATGACCACGTGGAAAACGGAAAAGGCCCCTTGCCCTCAGGGAGTTTGCACCTGTATAGCCCTTGAGTTCCTTCCACTCTTGTGCATCCAATAAACCAAAGTTTTAAATGAAGACAATTTCAAAGTCAAAATTCTTACACTTTTCAGCTCAAAACTGCAAGTCTAAAATCAATTATACATTCGAATTAAAATCACAAAGCCAAGTGTGTCTAATTAGTGTCTCTAATCTATCTGATATGGAAATGCCAAATGCACAATTTATTCTTAAGCCTGATTTTTAAAAAAGTACTAATGCTAAAAAATTGATGTGCTTTGTCATTTCGTATTTAATTCTCAACTCTTCTAGTAGCGGATACTGAGGTGACGCACCTGAACTTCCTTGATGGGAAGTTCATGACCCAGATCGCCTCCAGCTGGTCCAAGGATGTGACACCAGGCTTGCACGTGCCAGTGAATCTTCCCGTAGGACAGATGGACACATGGAGGTTGACTGTAACAGCGGCTGTAATAACCAGAATTCCACATCCACTTTCTTGAGATAGACTGGTCTCACAGTATGCTGTTTGCTTGGATTCAAGCCTTACCTTCATGACCGTTCTTTATGTTGTCACATGACTGATAAGTTGCTGAACTGCCCCTTCCTCTGTCCTTTACCCTCGGGTCTGATTCCGCCGCCCTTACTATTTACGGCCTGACCCTGCCGTGTCCGGCTCGCGGCCTTGGCTCCAAGGGCATCTGTGGAAAGTGCGGACACTGGATGATGTCCCCCCACAAAGACCACATTCAGAGGTGCCCGAGTGAAGGTCTCGCTCTTCCTCCAAAACATCCACCACCCCTCCCTTTCTTTCACAGGAACAATGGATATTTTCTGTTTTAAGTCCAGCGTGGTTCAAACTTACTTTCCTGAGCTTCAAACAGACTCCCCCACTCCAGCCCCTTCTATGCCAAAATTCTACAACATTGCTTTTTTATTTTTCCTTAAAACCCTTCTGTGGTTCACATCACACTTGACGTAGACTACAAAACCCTTAGGATGGCCCCACAAGTCCTCGCAGGACCTGGCTCTGTCCTTCCTGCACGCCCTCCCCGCACACCTCCCCCTGGTGCGCCCATCCCAGTCACACCACCCCGAGTCCGCCTCCTCCCACAGAAGCCTCTGTTCTTTCCCGCCTCTGGGCCTGTGTGGGTGCTGCGCCCTCTTTCCGAAACACCGCTGTCCCCAGTCTTCGCTGGGACGGCCCCGCATCCTGTAGGTCTAGGATGAACTGTCGTGTTTTTCAGAGAGGTTATTCTTCTTTGTAGAGTGCACTCGATCTGTGCATTTATTTGCCTACTACTTAGACCATAAGCCGCCTGGGGCCGTGTGGTGTTCTGTGTGCCCGGCAGCCATCCCAGCACTGGCAGACACCAGACGGTCCACGATGACGGGCGGAGTGAGTAAATCTCACAGTTGCCACGGCGATCGCCATCAGCTCTCCGTGGTAACGACTCTGATCATTCATGTAACCACTTTAGGCTCCTGGGAGGTACTGAGTAACTGTTTTTTTGAATTGAATTGAGATATCTAAATGTCAATATCTTAAGCATTCATTCATTCATACAATTATTTTTTATTACCTTTATGTTTCTTTACACATGTAGTCCTCTGTGGCTTTCAGACCTGTAGTCTTTCTGTTCTTATTAGTCCTCTCACAACAACAAAGACATTTTACCAAAATGTGTCTTTTGGGGGGATTCCCCTTTTCTAACTTAAAAATGTCACTGAACATTAGTTCACTGGTTTACAGCTAGTAATAAATTCTGATCAGTGTCAATATAAGTTCCATAGGATACTCAGTGATTTTTAGTTGTTTTGTATACTTGGTATCCCCAGGGATAGATTAGTTACACCAGCCTCAGGTTACAGAGGGCAGCCTTGAAATACTGAGTGGAAGCTCGGGTTCTGGATTCTATAACGTTTGGGGCTTACACCCCGCCCCGCTCGGCAAGGTTCTCCAAAAACCTTCCTAACCCCCCAAAGAATTCAAGCCTTGGAATACCACTCAATTGTGCTAGAACTGAATCTTAACCATTTAGGACCCGCTGGCTTTTTGACTGTGTGGGTTTTTCCAATATCGGCTCAGAATCATAGCCCCATGCACTTCGGATCCCCTTGCCTGCGCCCCTTGGCGCCTGTGAGCAAGACACAACAGCAAAAAGATGATGATTTTGTATGTTGCATTGTCACCAATGGGGAAAAAAAAAAGCCCAAAGATGACAAATAAAATGCGATTTCGAAAAAGAAAAACCAGTTTAAAAAAATTGTTGTTGTTTATACCACCAAAGCATTTTTGGAAACCCAAACGGGGAGAGAAGTGTTTCTGAAGAACCCGTAGCAGCGCAGCGTCGCGGCGATTCGCAGCCCGTGGCCGCTCGCTTTTAACTCCCGTGACCTCCGCATCCTAGGCCGCATCCCGCCAGGGCCCGGTGCCTCGGCTGGGACTATGCAGCGCCCCCTCCGCTCCTCCCGCGCCCCGCGCCGCCCCCCGCCCCCCTGCGCCGCGCATTGTTGTCCTTTAGTGATTGGCTGTTGGACCAGAAACAGCTGTGCCGAGCCGAGCTCTGTATGTAGCCGAGCCGTGGACCCGAATGCAGGTTGGCGGGAGGGTAGTGACGCTCACCAGGGGCTCCAGGAGAGAGGAAGAGCCAGGCCACCTCCACTGCGCTTGCCAGCGGCACAGACCGGGTACCCAGGCGTTTGAGGCTTTTGGAGGAGCTCCGGGTGGCGCCCCCTGCCCGGGCCCTCGCCGACTGCGGGCTTGGCGCAGGTGGGCAGAGCGGGGCACCGCAGATCTGTCCGTTCCCACAGAGGGATTTCTCTCCCTCTCTGTGAGGGGGAGGGACCATCCTGAAAATATGTAAATATCCAAGCGCTGGCTCCAGGCCGTGGCGCCTGCCAAGGTCCCAGCGCCGCCGCAGGGTGTTTCACAAGACAAGGAGAAGCCTGCCGGGATCTGTGCTCTAACGCGAGGCAGCTTGGTGATTGGCGAGCCTGGGCGGCTGCCCTGCTTCCTGCCCTTCAATAGCCATTCCGCGCGCTGGCTACCAGGCGGCGGTGCCGCCGCGCGGTGTCGATCGACCGTCAGGCTCCGCATCATCCTTGGCAGCCATGGCTCCCGTCGCCGCCTCGGCCAGTAAGTAGGAGCATGCATGTGCAGGGGGCACATGCGTGTCGGGGCATACATGCGCGCGCGCGCACTCATACACGCGCGCGCGCAGGCACGCACACCACCTTAAGCCTGGGAAGGAGCAAGATTGACTAGACGCTGCAGCCGCGAGGACGACTCCCGCTCCTTGGATCCGGCAGAGCCCGCCCGCCGCAGCTGCTGTCCGCAGAGCTTGCTCGGATCTCCGTGCACACGCGTCCCCCCTTCCTGCCTCTGTAATGAAGACTGCCTCCCAGGGACTGCAGGGGAGGCAGGGCCCGCCTGCGCCCGGGACTGCGGGCCGCGCGGCTGGTAGGCCCAGGGGGACCCGACTTGGACGCTGTCATCCCCACGCCTTGCGCTGAGCCGCCCCTCCGGCTTCCCGGGTGCCTGATCCCGGGTCAGCCCCAGAGGCCTCGGCTCCCTCATTTGTTTGGGTCTTTTGTGCCGGGGCTCACAGTTGGCTAAGCACTCCTGCGCTGAATCGGGCCATTGTCTGCGCTCCCATTGCTTTCACACTGCAAGTCTCGGCGCCCCCACCCCGCCCTCCCCTCCCCGCCTCCTCCTGGCCGGGGAGCCTCCTAACGTGCCTTTCCCCCCAGGAATCTGGAAGCTATAAGCCGGGCGGATTGCAAATGAAGTGTAATGCATTGTGGGACGTGTGTAAAATCGGAGCCTTCGCTGTGGTGGGGTGTGGGGGCGTGGGGAGGGCCGGACCCGCCGCTGGCGGTGTAGACGCCGACGAGGAGGGGCTGGGAAAATGCGCGCAGAGTGCGCCCAGGTCGTGCCCACCGTAGACGGATGAAGCCGCGCACTGCGCCCCGGCGCTGAGGCCCGAGGATCGGGGCAGCAGGTCGCCCTCCCCACCATGAAGAAGACCCGGAGCACAACCTTGCGGCGAGCCTGGCCTAGCTCGGATTTCTCGGACCGGGCCTCGGACCGCATGAGGTCCCGCAGCGAGAAGGACTACCGCCTGCACAAACGCTTCCCCGCGGCCTTCGCGCCCCAGGCTTCGCGGGGCTACATGACATCAGGTTGGTAACCGCGTCGCCGCCCCGGGCCGGGGCCGCGGACTGCCGCGGGCTCCCCGCACCGCCGCCGGGGTGCTGGCAGGCGAGGCCGGGCGCCGAGGGATGCGATAAGTTACGGGGAAAGCGGGAGAAAATTAGCTCGCATCCACCATTTTGTACCTCCGCAAGATCCACAGCAGGCCCTCTCAATATGGGGTTTGGGAGCTGTTAGTTAGGTGAGGTGCGGGAGGGGGCCGCGCCGCGCCGCGCGCTCGGGCTGCGGGGAGCGAGCGACTGCAAGCCCCGCGCAGCAGCCTCCCTGAGCTTTGTGGCAGAGCCCGCGTCCGGTGTCGCCTGCAGTACCCGGCCTGCTGGCGCCTGCATCGTGGCCAGGGATCCCAGTGGGCATTTAAACAGCTCCCCTTTTCGGCAAAGGGAACAGGTTCCCTGCCCCGTTCTGGACGGTTTGAGTCGGGGAAGAGCCCCGCACACGTCCCCGGCTGCTCCGATGTGCACGCAGCGAGCTCTGTTGGAGCTCATTGAATGCATTCTGTGGGGTAATGGTGTGTATGCGGATTGAATGCTCACATGATTCGGTGTGGGTTTAACATATGTTGCTTTGGGTTCGGTTGTGTGGAAAGAATGGAGGCGGCATCGGGTGTCTGCCCGTCAGACGGGAAGGACAAGCAAAAAACGGTACATGGAAATGAAGGCTCGGAAAAAGGGTTCCTCTGGAAATGCAGTGCCGTGTCTGAACGGGCCAGTTCCCCTTGGAGATGGGATGGAATGGCTTTGGTGTGCGACTTGGGAATCCAGGGCTAAAATCCTGGAGGAGATGCGGAAGGAAGGGGATGCAGGCTCACTTTCCTGGTTTTCGCCTTACTTGTTGTTGACCATTTGTGTGTGATCATGTGCAGGACGTCAATTTTTGTTTGTTTTTCACCCTGGAAGAATTAATTCTCTCCTAGACACAGTGTAAGGGCAGGGCCGGGATGATATCTGAGAGCACATCTCTAGCCCATCTCTGTAAGTCCCGTCTTAACTGGGAAAACTGCTTACAGCTTGCGGTTGGTGCTTCCGGGCTGACACTGCTGTCTTCCTCCTCAAACAGCAAGTTTTAACACCCGGGGGCCCGTATCTCATGCTTTAAAAATGTCTCGTGACCACATTTCCACGAATATAAAGCCTAATAAAATAACCATCTTTTTTATTGCAAAATCTGGTGACATAAGGATGTTGTCTCGGTTTGAAATGTGATTTACAGCGGTACCCTCGACATGGAGCCTGCTGTTTTGCACACCTTCAGAATAAACTGCACTTAAGCTCAAGAGGTGCGAGTAGGCACATTGAAAACTTAAAAATATCCCGCAAAAGGACAGTTAGAGATAGAGAATTCCGAAACTTTCAATCTTGACCACCAAGATGCCCATGCAGGCTCCCCAGCGGATGCCACCAAGCCTAAAATAACCCTAAGAGTCCCCAGGCCTCCTGGCACCCAGCCAGTTCATAGGCTCACACACTGTGAGATGTGTCCATCCTTCATCCTGCATATTAGTTTTCCGGTGAGAGTTTCTGGGCAGAAGGAGGATGTTGCCGTTGTTCAGATCAAGGTGAATAATAAAACGTGCACGTATGATCTGGAGTTAGACCCAGTGGATGAGGGGATCCTTGTTCCTCCTTGTCTAAAACTGGAGAAAAAGTAAAGCTCCCCACCAAGAGGGAAACGTCCATAATCCTAGCTGCCTTGTACATGCAAGTGTGCGATGGTTTCCAGGGCCCCAGCCCTCTTGCTGGTGAGGCTGTTGGAGCCTCCTCTGGGTGCACCGTGTGAACTGCGACCTCTTCGCACAAACGATGCCCTTAACTCTTAATTCTGCCCCCTCTCCCCTCCCCAGCCCTGGGGGTGAGTGCTTCTTTCTAGTTCACAGGTAGCGCCACCACATTTGGGGCATTCCATCCACTGATGGAGATTGGAAGGTAATTTTTCCACTAGAAAGTTTCCACAGAGCATGTTCGTAAAAGATGTTGCTCATGAGGGCGACATCCCCCAAATCATGGTACTTTGCGTTTGATAGTTGCCACCTTAAAGGCCGCGAAAGCAAACACTTGTAATAATAGAGTTTTAAAGGATTTGAAAAGAAAGATAAAACAGAAGCCCCTCAGTTGACATCTTAAGACAGTTTCAATCAGTTTTTCCCTCCTGCCCAGCTAACTAATGTAAGCAGAGGGGAGGACAGGCCTGTGCATCACCACCTTCGTTCGTTTATTAGTTTTCGTTTCACAGAAACTAATTCTGGGGCGCAGGGGATGGTGTCCCAGTTCCTCGTGTTCTATCATTTTAAGAGACAGGGGTTTCCTGGGGGCGGAGAATGGACCCTCGAGGTTTCATCTGGGCCTGCCACGAACCAGCCGTGTCCCCGGCGAGTAACAGGACGCCTGCCCCATCTGGAAGGGGCCCTCCCGGTCCACGCTTGCATTACGGATTCGGGCTGGGCAGTGGCTCTGTAATGAGCCAGCACAGGATTTCCGAGCACTGACACGGAAAACGTTAGCAGTAACCTTTGCCCTTTCCGCTTATTGGAGTCATGTGCCTCCGTATGTGAGGCATGTGGGGAAAAGCGCTCCTTTTGCAAGGGCATCCTGTTTCCTGACGCCCCCAAATGGTACATGAAATGCCTGCCTCTCGGGGCTCGCCTTGGCAACCGGAGGAAGGGCGGCGGTGGGGAGATGATGGATAAAGCCCTGGCGAGTTCTAATCGTAGACACGTTTCAATAAACAGCATCCGGTTGCCTCCTCCCCCCCCCCCCGCCCCCCGTTTGCAGACTTCCGTTTCCAGCCTCCCGCTCCAACTGTGTTACTTTGAAACTACCTGTGTGGGGGAGTCCTTTCACCAGGCGAGCGCAAGTGAGGAACATTGCGCTTGGCGGTGGATGACTTTATTCTTTATTTCCCAGGAGAACACGAATGTGCTTACGAAAGGTCACCTCTCTTGGTATTTCAATATCCTTTACACTCTTGCGAATGTTGTTATATGAAAAAAAAGGCATATGAGTATATTGTGTAAAACCCTTAGCATTTTTACACCCCGAGAGCAATTCTGGCTTGAGTTTCCTGTGCCCCGGAGGGTTGGGACGGCTCAGACGAAAGGTGGTGCTCTGTGGTGCGAGGGGGCTTGTGCTTAGTGCAGGTGGGACCGTGGAGCGGAGTCTGGTTAGGTCCTTGTGGGCGGGGCAGTGTGCTGCTGACTTTTGCATTTAGGACAGGTTTTGTAGATCAGTCTCAGAAACCATGTGTGTCTAATCTATGCGGTGCAAAGCAGAGGTTCTTGTAGTTTGTAAGAACGGAGACTGGAGTCAGCTCTCTAGGAAACTTAGCCACAGTAACACAAGAGAGAGATGCCATGGGTGGTTTTTTAAGTAGATGATAAACTTTTCTTGAAGTAGTCAATCCCTAGACTATTTTCCTTTGGCAGCGGAAGGCACCACTCGTTGGTCCGAAAATCCTGCTGATTTCTCCCTCCCAGATGTTTCTAAGGCCTGCCCCCCCTCTTCATCTCTGTTGTTTACATCTTCTGTTTGGTTGCACTGTCTTCCACACTGACCCTGCTCACCGTCCGGTTCATCTTCCGTGTGTCCTCAGAGGGGGTGTGTGTGTGTGTGTGTGTGTTTAAATCTCTCCTACAGCAAAGCTGGCTGTGTTCCATCTCTTTTTACCGCCTCTCCTACCTGTGGATGACATTCTAGACTAAGAAGTTCTAGACCAAGCTCTTCATGGGATGGCCAGTCGGCCTTGTTTAGTGCCCCTCCCGTGCCTTCCCCCACCACCCTGTGCTCCATCCGGGCTCTGGAAACTGGTCACCGTCCAGAACCAGTCACACTCCCCTTCGCTCTTGGTCTTCCTCCAGGTCCCCTCTGCGGGGGATCGCTCACATGGCCCGTGTTAGCGCCGGTGCAATGGCAGCACCGTCATGCTGTGAGGTGTCAGGAGCCGACGTGTGCGCCTCCCGCAGCAGTCCGTGTTTTCGTCACGGCCTGGCATGTGTCGGCGCTCAGTAAATGTTTGTCGGGTGGATGAATAAAACATGGCTTCCCTTAAAAAGTTGGATGAAGAGATTGTTTTGAGCCCCTAATGTGAGTTACTCTCTCACAACTATGGAATAATTCATGTGCATAAATATGCACAGAGACCTAAGATTCGGCTCCTCCAGGGCTTCGCGTCGTAGTGGTAGACGGGGCCGGCGCTCGGGCAGCCGGCCGTTGGAAAGCAGAGGAGGACGGTCCACACGGCGCGTGTAAGTGCAGAATGAGGAGCAGGTCAGAGGACGGGAGGCTGTGGGTTAGGAGAGGCTGCCTGGAGGGAGGGCTGGCCGGTGTCGTGAAGGACGGGGCGGGTTCCGAAGAGCCAGAGGAGGGGGAGGGCTGCGGAAGCGGGGGAGGGGGCCCGGGCTCGGCGCTGGATGTGAGCACACCTTGGGGAGGCCGGCTGTGCTGCGACCTCCGGAGTGAGCAGGACCATGTGCAGCTCGGCCCTGGGCATCTGGACACGCAGGTGGAGTTCAGAGTCCGTGGGGTAGGGAGAGGTCGGTGGGTCTGGGAGACAGATGACGGCAGGGGCGTTTTGGAAGTCCCACCTGGCCGTGGTCTGCAGGAGAGGTGGAAGAGAGTCTCCAGGCCAGGAGACTGGGAGGCGGTTGAGGGGTGATGTGGTCGAGCAGTAGACGATGGGGGTCCCCACAGAGCAGGTCTCCCGGCCCTGCCAGGCACGAGCACGCCCCCTCAAGATTGTCCTGTTGTTTACTTCACATTCTCCTTTAACTTGACCTATTTTTTTAATTTAAATGAGTGAAAAGAAAAGTTTGTATTTCATGGGAAAGTATGGGTACCATTGGATAATTACAGTTTCCTAACCCCCATTAGAGTTAGTATATCACTCTTTTACTTAAAAAAATCAAGTAGGTGTCACTTAAAACGACCTCACGTGGCCGAGGGGGAGTCATGCCCATCAAGGCAGCCCGTATCAGCCACGGGGGGGGGGGGCAACGAAGAGGAGAGGGGGCTCCAGGAGGACCACAGAGCTGACTGGTTTTGGTGGCTGACTCGATTAAGAGGTGCAGAAAGTACAAGGTGAATCAGAGTTTTGCCGGAAGAACGCCGCCCATGGCCAGAAAGCCGGGGGAGGTGGCGCAGGTGATGAGTGCCGTTTGGGACAGCATGGGCGGACTGTCCCAGCAGAGACTCAGTCCCGAGGCGCACCCCTGGAGGTCAGGGGCACAGCTGGGGGTCACCCCCTTAGCCACATGAGTTGGGAACCTGAGAGTAGCTCAGCTTTTTGTACCTCGTGTTCTGCCTCTTAGAGGGGAGCAGATGACGGACTTCTTTTCATTTCCAGCAGATGGTCAGCTGCACCCCCTTAACTTAGAGCCCTGCTTGGGTTTCTGAAAATCTGGACCGTCCAGGTTAGGGTTTCTTGGAGATCGGCCGCTCTGCTCTTTCTGCAAGCAAAGTGCTTTTTAATTTTGGATCTGTTTTTACTTGTGTTTGCCTTTATGCAGAAGCTGTTGCATTGTTGGTCAAGGGGATATACTTTTTGATATCTATAGTCAGGTTTGAAAAGAGTTAGAACAATACAAGAAGCAGCACAAAAGACCGGACCCGCCCTGTAAATAACGTGTATTTTAAACATCCATCATATACCTAGTCAATTGAAAAATTATGGCTTAGGTAACTCGTACTCACAGTTAAAGTCTCCATTTATCTTTCTGCTTAAATCCGTGATGGCCCCTCCAGGCCAAGTCTCCTCTCTTTTTGAAGATGAAAGGGAGCTGTTCAGCAGCCGCCCGCCGGGCACTGGGTGGGTGGGGGGGGGAGGCCTGTCCGCACGGTTTCAGGGAGGGGCACCGTCGCGCTCCACACTTCACAGCCCCGTGCACCCTGGCTGCGGGCTCCTGTCTGGCTGACTCCCCCAGAAGAGCTATTAGGCCTTTCATTGCTTTCGGCATATCCAGCTTTTGCTTTGAAATCCTTTCATTATTAGAGGACATGACGGCCCCCATAGCGATCGAGGTGCATGGGACATTTCTCGTTTTTTTTTGGCTGCCCATCCTCTGAACTCCCTTCCCGTGTCTGTAATTTCCCGTTGTCAAGGGTTGACTATGTCCTCCAAAAGGATACGTTCAAGCCCTGACTTCTGGTACCTGTGAGTATGGCCTTCTTTGGGAATAGGGTCTTTGTAGGTGGAATTAAGTTAAGATGGGATTATACCCGAGTAGGGCGGGCCTGAAATCCTATACAACTGGTGTCCGTATGGGAGGAAGAGAGGCACAGATTCGGGGGGAAGGCCATGTGAAGACGGAGGCAGAGATTTAGTGGCGTGTCCACAAGCCAAGGTTGGCCAGGGGTTGCTGGTCGCCACCAGGACTCAGGGGAGAGGCAGGCGGTGGATTCCCCCTGCCGCCCTCCAGAGGGCAGCACCCGGGCTCCTGGCGCCCAGCCTCCTGGCTCTGGGGGAGGAGGTACATTTATTTCTATTGTTTCCAGCCACCCAGTGGTGGCATTTGGTTTCAGCAGACGGAGGGAGCACATGCACCTGCCGCATGACCCTTGGACAGACGGAAACCTCAGTTCTCTATGTCGATGCTCACCTTGCTGTGGGCTTGCTTTGCTGTACTACCTGGCACCCGGGGCACGGCGCCAGCCCGGCCTCACCGATGTCGCAGCCCCTTCCGGACTTGGAAGCTGTTGCACGGGGCGGGGCATTGGGGCTGGGA